>NC_073231.2:153262500-153887500 GCF_029281585.2 Gorilla gorilla gorilla
ACAGATAGCGGTGAAGATGTATGCATGTTTACACAGATAGCGGTGTAGATATTTCCATGTTCATACAGAAAACGGTGTAGATATTTCCATGTTTATACAGATAGCGGTGAAGATGTATTCATGTTTACACAGATAGCGGTGTAGATAATTCCATGTTCATCCAGATGGCTGTGTAGATATATCCATGTTCATACAGATAGCGGTGTAGGTATTTCCATGTTCATACAGATAGCGGTGCAGATATTTCCATGTTCATCAAGATGGCTGTGTAGATATATCCATGTTCATACAGAGGGCGGTGAAGATATTTCCATGTTCATACAGATAGCGGTGTAGATATTTCCATGTTCATACAGATAGCGGTGTATATATTTCCATGTTCATAAATATAGCAGTGTATGTATTTCCATGTTCATACAGATAGCGGTGTAGATATTTTCATGTTCATCCAGATGGCTGTGTAGATATATCCATGTTCATACAGATAGCAGTGTAGATATTTCCATGTTCATGCAGATGGCTGTGTAGCTATTTCCATGTTCATACAGATAGTGGTGTAGATATTTCCATGTTCATACAGATAGCGGTGTAGATATTTCCATGTTCCTACAGATGGCGGTGCTGATATTTCCAAGTTTATACAGGTAGCGGTGTAGATATTTCCATGTTTATACAGATAGCGGTGTAGATATTTCCATGTTTATAGACATAGCAGTGTAGATATTTCCATGTTTATACAGATAGCGGTGTAGATATCTCCATCTTAATACAGATGTCAGTGTAGATATTTATAAGTTCATACAGATGGCAGTGCAAATATTTCCATGTTCATACAGATGGCGGTGTAGATATTACCATGTTTATAGAGATAGCGGTGTAGTTATTTCCATGTGTATAGAGATAGCTGTCTAGATATTTCCATGTATATGCAGATAGCTGTGTAGATATTTCCATTTTCATGCAGATAGCGGTGTAGATATTTCCATGTTCAAACAGATAGCGGTGTAGATATTTCCATGTACTTACAGATAGCAGTGTAGATATTTCCATGTTTATACAGATAGCGGTGAAGATGTATTCATGTTTACACAGATAGCGGTGTAGATATTTCCATGTTCATACAGATAGCGGTGTAGATATTTCCATGTTCATCCAGATGGCTGTGTAGATATATCCATGTTCATCCAGATGGCTGTGTAGATATATCCATGTTCATACAGATGGCGGTGAAGATATTTCCATGTTCATACAGATAGCGGTGTAGATATTTCCATGTTTATACAGATAGCGGTGTAGATATTTCCATGTTCATACAGACAGCGGTGCTGATATTTCCTTGTTCATCCAGATGGCTGTGTAGATATATCCATGTTCATAGAGATGGTGGTGAAGATATTTCCATGTTCATACAGATATTGGTGTAGATATTTCCATGTTCATACAGATAGCGGTGTAGATATTTCCATGTTTATACAGGTAGCTGTGTAGGTATTTCCATGTTTATACAGATAGCGGTGTAGATATTTCCATGTTTATACAGATAGCGGTGCAGATATCTTCATCTTAATACAGATGGCGGTGTAGATATTTATATGTTCATACAGATGGCGGTGCAGATATTTCCATGTTCATACAGATGGCCGTGTAGATATTTCTATGTTTATAGAGATAGCGGTGTAGTTATTTCCATGTGTAAAGAGATAGCTGTGTAGATATTTCCATGTATGTGCAGATATCTGTGTAGATATTTCCATTTTCATGCAGATAGCGGTGTAGATATTTCCATTTTCAAACAGATAGCGGTGTAGATATTTCCATATTCATACAGATAGCGTTGCTGATATTTCCATGTTTATACTCATAGCGGTGTAGATATTTCCATGTTTATACAGATAGCGGTGTAGATATCTCCATCTTAATACATATGGCGGTGTAGATATTCTTATGTGCATACAGATGGCGGTGCAGATATTTCCATGTTCATACAGATGGCGGTGAAGGTATTTCCATGTTCATACAGATGGCGGTGTAGATATTACCATGTTTATAGAGATAGCGGTGTAGTTATTTACATGTGTAAAGAGATAGCTGTGTAGATATTTCCATGTATATGCAGATAGCTGTGTAGATATTTCCATTTTCATGCAGATAGCGGTGTAGATATTTCCATGTTCAAACAGATAGCAGTGTAGATACTTCCATGTTTATAAAGATAGCGGTGAAGATGTATGCATGTTTACACAGATAGCGGTGTAGATATTTCCATGTTCATACAGATAGTGGTGTAGATATTTCCATGTTCATACAGATAGCGGTGTAGATATTTCAATGTTTATACAAATAGCGGTGAAGATGTATGCATGTTTACACAGATAGCGGTGTAGATATTTCCATGTTCATACAGAAAACGGTGTAGATATTTCCATGTTTATACAGATAGCTGTGAAGATGTATGCATGTTTACACAGATAGCGGTGTAGATAATTCCATGTTCATCCAGATGGCTGTGTAGATATATCCATGTTCATACAGATAGCAATGTAGATATTTCCATGTTCATACAGATAGCGGTGCAGATATTTCCATGTTCATCAAGATGGCTGTGTAGATATATCCATGTTCATACAGATGGCGGTGAAGATATTTCCATGTTCATAGAGATAGCGGTGTAGATATTTCCATGTTCATACAGATAGCGGTGTAGATATTTCCATGTTCATAAATATAGCGGTGTATGTATTTCCATGTTCATACAGTTAGCGGTGTAGATATTTTCATGTTCATCCAGATGGCTGTGTAGATATATCCATGTTCATACAGATAGCGGTGTAGATATTTCCATGTTCATGCAGATGGCTGTGTAGCTATTTCCATGTTCATACAGATAGTGGTGTAGATATTTCCATGTTCATACAGATAGCGGTGTAGATATTTCCATGTTCCTACAGATGGCGGTGCTGATATTTCCAAGTTTATACAGGTAGCGGTGTAGATATTTCCATGTTTATACAGATAGCGGTGTAGATATTTCCATGTTTATAGACATAGCAGTGTAGATATTTCCATGTTTATACAGATAGCGGTGTAGATATCTCCATCTTAATACAGATGTCGGTGTAGATATTTATAAGTTCATACAGATGGCAGTGCAAATATTTCCATGTTCATACAGATGGCGGTGTAGATATTACCATGTTTATAGAGATAGCGGTGTAGTTATTTCCATGTGTATAGAGATAGCTGTCTAGATATTTCCATGTATATGCAGATAGCTGTGTAGATATTTCCATTTTCATGCAGATAGCGGTGTAGATATTTCCATGTTCAAACAGATAGCGGTGTAGATATTTCCATGTACTTACAGATAGCAGTGTAGATATTTCCATGTTTATACAGATAGCGGTGAAGATGTATTCATGTTTACACAGATAGCGGTGTAGATATTTCCATGTTCATACAGATAGCGGTGTAGATATTTCCATGTTCATCCAGATGGCTGTGTAGATATATCCATGTTCATCCAGATGGCTGTGTAGATATATCCATGTTCATACAGATGGCGGTGAAGATATTTCCATGTTCATACAGATAGCGGTGTAGATATTTCCATGTTTATACAGATAGCGGTGTAGATATTTCCATGTTCATACAGACAGCGGTGCTGATATTTCCTTGTTCATCCAGATGGCTGTGTAGATATATCCATGTTCATAGAGATGGCGGTGAAGATATTTCCATGTTCATACAGATATTGGTGTAGATATTTCCATGTTCATACAGATAGCGGTGTAGATATTTCCATGTTTATACAGGTAGCTGTGTAGGTATTTCCATGTTTATACAGATAGCGGTGTAGATATTTCCATGTTTATACAGATAGCGGTGCAGATATCTTCATCTTAATACAGATGGCGGTGTAGATATTTATATGTTCATACAGATGGCGGTGCAGATATTTCCATGTTCATACAGATGGCCGTGTAGATATTTCTATGTTTATAGAGATAGCGGTGTAGTTATTTCCATGTGTAAAGAGATAGCTGTGTAGATATTTCCATGTATGTGCAGATAGCTGTGTAGATATTTCCATTTTCATGCAGATAGCGGTGTAGATATTTCCATTTTCAAACAGATAGCGGTGTAGATATTTCCATATTCATACAGATAGCGGTGCTGATATTTCCATGTTTATACACATAGCGGTGTAGATATTTCCATGTTTATACAGATAGCGGTGTAGATATCTCCATCTTAATACAGATGGCGGTGTAGATATTTATATGTGCATACAGATGGCGGTGCAGATATTTCCATGTTCATACAGATGGCGTTGAAGGTATTTCCATGTTCATACAGATGGCGGTGTAGATATTACCATGTTTATAGAGATAGCGGTGTAGTTATTTACATGTGTAAAGAGATAGCTGTGTAGATATTTCCATGTATATGCAGATAGCTGTGTAGATATTTCCATTTTCCTGCAGATAGCGGTGTAGATATTTCCATGTTCAAACAGGTAGCTGTGTAGATACTTCCATGTTTATAAAGATAGCGGTGAAGATGTATGCATGTTTACACAGATAGCGGTGTAGATATTTCCATGTTCATACAGATAGCGGTGTAGATATATCCATGTTCATACAGATAGCGGTGTAGATATTTCAATGTTTATACAAATAGCGGTGAAGATGTATGCATGTTTACACAGATAGCGGTGTAGATATTTCCATGTTCATACAGAAAACGGTGTAGATATTTCCATGTTTATACAGATAGCGGTGAAGATGTATGCAGGTTTACACAGATAGCGGTGTAGATAATTCCATGTTCATCCAGATGGCTGGGTAGATATATCCATGTTCATACAGATAGCGGTGTAGATATTTCCATGTTCATCAAGATTGCTGTGTAGATATATCCATGTTCACACAGATGGCGGTGAAGATATTTCCATGTTCATAGAGATAGCGGTGTAGATATTTCCATGTTCATACAGATAGCGGTGTAGATACTTCCATGTTCATACAGATAGCGGTGTATGTATTTCCATGTTCATACAGATAGCGGTGTAGATATTTTCATGTTCATCCAGATGGCTGTGTAGATATATCCATGTTCATACAGATAGCGGTGTAGATATTTCCATGTTCATGCAGATGGCTGTGTAGCTATTTCCATGTTCATACAGATAGTGGTGTAGATATTTCCATGTTCATACAGATAGCGGTGTAGATATTTCCATGTTCCTACAGATGGCGGTGCTGATATTTCCAAGTTTATACAGGTAGCGGTGTAGATATTTCCATGTTTATACAGATAGCGGTGTAGATATTTCCATGTTTATAGACATAGCAGTGTAGATATTTCCATGTTTATACAGATAGCGGTGTAGATATCTCCATCTTAATACAGATGTCGGTGTAGATATTTATAAGTTCATACAGATGGCAGTGCAAATATTTCCATGTTCATACAGATGGTGGTGTAGATATTACCATGTTTATAGAGATAGCGGTGTAGTTATTTCCATGTGTATAGAGATAGCTGTCTAGATATTTCCATGAATATGCAGATAGCTGTGCAGATATTTCCATTTTCATGCAGATAGCGGTGTAGATATTTCCATGTTCAAACAGATAGCGGTGTAGATATTTCCATGTACTTACAGATAGCAGTGTAGATATTTCCATGTTTATACAGAGAGCGGTGAAGATGTATTCATGTTTACACAGATAGCGGTGTAGATATTTCCATGTTCATACAGATAGCGGTGTAGATATTTCCATGTTCATCCAGATGGCTGTGTAGATATATCCATGTTCATCCAGATGGCTGTGTAGATATATCCATGTTCATACAGATGGCGGTGTAGATATTTCCATGTTCATACAGATAGCGGTGTAGATATTTCCATGTTTATACAGATAGCGGTGTAGATATTTCCATGTTCATACAGACAGCGGTGCTTATATTTCCTTGTTCATCCAGATGGGTGTGTAGATATATCCATGTTCATAGATATGGCGGTGAAGATATTTCCATGTTCATACAGATATTGGTGTAGATATTTCCATGTTCATACAGATAGCGGTGTAGATATTTCCATGTTTATACAGGTAGCTGTGTAGGTATTTCCATGTTTATACAGATAGCGGTGTAGATATTTCCATGTTTATACAGATAGCGGTGCAGATATCTTCATCTTAATACAGATGGCGGTGTAGATATTTATATGTTCATACAGATGGCGGTGCAGATATTTCCATGTTCATACAGATGGCCGTGTAGATATTTCTATGTTTATAGAGATAGCGGTGTAGTTATTTCCATGTGTAAAGAGATAGCTGTGTAGATATTTCCATGTATGTGCAGATATCTGTGTAGATATTTCCATTTTCATGCAGATAGCGGTGTAGATATTTCCATTTTCAAACAGATAGCGGTGTAGATATTTCCATATTCATACACATAGCAGTGCTGATATTTCCATGTTTATACACATAGCGGTGTAGATATTTCCATGTTTATACAGATAGCAGTGTAGATATCTCCATCTTAATACAGATGGCGGTGTAGATATTTATATGTGCATACAGATGGCGGTGCAGATATTTCCATGTTCATACAGATGGCGGTGAAGGTATTTCCATATTCATACAGATGGCGGTGTAGATATTACCATGTTTATAGAGATAGCGGTGTAGTTATTTACATGTGTAAAGAGATAGCTGTGTAGATATTTCCATGTATATGCAGATAGCTGTGTAGATATTTCCATTTTCATGCAGATAGCGGTGTAGATATTTCCATGTTCAAACAGATAACGGTGTAGGTATTTCCATGTTTATGAAGATAGCGGTGAAGATGTATGCATGTTTACACAGATAGCGGTGTAGATATTTCCATGTTCATACAGATAGCGGTGTAGATATTTCCATGTTCATACAGATAGCGGTGTAGATATTTCAATGTTTATACAAATAGCGGTGAAGATGTATGCATGTTTACACAGATAGCGGTGTAGATATTTCCATGTTCATACAGAAAACGGTGTAGATATTTCCATGTTTATACAGATAGCGGTGAAGATGTATGCATGTTTACACAGATAGCGGTGTAGATAATTCCATGTTCATCCAGATGGCTGTGTAGATATATCCATGTTCATACAGATAGCGGTGTAGATATTTCCATGTTCATACAGATAGCGGTGCAGATATTTCCATCTTCATCAAGATGGCTGTGTAGATATATCCATGTTCATACAGATGGCGGTGAAGATATTTCCATGTTCATACAGATAGCGGTGTAGATATTTCCATGTTCATACAGATAGCGGTGTAGATATTTCCATGTTCTTAAATATAGCGGTGTATGTATTTCCATGTTCATACAGATAGCGGTGTAGATATTTTCATGTTCATCCAGATGGCTGTGTAGATATATCCATGTTCATATAGATAGCGGTTTAGATATTTCCATGTTCATGCAGATGGCTGTGTAGCTATTTCCATGTTCATACAGATAGTGGTGTAGATATTTCCATGTTCATACAGATAGCGGTGTAGATATTTCCATGTTCCTACAGATGGCGGTGCTGATATTTCCAAGTTTATACAGGTAGCGGTGTAGATATTTCCATGTTTATACAGATAGCGGTGTAGATATTTCCATGTTTATAGACATAGCAGTGTAGATATTTCCATGTTTATACAGATAGCGGTGTAGATATCTCCATCTTAATACAGATGTCAGTGTAGATATTTATAAGTTCATACAGATGGCAGTGCAAATATTTCCATGTTCATACAGATGGCGGTGTAGATATTACCATGTTTATAGAGATAGCGGTGTAGTTATTTCCATGTGTATAGAGATAGCTGTCTAGATATTTCCATGTATATGCAGATAGCTGTGTAGATATTTCCATTTTCATGCAGACAGCGGTGTAGATATTTCCATGTTCAAACAGATAGCGGTGTAGATATTTCCATGTACTTACAGATAGCAGTGTAGATATTTCCGTGTTTATACAGATAGCGGTGAAGATGTATTCATGTTTACACAGATAGCGGTGTAGATATTTCCATGTTCATACAGATAGCGGTGTAGATATTTCCATGTTCATCCAGATGGCTGTGTAGATATATCCATGTTCATCCAGATGGCTGTGTAGATATATCCATGTTCATACAGATGGCGGTGAAGATATTTCCATGTTCATACAGATAGCGGTGTAGATATTTCCATGTTCATACAGACAGCGGTGCTGATATTTCCTTGTTCATCCAGATGGCTGTGTAGATATATCCATGTTCATAGACATGGCGGTGAAGATATTTCCATGTTCATACAGATATTGGTGTAGATATTTCCATGTTCATACAGATAGCGGTGTAGATATTTCCATGTTTATACAGGTAGCTGTGTAGGTATTTCCATGTTTATACAGATAGCGGTGTAGATATTTCCATGTTTATACAGATAGCGGTGCAGATATCTTCATCTTAATACAGATGGCGGTGTAGATATTTATATGTTCATACAGATGGCGGTGCAGATATTTCCATGTTCATACAGATGGCCGGGTAGATATTTCTATGTTTATAGAGATAGCGGTGTAGTTATTTCCATGTGTAAAGAGATAGCTGTGTAGATATTTCCATGTATGTGGAGATAGCTGTGTAGATATTTCCATTTTCATGCAGATAGCGGTGTAGATATTTCCATTTTCAAACATAGCGGTGAAGATATTTCCATATTCATACAGATAGCGGTGTATATATTTCCATGTTTATACAGATAGCGGTGAAGATGTATGCATGTTTACATAGATAGCGGTGTAGATATTTCCATGTTCATACAGAAAAAGGTGTAGATATTTCCATGTTTATACAGATAGCGGTGAAGATGTATGCATGTTTACACAGATAGCGGTGTAGATAATTCCATGTTCATCCACATGGCTGTGTAGATATATCCATGTTCATACAGATAGCGGTGTAGATATTTCCATGTTCATACAGATAGCGGTGCGGATATTTCCTTGTTCATCCAGATGGCTGTGTAGATATATCCTTGTTCATACAGATGGCGGTGAGGGTATTTCCATGTTCATACAGATAGCGGTGTATGTATTTCCGTGTTCATACAGATAGCGGTGTAGACATTTTCATGTTCATCCAGATGGCTGTGTAGATATTTCCATGTTCATACAGATAGCGGTGTAGATATTTCCATGTTTATACAGGTAGCTGTGTAGGTATTTCCATGTTTATACAGATAGCGGTGTAGATATTTCCATGTTTATACAGATAGCGGTGCAGATATCTTCATCTTAATACAGATGGCGGTGTAGATATTTATATGTTCATACAGATGGCGGTGCAGATATTTCCATGTTCATACAGATGGCCGTGTAGATATTTCTATGTTTATAGAGATAGCGGTGTAGTTATTTCCATGTGTAAAGAGATAGCTGTGTAGATATTTCCATGTATGTGCAGATAGCTGTGTAGATATTTCCATTTCCATGCAGATAGCGGTGTAGATATTTCCATTTTCAAACAGATAGCGGTGCTGATATTTCCATATTCATACAGATTGCGGTGCTGATATTTCCATGTTTATACACATAGCGGTGTAGATATTTCCATGTTTATACAGATAGCGGTGTAGATATCTCCATCTTAATACAGATGGCGGTGTAGATATTTATATGTGCATACAGATGGCGGTGCAGATATTTCCATGTTCATACAGATGGCGGTGAAGGTATTTCCATGTTAATACAGATGGCCGTGTAGATATTACCATGTTTATAGAGATAGCGGTGTAGTTATTTACATGTGTAAAGAGATAGCTGTGTAGATATTTCCATGTATATGCAGATAGCTGTGTAGATATTTCCATTTTCATGCAGATAGCGGTGTAGATATTTCCATGTTCAAACAGATAGCAGTGTAGATATTTCCATGTTTATAAAGATAGCGGTGAAGATGTATGCATGTTTACACAGATAGCGGTGTAGATATTTCCATGTTCATATAGATAGCGGTGTAGATATTTCCATGTTCATACAGATAGCGGTGTAGATATTTCAATGTTTATACAAATAGCGTTGAAGATATATGCATGTTTACACAGATAGCGGTGTAGATATTTCCATGTTCATACAGAAAACGGTGTAGATATTTCCATGTTTATGCAGATAGCGGTGAAGATGTATGCACGTTTACACAGATAGCGGTGTAGATAATTCCATGTTCATCCAGATGGCTGTGTAGATATATCCATGTTCATACAGATAGCGGTGTAGATATTTCCATGTTCATACAGATAGCGGTGCAGATATTTCCATGTTCATCAAGATGGCTGTGTAGATATATCCATGTTCATACAGATGGCGGTGAAGATATTTCCATGTTCATACAGATAGCGGTGTATATATTTCCATGTTTATACAGATAGCGGTGTAGATATTTCCATGTTCATAAATATAGCGGTGTATGTATTTCCATGTTCATACAGATAGCGGTGTAGATATTTTCATGTTCATCCAGATGGCTGTGTAGATATATCCATGTTCATACAGATAGCGGTGTAGATATTTCCATGTTCATGCAGATGGCTGTGTAGCTATTTCCATGTTCATACAGATAGTGGTGTAGATATTTCCATGTTCATACAGATAGCGGTGTAGATATTTCCATGTTCCTACAGATGGCGGTGCTGATATTTCCAAGTTTATACAGGTAGCGGTGTAGATATTTCCATGTTTATACAGATAGCGGTGTAGATATTTCCATGTTTATAGACATAGCAGTGTAGATATTTCCATGTTTATACAGATAGCGGTGTAGATATCTCCATCTTAATACAGATGTCGGTTTAGATATTTATAAGTTCATACAGATGGCAGTTCAAATATTTCCATGTTCATACAGATGGCTGTGTAGATATTACCATGTTTATAGAGATAGCGGTGTAGTTATTTCCATGTGTATAGAGATAGCTGTCTAGATATTTCCATGTATATGCAGATAGCTGTGTAGATATTTCCATTTTCATGCAGATAGCGGTGTAGATATTTCCATGTTCAAACAGATAGCGGTGTAGATATTTCCATGTACTTACAGATAGCAGTGTAGATATTTCCATGTTTATACAGATAGCGGTGAAGTTGTATTCATGTTTACACAGATAGCGGTGTAGATATTTCCATGTTCATACAGATAGCGGTGTAGATATTTCCATGTTCATCCAGATGGCTGTGTAGATATATCCATGTTCATCCAGATGGCTGTGTAGATATATCCATGTTCATACAGATGGCGGTGAAGATATTTCCATGTTCATACAGATAGCAGTGTAGATATTTCCATGTTTATACAGATAGCGGTGTAGATATTTCCATGTTCATACAGACAGCGGTGCTGATATTTCCTTGTTCATCCAGATGGCTGTGTAGATATATCCATGTTCATAGAGATGGCGGTGAAGATATTTCCATGTTCATACAGATATTGGTGTAGATATTTCCATGTTCATACAGATAGCGGTGTAGATATTTCCATGTTTATACAGGTAGCTGTGTAGGTATTTCCATGTTTATACAGATAGCGGTGTAGATATTTCCATTTTTATACTGATAGCGGTGCAGATATCTTCATCTTAATACAGATGGCGGTGTAGATATTTATATGTTCATACAGATGGCGGTGCAGATATTTCCATGTTCATACAGATGGCCGTGTAGATATTTCTATGTTTATAGAGATAGCGGTGTAGTTATTTCCATGTGTAAAGAGATATCTGTGTAGATATTTCCATGTATGTGCAGATAGCTGTGTAGATATTTCCATTTTCATGCAGATAGCGGTGTAGATATTTCCATTTTCAAACAGATAGCGGTGAAGATATTTCCATATTCATACAGATAGCGGTGTATATATTTCCATGTTTATACAGATAGCGGTGAAGATGTATGCATGTTTACACAGATAGCGGTGTAGATATTTCCATGTTCATACAGAAAAAGGTGTAGATATTTCCATGTTTATACAGATAGCGGTGAAGATGTATGCATGTTTTCACAGATAGCGGTGTAGATAATTCCATGTTCATCCACATGGCTGTGTAGATATATCCATGTTCATACAGATAGCGGTGTAGATATTTCCATGTTCATACAGATAGCGGTGCGGATATTTCCTTGTTCATCCAGATGGCTGTGTATATATATCCTTGTTCATACAGATGGCGGTGAGGGTATTTCCATGTTTATACAGATAGCGGTGTATGTATTTCCGTGTTCATACAGATAGCGGTGTAGACATTTTCATGTTCATCCAGATGGCTGTGTAGATATTTCCATGTTCTTACAGATAGCGGTGTAGATATTTCCATGTTCATAGAGATAGCGGTGTAGATATTTCCATGTTCATCCAGATGGCTGTGTAGGTATATCGATGCTCATACAGATGGCGGTGAAGATATTTCCATGTTTATACAGATAGCGGTGTAGATATTTCCATGTTCATACAGATAACCGTGTAGATATTGCCATGTTCATACCGATAGCGGTGCTGATACTTCCATGTTTATACAGGTAGCTGTGTACTTATTTCCGTGTTTATACCGATAGCGGTGTAGATATTTCCATGTATATACAGATAGCGGTGTAGATATTTCCATGTTTATTCAGATAGCGGTGTAGATATCTCCTTCTTTATACAGATGGCGGTGTAGATATTTATATGTTCATACAGACAGCGGTGCAGATATGTCCATGTTCATACGGATGGCGGTGTAGATATTTCCATGTTTATAGAGATAGCGGTGTAGTTATTTCCATGTGTAAAGAGATAGGTGTGTAGATATTTCCATGTATATGCAGATAGCTGTGTAGATATTTCCATTTTCATGCAGATAGCGGTGTAGATATTTCCATGTTCAAACAGATAGCGGTGTAGATATTTCCATGTTCATCCAGATGGCTGTGTAGATATATCCATGTTCATACAGATGGCGGTGAAGATATTTACATGTTCATACAGATAGCGGTGTAGATATTTCCATGTTCATACAGATAGCGGTGCTGATATTTCCTTGTTCATCCAGATGGCTGTGTAGATATTTCCATGTTCATAGAGATGGCGGTGAAGATATTTCCATGTTCATACAGATATCGGTGTAGATATTTCCATGTTCATACAGATAGCGGTGTAGATATTTCCATGTTCATACAGATAGCGGTGCTGATATTTCCATGTTTATACAGGTAGCGGTGTAGATATTTCCATGTTTATACAGATAGCGGTGTAGATATTTCCATGTTTATGCAGGAAGCGGTGTAGATATTTCCATGTTTATACATATAGCGGTGTAGATATCTTCGTCTTAATTCAGATTGCGGTGTAGATATTTATATGTTCATACAGATGACGGTGCAGATATTTCCATGTTCGTACTGATGGCGGTGTAGATATTTCCATGTTTATAGAGATAGCGCTGTACTTATTTCCATGTGTAAAGAGATAGCTTTGTAGATATTTCCATGTATGTGCAGATAGCTGTGTAGATATTTCCATTTTCATGCAGATAGCGGTGTAGATATTTCCATTTTCAAACAGATAGCGGTGTAGATACTTCCATGTTCATACAGATAGCGGTGTAGATATTTCCATGTTTATACAGATAGCGGTGAAGATGTATGCATGTTTACACAGATAGCGGTGTAGATATTTCCATGTTCATACAGAAAACGGTGTAGATATTTCCATTTTTATACAGATAGCGGTGAAGATGTATGCATGTTTTCACAGATAGCGGTGTAGATAATTCCATGTTCATCCACATGGCTGTGTAGATATATCCATGTTCATACAGATAGCGGTGTAGATATTTCCATGTTCATACAGATAGCGGTGCGGATATTTCCTTGTTCATCCAGATGGCTGTGTATATATATCCTTGTTCATACAGATGGCGGTGAGGGTATTTCCATGTTCATACAGATAGCGGTGTATGTATTTCCGTGTTCATACAGATAGCGGTGTAGACATTTTCATGTTCATCCAGATGGCTGTGTAGATATTTCCATGTTCATACAGATAGCGGTGTAGATATTTCCATGTTCATAGAGATAGCGGTGTAGATATTTCCATGTTCATCCAGATGGCTGTGTAGGTATATCGATGCTCATACAGATGGCGGTGAAGATATTTCCATGTTTATACAGATAGCGGTGTAGATATTTCCATGTTCATACGGATATCCGTGTAGATATTGCCATGTTCATACCGATAGCGGTGCTGATACTTCCATGTTTATACAGGTAGCTGTGTACTTATTTCCGTGTTTATACAGATAGCGGTGTAGATATTTCCATGTATATACAGATAGCGGTGTAGATATTTCCATGTTTATTCAGATAGCGGTGTAGATATCTCCTTCTTTATACAGATGGCGGTGTAGATATTTATATGTTCATACAGATAGCGGTGCAGATATGTCCATGTTCATACAGATGGCTGTGTATATATATCCATGTTCATACAGATGGCGGTGAAGATTTTTCCATGTTCATACAGATGGCGGTGTAGATATTTCCATGTTCATACAGATAGCGGGGCTGATATTTCCAAGTTTATACAGGTAGCAGTGTAGATATTTCCATGTTTATACAGATAGCGGTGTAGATATTTCCAGGTTTATACACATAGCGGTGTAGATATTTCCATGTTTATACAGATAGCGGTGTAGATATCTCCATCACAATACAGATGGCGTAGTAGATATTTATATGTTCATACAGATGGCGGTGCAGATATTTCCATGTTCATACAGATGGCGTTGAAGATATTTCCATGTTCATACAGATGGCGGTGTAGATACTTCCATGTTCATACTGATAGCGGTGCTGATATTTCCATGTTTATACAGGTAGCAGTGTAGATATTTCCATGTTTATACAGATAGCGGTGTAGGTATTTCCATGTTTATACACATAGCGGTGTAGATATTTCCATGTTTATGCAGATAGTGGTGTAGATATCTCCATCTTAATACAGATGGCGGTGTAGATATTTAAATGTTCATACTGATGGCGGTGCAGATATTTCCATGTTCATACAGATGGCGGTGTAGATATTTCCATGTTCCTACAGATAGCGGTGTAGTTATTTCCATGTGTAAAGAGATAGCTGTGTAGATATTTCCATGTATAAGCAGATAGCTGTGTAGATATTTCCGTTTTCATGCAGATAGCGGTGTATGTATTTCCCTGTTCAAACAGTAAGCCGTGTAGGTATTTCCATGTACATAAAGATAGCGGAGTAGATATTTCCATGTTCATCCACATGGCTGTGTAGATATATCCATGTTCATACAGATGGCGGTGAAGATATTTCCATGTTCATACAGATAGCGGTGTAGATATTTCCATGTTCATACAGATAGCGGTGTAGATATTTCCATGTTCATACAGATAGTGGTGTAGGTATTTCCATGTTCATACAGATAGCGGTGTAGATATTTCCATGTTCATCCTGATGGCTGTGTAGATATTTCTATGTTCATACAGATAGCGGTGTAGATATTTCCATGTTCATACAGATAGCGGTGTAGATATTTCCATGTTCAACCACATGGCTGTGTAGATATTTCCATGTTCATACAGATGGCGGTGAAGATATTTCCATGTTCATACAGATGGCGTTGTAGATATTTCCATGTTCATACAGATAGCTGTGTAGATATTGCCATGTTCATACCGATAGCGGTGCTGATACATCCATGTTTATACAGGTAGCGGTGTACATATTTCCGTGTTTATACAGGTAGCGGTGTAGATATTTCCATGTTCATACAGATAGCGGTGTAGCTATTTCCATGTTTATACAGATAGCGGTGTAGATATCTCCTTCTTAATACAGATGGCGGTGTAGATATTTATATGTTCATACAGATGGCGGTGCAGATATTTCCATGTTCATACAGATGGTGGTGTAGATATTTCCATGTTTATAGAGGTAGCGGTGTAGTTATTTCCATGTGCAAAGAGATAGCTGTGTAGATATTTCCATGCATATGCAGATAGCTGTGTAGATATTTCCATTTTCATGCAGATAGCGGTGTAGATATTTCCATGTTCAAACAGATAGCAGTGTAGATATTTCCATATTCATACAGATAGCGGTGTGCATATTTCCATGTTTATACAGATAGCGGTGAAGATGTATGCATGTTTACACAGATAGCGGTGTAGATATTTCCATGTTCATACAGATAGCGGTGTAGATATTTCCATGTTCATCCAGACGGCTGTGTAGACATATCCATGTTCATACAGATGGCGGTGAAGATATTTCCATGTTCATACAGATGGCTGTGTAGATATATCCATGTTCATACAGATGGCGGTGAAGGTTTTTCCATGATCATACAGATTCCGGTGTAGATATTTCCATGTTCATCCAGATAGCGGTGCTGATATTTCCATGTTTATACAGGTAGCAGTGTAGATATTTCCATGTTTATACAGATAGCGGTGTAGATATTTCCATGTTTATACAAGTAGTGTTATAGATATTTCCATTTTTATACAGATAGCGGTGTAGATATCTCCATCTTAATTCAGATGGCGGTGTAGATATTTATATGTTCATACAGATGGCGGTGCAGATATTTCCATGTTCATACAGATGGCAGTGAAGATATTTCCATGTTCATACAGATGGCGGTGTAGATACTTCCATGTTCCTACTGATAGCGGTGCTGATATTTCCATGTTTATACAGGTAGCGGTGTAGAGATTTCCATGTTTATACAGATAGCAGTGTAGATATTTCCATGTTTATACACATAGCGGTGTAGATATTTCCATGTTTATACAGATAGCGTTGTAGATATCTCCATCTTAATACAGATGGCGGTGTAGATATTTATATGTTCATTCAGATGGCGGTGCATATATTTCCATGTTCATACAGATGGCGGTGTAGATATTTCCATGTTCATACAGATAGCGGTGTAGTTATTTCCATGTGTAAAGAGATAGCTGTGTAGATATTTCCATGTATATGCAGATAGCTGTGTAGACATTTCCATTTTCATGCAGATAGCGGTGTATATATTTCCCTGTTCAAACAGCGGTGTAGATATTTCCATGTTCATAAAGTTAGCAGTGTAGATATTTCCATGTTTATACAGATAGCGGTGAAGATGTATGCATGTTTACACAGATAGCGGTGTAGATACTTCCATGTTCATCCAGATGGCTGTGTAGATATATCCATGTTCATACAGATAGCGGTGTAGATATTTCCATGTTCATACAGATAGCGGTGCAGATATTTCCGTGTTCATCCAGATGGCTGTGTAGATATATCCATGTTCATACAGACGGCGGTGAACATATTTCCATGTTCATACAGATAGCGGTGTAGATATTTCCATGTTCATACAGATAGCGGTGTAGATATTTCCATGTTCATACAGATAGCGGTGTATGTATTTCCATGTTCATACAGATAGCGGTGTAGATATTTCCATGTTCATCCAGATGGCTGTGTAGATATATCCATGTTCATACAGATAGCGTTGTAGATATTTCCATGTTCATCCAGATGGCTGTGTAGCTATTTCCATGTTCATACAGATAGTGGTGTAGATATTTCCATGTTCATACAGATAGCGGTGTAGATATTTCCATGTTCATACAGATAGCCGTGTAGATATTGCCATGTTCATACCGATAGCGCTGCTGATACTTCCATGTTTATAGAGGTAGCGGTGTACATATTTCCGTGTTTATACAGGTAGCGGTGTAGATATTTCCATGTTCATACAGATAGCGGTGTAGATATTTCCATGTTTATACAGATAGCGGTGTAGATATCTCCTTCTTAATACAGATGGCGGTGTAGATATTTATATGTTCATACAGATGGCAGTGCAGATATTTCCATGTTCAAACAGATGGTGGTGTAGATATTTCCATGTTTATAGAGATAGCGGTGTAGTTATTTCCATGTGCAAAGAGATAGCTGTGTAGATATTTCCATGTATATGCAGATAGCTTTGTAGATATTTCCATTTTCATGCAGATAGCGGTGTAGATAATTCCATGTTCAAACAGATAGCGGTGTAGATATTTCCATGTTCATACAGATAGCGGTGAGGATATTTCCATGTTTTTACAGATAGCGGAGAAGATGTATGCATGTTTACACAGATAGCGGTGTAGATATTTTCATGTTCATACAGATAGCGGTGTAGATATTTCCATGTTCATCCAGACGGCTGTGTAGACATATCCATGTTCATACAGATGGCGGTGAAGATATTTCCATGTTCATACAGATGGCTGTGTAGATATATCCATGTTCATACAGATGGCGGTGAAGATTTTTAAATGTTCATACAGATTGCGGTGTAGATACTTCCATGTTCATACTGATAGCGGTGCTGATATTTCCATGTTTATACAGGTAGCGGTGTAGATATTTCCATGTTTATACAGATAGCGGTGTAGGTATTTCCATGTTTATACACACAGCGGTGTAGATATTTCCATGTTTATACAGATAGCGGTGTAGATATCTCCATCTTAATACAGATGGCGGTGTAGATATTTATATGTTCATTCAGATGGAGGTGCAGATATTTCCATGTTCATACAGATGGCGGTGTAGATATTTCCATGATCATACAGATAGCGGTGTAGTTATTTCCATGTGTAAAGAGATAGCTGTGTAGATATTTCCATGTATATGCAGATAGCTGTGTAGACATTTCCATTTTCATGCAGATAGCGGTGTATATATTTCCCTGTTCAAAGAGCGGTGTAGATATTTCCATGTTCATAAAGATAGCAGTGTAGATATTTCCATGTTTTTACAGATAGCGGTGTAAGATGTATGCATGATTACACAGATTGCGGTGTAGATATTTCCATGTTCATACAGATGGCGGTGTAGATATTTCCATGTTCATACAGATAGCGGTGTAGTTATTTCCATGTGTAAAGAGATAGCTGTGTAGATATTTCCATGTATATACAGATAACTGTGTAGACATTTCCATTTACATGCAGATAGCGGTGTATATATTTCCCTGTTCAAACAGTTAGAGGTGCAGATATTTCCATGTTCAGAAAGATAACAGTGTAGATAATTCCATGTTTATACAGATAGCGGTGAAGATGTATGCATGTTTGCACAGATAGCGGTGTATATATTTCCATGTTCATCCAGATGGCTGTGTAGATATATCCATGTTCATACAGATAGCGGTGTAGATATTTCCATGTTCATACAGATAGCGGTGCAGATATTTCCATGTTCATCCAGATGGCTGTGTAGATATATCCATGTTCATACAGATGGCGGTGAAGATATTTCCATGTTCATACAGATAGCGGTGTAGATATTTCCATGTTCATACAGATAGCGGTGTAGATATTTCCATGTTCATACAGATAGCGGTGTATGTATTTCCATGTTCATACAGATAGCAGTGTAGATATTTCCATGTTCATCCAGATGGCTGTGTAGATATATCCATGTTCATACAGATAGCGGTGTAGATATTTCCATGTTCATCCAGATGGCTGTGTAGCTATTTCCATGTTCATACAGATAGTGGTGTAGATATTTCCATGTTCATACAGATAGCGGTGTAGATATTTCCATGTTCATACAGATAGCCGTGTAGATATTGCTATGTTCATACCGATAGCGGTGCTGATACTTCCATGTTTATACAGGTAGCGGTGTACATATTTCCGTGTTTATACAGGTAGCGGTGTAGATATTTCCATGTTCATACAGATAGCGGTGTAGATATTTCCATGTTTATACAGATAGCGGTGTAGATATCTCCTTCTTAATACAGATGGCGTTGTAGATATTTATATGTTCATACAGATGGCGGTGCAGATATTTCCATGTTCATACAGATGGTGGTGTAGATATTTCCATGTTTGTAGAGATAGCGGTGTAGTTATTTCCATGTGCAAAGAGATAGCTGTGTAGATATTTCCATGTATATACAGATAGCTGTGTAGATATTTCCATTTCCATGCAGATAGCGGTGTAGATATTTCCATGTTCAAACAGATAGCGGTGTAGATATTTCCATGTTCATACAGATAGCGGTGTGGATATTTCCAAGTTTATACAGATAGCGGTGAAGATGTATGCATGTTTACACAGATAGCGGTGTAGATATTTCCATGTTCATACAGATAGCGGTGTAGATATTTCCATGTTCATCCAGACGTCTGTGTAGACATATCCATGTTCATACAGTTGGCGGTGAAGATATTTCCATGCTTATACAGAAGCTGTGTAGATTTATCCATGTTGATACAGATGGCGGTGAAGATTTTTCCATGTTCATACAGATGGCGGTGTAGATATTTCCATGTCCATACAGATAGCGGTGCTGATATTTCCATGTTTATACAGGTAGCAGTGTCGATATTTCCATGTTTATACAGATAGTGGTGTAGATATTTCCATGTTTATAAACATAGCGGTGTAGATATTTCCATGTTTATACAGATAGCGGTGTAGATATCTCCATCTTAATACAGATGGCGGTGTAGATATTTATATGTTCATACAGATGGCGGTGCAGATATTTCCATGTTCATACAGATGGCGTTGAAGATATATCCATGTTCATACAGATAGCGGTGTAGTTATTTCCATGTGTGAAGAGATAGCTGTGTAGATATTTCCATGTATATGCAGATAGCTGTGTAGACATTTCCATTTTCATGCAGATAGCGGTGTATATATTTCCCTGTTCAAACAGCGGTGTAGATATTTCCATGTTCATAAAGATAGCAGTGTAGATATTTCCATGTTTATACAGATAGCGGTGAAGATGTATGCATGTTTACACAGATAGCGGTGTAGATACTTCCATGTTCATCCAGATGGCTGTGTAGATATATCCATGTTCATACAGATAGCGGTGTAGATATTTCCATGTTCATACAGATAGCGGTGCAGATATTTCCGTGTTCATCCAGATGGCTGTGTAGATATATCCATGTTCATACAGACGGCGGTGAACATATTTCCATGTTCATACAGATAGCGGTGTAGATATTTCCATGTTCATACAGATAGCGGTGTAGATATTTCCATGTTCATACAGATAGCGGTGTATGTATTTCCATGTTCATACAGATAGCGGTGTAGATATTTCCATGTTCATCCAGATGGCTGTGTAGATATATCCATGTTCATACAGATAGCGTTGTAGATATTTCCATGTTCATCCAGATGGCTGTGTAGCTATTTCCATGTTCATACAGATAGTGGTGTAGATATTTCCATGTTCATACAGATAGCGGTGTAGATATTTCCATGTTCATACAGATAGCCGTGTAGATATTGCCATGTTCATACCGATAGCGGTGCTGATACTTCCATGTTTATACAGGTAGCGGTGTACATATTTCCGTGTTTATACAGGTAGCGGTGTAGATATTTCCATGTTCATACAGATAGCGGTGTAGCTATTTCCATGTTTATACAGATAGCGGTGTAGATATCTACTTCTTAATACAGATGGCGGTGTAGATATTTATATGTTCATACAGATGGCGGTGCAGATATTTCCATGTTCATACAGATGGTGGTGTAGATATTTCCATGTTTATAGAGATAGCGGTGTAGTTATTTCCATGTGCAAAGAGATAGCTGTGTAGATGTTTCCATGTATATGCAGATAGCTGTGTAGATATTTCCATTTTCATGCAGATAGCGGTGTAGATATTTCTATGTTCAAACAGATAGCGGTGTAGATATTTCCATGTTCATGCAGATAGCGGTGTGGATATTTCCATGTTTATACAGATAGCGGTGAAGATGTATGCATGTTTACACAGAGAGCGGTGTAGATATTTCCATGTTCATACAGATAGCGGTGTAGATATTTCCATGTTCATCCAGACGGCTGTGTAGACATATCCATGTTCATACAGATGGCGGTGAAGATGTTTCCATGCTTATACAGAAGCTGTGTAGATTTATCCATGTTGATACAGATGGCGGTGAAGATTTTTCCATGTTCATACAGATGGCGGTATAGATATTTCCATGTCCATACAGATAGCGGTGCTGATATTTCCATGTTTATACAGGTAGCAGTGTCGATATTTCCATGTTTATACAGATATTGGTGTAAATATTTCCATGTTTATACACATAGCGGTGTAGATATTTCCATGTTTATACAGATAGCGGTATAGATATCTCCATCTTAATACAGATGGCGGTGTAGATATTTATATGTTCATACAGATGGCGGTGCAGATATTTCCATGTTCATACAGATGGCGGTGAAGATATTTCCATGTTCATACAGATGGCGGTGTAGATACTTCCATGTTCATACTGATAGCGGTGCTGATATTTCCATGTTTATACAGGTAGCGGTGTAGATATTTCCATGTTTATACAGATAGCGGTGTAGATATTTCCATGTTTATACACATAGCGGTGTAGATATTTCCATGTTTATACACATAGCAGTGTAGATATCTCCATCTTAATACAGATGGCGGTGTAGATATTTATATGTTCATTCAGATGGCGGTGCAGATATTTCCATGTTCATACAGATGGCGGTGTAGATATTTCCATGTTCATACAGATAGCGGTGTAGTTATTTCCATGTGTAAAGAGATAGCTGTGTAGATATTTCCATGTATATGCAGATAGCTGTGTAGACATTTCCATTTTCATGCAGATAGCGGTGTATATATTTCCCTGTTCAAACAGTTAGCGGTGTAGATATTTCCATGTTCATAAAGATAGCAGTGTAGATATTTCCTTGTTTATACAGATAGCGGTGAAGATGTATGCATGTTTACACAGATAGCGGTGTAGATATTTCCATGTTCATCCAGATGGCTGTGTAGATATATCCATGTTCATACAGATAGCGGTGTAGATATTTCCATGTTCATACAGATAGCGGTGCAGATATTTCCATGTTGATACAGATGGCTGTGTAGATATATGCATGTTCATACAGATGGCGGTGAAGATATTTCCATGTTCATACAGATAGCGTTGTAGATATTTCCATTTTCATACAGATAGCGGTGTAGATATTTCCATTTTCATACAGATAGCGGTGTATGTATTTCCATGTTCATACAGATCGCGGTGTAGATATTTCCATGTTCATCCAGATGGCTGTGTAGATATATCCATGTTCATACAGATAGCGCTGAAGATATTTCCATGTTCATCCAGAGGGCTGTGTAGCTATTTCCATGTTCATACAGATAGTGGTGTAGATATTTCCATGTTCATACAGATAGCGGTGTAGATATTTCCATGTTCATACAGATAGCCGTGTAGATATTGCCATGTTCATACCGATAGCGGTGCTGATACTTCCATGTTTATACAGGTAGCGGTGTACATATTTCCGTGTTTATACAGGTAGCGGTGTAGATATTTCCATGTTCATACAGATAGCGGTGTAGCTATTTCCATGTTTATACAGATAGCGGTGTAGATATCTCCTTCTTAATACAGATGGCGGTGTAGATATTTATATGTTCATACAGATGGCGGTGCAGATATTTCCATGTTCATACAGATGGTGGTGTAGATATTTCCATGTTTATAGAGATAGCGGTGTAGTTATTTCCATGTGCAAAGAGATAGCTGTGTAGATATTTCCATGTATATGTAGATAGCTGTGTAGATATTTCCATTTTCATGCAGATAGCGGTGTAGATATTTCCATGTTCAAACAGATAGCGGTGTAGATATTTCCATGTTCATGCAGATAGCGGTGTGGATATTTCCATGTTTATACAGATAGCGGTGAAGATATATGCATGTTTACACAGAGAGCGGTGTAGATATTTCCATGTTCATACAGATAGCGGTGTAGATATTTCCATGTTCATCCAGACGGCTGTGTAGACATATCCATGTTCATACAGATGGCGGTGAAGATGTTTCCATGCTTATACAGAAGCTCTGTAGATTTATCCATGTTGATACAGATGGCGGTGAAGATTTTTCCATGTTCATACAGATTGCGGTATAGATATTTCCATGTCCATACAGATAGCGGTGCTGATATTTCCATGTTTATACAGGTAGCAGTGTCGATATTTCCATGTTTATACAGATAGTGGTGTAGATATTTCCATGTTTATACACATAGCGGTGTAGATATTTCCATGTTTATACAGATAGCGGTGTAGATATCTCCATCTTAATACAGATGGCGGTGTAGATATTTATATGTTCATACAGATGGCGGTGCAGATATTTCCATGTTCATACAGATGGCGGTGAAGATATTTCCATGTTCATACAGATGGCGGTGTAGATACTTCCATGTTCATACTGATAGCGGTGCTGATATTTCCATGTTTATACAGGTAGCGGTGTAGATATTTCCATGTTTATACAGATAGCGGTGTAGATATTTCCATGTTTATACACATAGCGGTGTAGATATTTCCATGTTTATACACATAGCAGTGTAGATATCTCCATCTTAATACCGATGGCGGTGTAGATATTTATATGTTCATTCAGATGGCGGTGCAGATATTTCCATGTTCATACAGATGGCAGTGTAGATATTTCCATGTTCATACAGATAGCGGTGTAGTTATTTCCATGTGTAAAGAGATAGCTGTGTAGATATTTCCATGTATATGCAGATAGCTGTGTAGACATTTCCATTTTCATGCAGATAGCGGTGTATATATTTCCCTGTTCAAACAGTTAGCGGTGTAGATATTTCCATGTTCATAAAGATAGCAGTGTAGATATTTCCTTGTTTATACAGATAGCGGTGAAGATGTATGCATGTTTACACAGATAGTGGTGTAGATATTTCCATGTTCATACAGATAGCGGTGTAGATATTTCCATGTTCATCCATACGGCTGTGTAGACATATCCATGTTCATAAAGATTGCGGTGAAGGTATTTCCATGTTGATACAGATGGCTGTGTAGATATATCCATGTTCATACAGATGGCGGTGAAGATTTTTCCATGTTCATACAGATGGCGGTGTAGATATTTCCATGTTCATACAGATAGCGGTGCTGATATTTCCATCTTAATACAGATGGTGGTGTAGATATTTATATGTTCATACAGATGGCGGTGCAGATATTTCCATGTTCATACAGATGGCGGTGAAGTTATTTCCATGTTCACACAGATGGCAGTGTAGATACTTCCATGTTCATACTGATAGCGGTGCTGATATTTCCATGTTTATACAGGTAGCGGTGTAGATATTTCCATGTTTATACAGATAGCCGTGTAGATATTGCCATGTTTATACACGTAGCGGTGTAGATATTTCCATGTTTATACAGATAGCGGTGTAGATATCTCCATCTTAATACAGATGGCGGTGTAGATAATTATATGTTCATTCAGATGGCGGTGCAGATATTTCCATGTTCATACAGATGGCGGTGTAGATATTTCCATGTTCATACAGATAGCGGTGTAGTTATTTCCATGTGTAAAGAGATAGCTGTGTAGATATTTCCATGTATATGCAGATAGCTGTGTTGCCATTTCCATTTTCAAGCAGATAGTGGTGTATATATTTCCCTGTTCAAACAGTTAGCGGTGTAGATATTTCCATGTTCATAAAGATAGCAGTGAAGATATTTCCATGTTTATACAGATAGCGGTGAAGATGTATGCATGTTTACACAGATAGCGGTGTAGATATTTCCATGTTCATCCAGATGGCTCTGTAGATATATCCATGTTCATACAGATAGCGGTGTATGTATTTCCATGTTCATACAGATAGCGGTGTAGATATTTCCATGTTCATCCAGATGGCTGTGTAGATATTTCCATGTTCATACAGATAGCGGTGTATGTATTTCCATGTTCATACAGATAGCGGTGTAGATATTTCCATGTTCATCCAGATGGCTGTGTAGATATATCCATGTTCATACAGATAGCGGTGTAGATATTTCCATGTTCATCCAGATGGCTGTGTAGCTATTCCCATGTTCATACAGATAGTGGTGTAGATATTTCCATGTTCATACAGATAGCGATGTAGATATTTCCATGTTCACACAGATAGCCTTGTAGATATTGCCATGTTCATACCGATAGCGGTGCTGATACTTCCATGTTTATACAGGTAGCGTTGTACATATTTCCGTGTTTATACAGGTAACCGTGTAGATATTTCCATGTTCATATAGATAGCGGTGTAGATATTTCCATGTTTATACAGATAGCGGTGTAGATATCTCCTTCTAATACAGATGGCGGTGTAGATATTTATATGTTCATACAGACGGTGGTGCAGATATTTCCATGTTCATACAGATGGTGGTGTAGATATTTCCATGTTCATACAGATAGCGGTGTGGATATTTCCATGTTTATACAGATAGCGGTGAAGATGTATGCATGTTTACACAGATAGTGGTGCAGATATTTCCATGTTCATACAGATAGCGGTGTAGATATTTCCATGTTCATCCAGACGGCTGTGTAGACATATCCATGTTCATACAGATGGCGGTGAAGATATTTCCATGTTGATACAGATGGCTGTGTAGATATATCCATGTTCATACAGATGGCGGTGAAGATTTTTCCATGTTCATACAGATGGCGGTGTAGATATTTCCATGTTCATACAGATAGCGGTGATGATATTTCCATGTTTATACAGGTAGCAGTGTAGATATTTACATGTTTATACAGATAGCGGTGTAGATATTTCCATGTTTATACACATAGCGGTGTAGATATTTCCATGTTTATACAGATAGCGGTGTAGATATCTCCATCTTAATACAGATGGTGGTGTAGATATTTATATGTTCCTACAGATGGCGGTGGAGATATTTCCATGTTCATACAGATGGCGGTGAAGATATTTCCATGTTCACACAGATGGCGGTGTAGATACTTCCATGTTCATACTGATAGCGGTGCTGATATTTCCATGTTTATAGAGGTAGCGGTGTAGATATTTCCATGTTTATACAGATGGCGGTGTAGAGATTTCCATGTTTATAAACATAGCGGTGTAGATATTTCCATGTTTATACAGATAGCGGTGTAGATATCTCCATCTTAATACAGATGGCGGTGCAGATATTTATATGTTCATTCAGATGGCGGTGCAGATATTTCCATGTTCATACAGATGGCGGTGTAGATATTTCCATGTTCATACAGATAGCGGTGTACTTATTTCCATGTGTAAAGAGATAGCTGTGTAGATATTTCCATGTATATGCAGTTAGCTGTGTAGACATTTCCATTTTCAAGCAGATAGCGGTGTATATATTTCCCTATTCAATCAGATAGCGGTGTAGATATTTCCATGTTCATAAAGATAGCAGTGTAGATATTTCCATGTTTATACAGATAGCGGTGAAGATGTATGCATGTTTACACAGATAGCGGTGTAGATATTTCCATGTTCATCCAGATGGCTGTGTAGATATATCCATGTTCATACAGATAGCGGTGTAGATATTTCCATGTTCATAGAGATAGCGGTGCAGTTATTTCCATGTTCATCCAGATGGCTGTGTAGATATATCCATGTTCATACAGATGGCGGTGAAGATATTTCCATGTTCATATGGATAGCGGTGTAGATATTTCCATGTTCATACAGATAGCGTTGTAGATATTGCCATGTTCATACCGATAGCGGTGCTGATACTTCCATGTTTATACAGGTAGCGGTGTGCATATTTCCGTGTTTATACAGGTAGCGGTGTAGATATTTCCATGTTCATACAGATAGCGGTGTAGATATTTCCATGTTTATACAGATAGCGGTGTAGATATCTCCTTCTTAATACAGATGGCGGTGTAGATATTTATATGTTCATACAGATGGCGGTGCAGATATTTCCATGTTCATACAGATGGTGGTGTAGATATTTCCATGTTTATAGAGATAGCGGTGTAGTTATTTCCACGTGCAAAGAGATAGCTGTGTAGATATTTCCATGTATATGCAGATAGCTGTGTAGATATTTCCATTTTCATGCAGATAGCGGTGTAGATATTTCCATGTTCAAACAGATAGCGGTGTAGATATTTCCATGTTCATACAGATAGCAGTGTAGATATTTCCATGTTTATACAGATAGCGGTGAAGATGTATGCATGTTTACACAGATAGCGGTGTAGATATTTCCATGTTCATACAGATAGCGGTGTAGATATTTCCATGTTCATCCAGATGGCTGTTTAGATATATCCATGTTCATCCAGATGGCTCTGTAGATATATCCATGTTCATACAGATGGCGGTGAAGATATTTCCATGTTCATACAGATAGCGGTGTAGATATTTCCATATTCATACAGATAGCAGTGTATGTATTTCCATGTTAATACAGATAGCGGTGTAGGTATTTCCATGTTCATCCAGATGGCTGTGTAGATATATCCATATTCACACAGATAGCGGTGTAGATATTTCCATGTTCATCCAGATGGCTGTGTAGCTATTTCCATGTTCGTACAGATAGTGGTGTAGATATTTCCATGTTCATACAGATAGCGGTGTACTTATTTCCATGTGTAAAGAGATAGCTGTGTAGATATTTCCATGTATATGCAGTTAGCTGTGTAGACATTTCCATTTTCAAGCAGATAGCGGTGTATATATTTCCCTATTCAATCAGTTAGCGGTGTAGATATTTCCATGTTCATAAAGATAGCAGTGTAGATATTTCCATGTTTATACAGATAGCGGTGAAGATGTATGCATGTTTACACAGATAGCGGTGTAGATATTTCCATGTTCATCCAGATGGCGGTGTAGATATTTCCATGTTTATAGAGATAGCGGTGTAGTTATTTCCATGTGTAAAGAGATAGGTGTGTAGATATTTCCATGTATATGCAGATAGCTGTGTAGATATTTCCATTTTCATGCAGATAGCGGTGTAGATATTTCCATGTTCAAACTGATAGCGGTGTAGATATTTCCATGTTCATCCAGATGGCTGTGTAGATATATCCATGTTCATACAGATGGCGGTGAAGATATTTACATGTTCATACAGATAGCGGTGTAGATATTTCCATGTTCATACAGATAGCGGTGCTGATATTTCCTTGTTCATCCAGATGGCTGTGTAGATATTTCCATGTTCATAGAGATGGCGGTGAAGATATTTCCATGTTCATACAGATATCGGTGTAGATATTTCCATGTTCATACAGATAGCGGTGTAGATATTTCCATGTTCATACAGATAGCGGTGCTGATATTTCCATGTTTATACAGGTAGCGGTGTAGATATTTCCATGTTTATACAGATCGCGGTGTAGATATTTCCATGTTTATGCAGGAAGCGGTGAAGATATTTCCATGTTTATACATATAGCGGTGTAGATATCTTCGTCTTAATTCAGATTGCGGTGTAGATATTTATATGTTCATACAGATGACGGTGCAGATATTTCCATGTTCGTACTGATGGCGGTGTAGATATTTCCATGTTTATAGAGATAGCGCTGTACTTATTTCCATGTGTAAAGAGATAGCTTTGTAGATATTTCCATGTATGTGCAGATAGCTGTGTAGATATTTCCATTTTCATGCAGATAGCGGTGTAGATATTTCCATTTTCAAACAGATAGCGGTGTAGATACTTCCATGTTCATACAGATAGCGGTGTAGATATTTCCATGTTTATACAGATAGCGGTGAAGATGTATGCATGTTTACACAGATAGCGGTGTAGATATTTCCATGTTCATACAGAAAAAGGTGTAGATATTTCCATGTTTATACAGATAGCGGTGAAGATGTATGCATGTTTTCACAGATAGCGGTGTAGATAATTCCATGTTCATCCACATGGCTGTGTAGATATATCCATGTTCATACAGATAGCGGTGTAGATATTTCCATGTTCATACAGATAGCGGTGCGGATATTTCCTTGTTCATCCAGATGGCTGTGTATATATATCCTTGTTCATACAGATGGCGGTGAGGGTATTTCCATGTTCATACAGATAGCGGTGTATGTATTTCCGTGTTCATACAGATAGCGGTGTAGACATTTTCATGTTCATCCAGATGGCTGTGTAGATATTTCCATGTTCATACAGATAGCGGTGTAGATATTTCCATGTTCATAGAGATAGCGGTGTAGATATTTCCATGTTCATCCAGATGGCTGTGTAGGTATATCGATGCTCATACAGATGGCGGTGAAGATATTTCCATGTTTATACAGATAGCGGTGTAGATATTTCCATGTTCATACGGATATCCGTGTAGATATTGCCATGTTCATACCGATAGCGGTGCTGATACTTCCATGTTTATACAGGTAGCTGTGTACTTATTTCCGTGTTTATACAGATAGCGGTGTAGATATTTCCATGTATATACAGATAGCGGTGTAGATATTTCCATGTTTATTCAGATAGCGGTGTAGATATCTCCTTCTTTATACAGATGGCGGTGTAGATATTTATATGTTCATACAGATAGCGGTGCAGATATGTCCATGTTCATACAGATGGCTGTGTATATATATCCATGTTCATACAGATGGCGGTGAAGATTTTTCCATGTTCATACAGATGGCGGTGTAGATATTTCCATGTTCATACAGATAGCGGGGCTGATATTTCCAAGTTTATACAGGTAGCAGTGTAGATATTTCCATGTTTATACAGATAGCGGTGTAGATATTTCCAGGTTTATACACATAGCGGTGTAGATATTTCCATGTTTATACAGATAGCGGTGTAGATATCTCCATCACAATACAGATGGCGTAGTAGATATTTATATGTTCATACAGATGGCGGTGCAGATATTTCCATGTTCATACAGATGGCGTTGAAGATATTTCCATGTTCATACAGATGGCGGTGTAGATACTTCCATGTTCATACTGATAGCGGTGCTGATATTTCCATGTTTATACAGGTAGCAGTGTAGATATTTCCATGTTTATACAGATAGCGGTGTAGGTATTTCCATGTTTATACACATAGCGGTGTAGATATTTCCATGTTTATGCAGATAGTGGTGTAGATATCTCCATCTTAATACAGATGGCGGTGTAGATATTTAAATGTTCATACTGATGGCGGTGCAGATATTTCCATGTTCATACAGATGGCGGTGTAGATATTTCCATGTTCCTACAGATAGCGGTGTAGTTATTTCCATGTGTAAAGAGATAGCTGTGTAGATATTTCCATGTATAAGCAGATAGCTGTGTAGATATTTCCGTTTTCATGCAGATAGCGGTGTATGTATTTCCCTGTTCAAACAGTAAGCCGTGTAGGTATTTCCATGTACATAAAGATAGCGGAGTAGATATTTCCATGTTCATCCACATGGCTGTGTAGATATATCCATGTTCATACAGATGGCGGTGAAGATATTTCCATGTTCATACAGATAGCGGTGTAGATATTTCCATGTTCATACAGATAGCGGTGTAGATATTTCCATGTTCATACAGATAGTGGTGTAGGTATTTCCATGTTCATACAGATAGCGGTGTAGATATTTCCATGTTCATCCTGATGGCTGTGTAGATATTTCTATGTTCATACAGATAGCGGTGTAGATATTTCCATGTTCATACAGATAGCGGTGTAGATATTTCCATGTTCAACCACATGGCTGTGTAGATATTTCCATGTTCATACAGATGGCGGTGAAGATATTTCCATGTTCATACAGATGGCGTTGTAGATATTTCCATGTTCATACAGATAGCTGTGTAGATATTGCCATGTTCATACCGATAGCGGTGCTGATACATCCATGTTTATACAGGTAGCGGTGTACATATTTCCGTGTTTATACAGGTAGCGGTGTAGATATTTCCATGTTCATACAGATAGCGGTGTAGCTATTTCCATGTTTATACAGATAGCGGTGTAGATATCTCCTTCTTAATACAGATGGAGGTGTAGATATTTATATGTTCATACAGATGGCGGTGCAGATATTTCCATGTTCATACAGATGGTGGTGTAGATATTTCCATGTTTATAGAGGTAGCGGTGTAGTTATTTCCATGTGCAAAGAGATAGCTGTGTAGATATTTCCATGCATATGCAGATAGCTGTGTAGATATTTCCATTTTCATGCAGATAGCGGTGTAGATATTTCCATGTTCAAACAGATAGCAGTGTAGATATTTCCATATTCATACAGATAGCGGTGTGCATATTTCCATGTTTATACAGATAGCGGTGAAGATGTATGCATGTTTACACAGATAGCGGTGTAGATATTTCCATGTTCATACAGATAGCGGTGTAGATATTTCCATGTTCATCCAGACGGCTGTGTAGACATATCCATGTTCATACAGATGGCGGTGAAGATATTTCCATGTTCATACAGATGGCTGTGTAGATATATCCATGTTCATACAGATGGCGGTGAAGGTTTTTCCATGATCATACAGATTCCGGTGTAGATATTTCCATGTTCATACAGATAGCGGTGCTGATATTTCCATGTTTATACAGGTAGCAGTGTAGATATTTCCATGTTTATACAGATAGCGGTGTAGATATTTCCATGTTTATACAAGTAGTGGTATAGATATTTCCATTTTTATACAGATAGCGGTGTAGATATCTCCATCTTCATTCAGATGGCGGTGTAGATATTTATATGTTCATACAGATGGCGGTGCAGATATTTCCATGTTCATACAGATGGCAGTGAAGATATTTCCATGTTCATACAGATGGCGGTGTAGATACTTCCATGTTCCTACTGATAGCGGTGCTGATATTTCCATGTTTATACAGGTAGCGGTGTAGAGATTTCCAAGTTTATACAGATAGCAGTGTAGATATTTCCATGTTTATACACATAGCGGTGTAGATATTTCCATGTTTATACAGATAGCGTTGTAGATATCTCCATCTTAATACAGATGGCGGTGTAGATATTTATATGTTCATTCAGATGGCGGTGCATATATTTCCATGTTCATACAGATGGCGGTGTAGATATTTCCATGTTCATACAGATAGCGGTGTAGTTATTTCCATGTGTAAAGAGATAGCTGTGTAGATATTTCCATGTATATGCAGATAGCTGTGTAGACATTTCCATTTTCATGCAGATAGCGGTGTATATATTTCCCTGTTCAAACAGCGGTGTAGATATTTCCATGTTCATAAAGTTAGCAGTGTAGATATTTCCATGTTTATACAGATAGCGGTGAAGATGTATGCATGTTTACACAGATAGCGGTGTAGATACTTCCATGTTCATCCAGATGGCTGTGTAGATATATCCATGTTCATACAGATAGCGGTGTAGATATTTCCATGTTCATACAGATAGCGGTGCAGATATTTCCGTGTTCATCCAGATGGCTGTGTAGATATATCCATGTTCATACAGACGGCGGTGAACATATTTCCATGTTCATACAGATAGCGGTGTAGATATTTCCATGTTCATACAGATAGCGGTGTAGATATTTCCATGTTCATACAGATAGCGGTGTATGTATTTCCATGTTCATACAGATAGCGGTGTAGATATTTCCATGTTCATCCAGATGGCTGTGTAGATATATCCATGTTCATACAGATAGCGTTGTAGATATTTCCATGTTCATCCAGATGGCTGTGTAGCTATTTCCATGTTCATACAGATAGTGGTGTAGATATTTCCATGTTCATACAGATAGCGGTGTAGATATTTCCATGTTCATACAGATAGCCGTGTAGATATTGCCATGTTCATACCGATAGCGCTGCTGATACTTCCATGTTTATAGAGGTAGCGGTGTACATATTTCCGTGTTTATACAGGTAGCGGTGTAGATATTTCCATGTTCATACAGATAGCAGTGTAGATATTTCCATGTTTATACAGATAGCGGTGTAGATATCTCCTTCTTAATACAGATGGCGGTGTAGATATTTATATGTTCATACAGATGGCAGTGCAGATATTTCCATGTTCAAACAGATGGTGGTGTAGATATTTCCATGTTTATAGAGATAGCGGTGTAGTTATTTCCATGTGCAAAGAGATAGCTGTGTAGATATTTCCATGTATATGCAGATAGCTTTGTAGATATTTCCATTTTCATGCAGATAGCGGTGTAGATAATTCCATGTTCAAACAGATAGCGGTGTAGATATTTCCATGTTCATACAGATAGCGGTGAGGATATTTCCATGTTTTTACAGATAGCGGAGAAGATGTATGCATGTTTACACAGATAGCGGTGTAGATATTTTCATGTTCATACAGATAGCGGTGTAGATATTTCCATGTTCATCCAGACGGCTGTGTAGACATATCCATGTTCATACAGATGGCGGTGAAGATATTTCCATGTTCATACAGATGGCTGTGTAGATATATCCATGTTCATACAGATGGCGGTGAAGATTTTTAAATGTTCATACAGATTGCGGTGTAGATACTTCCATGTTCATACTGATAGCGGTGCTGATATTTCCATGTTTATACAGGTAGCGGTGTAGATATTTCCATGTTTATACAGATAGCGGTGTAGGTATTTCCATGTTTATACACACAGCGGTGTAGATATTTCCATGTTTATACAGATAGCGGTGTAGATATCTCCATCTTAATACAGATGGCGGTGTAGATATTTATATGTTCATTCAGATGGAGGTGCAGATATTTCCATGTTCATACAGATGGCGGTGTAGATATTTCCATGATCATACAGATAGCGGTGTAGTTATTTCCATGTGTAAAGAGATAGCTGTGTAGATATTTCCATGTATATGCAGATAGCTGTGTAGACATTTCCATTTTCATGCAGATAGCGGTGTATATATTTCCCTGTTCAAAGAGCGGTGTAGATATTTCCATGTTCATAAAGATAGCAGTGTAGATATTTCCATGTTTTTACAGATAGCGGTGTAAGATGTATGCATGATTACACAGATTGCGGTGTAGATATTTCCATGTTCATACAGATGGCGGTGTAGATATTTCCATGTTCATACAGATAGCGGTGTAGTTATTTCCATGTGTAAAGAGATAGCTGTGTAGATATTTCCATGTATATACAGATAACTGTGTAGACATTTCCATTTACATGCAGATAGCGGTGTATATATTTCCCTGTTCAAACAGTTAGAGGTGCAGATATTTCCATGTTCAGAAAGATAACAGTGTAGATAATTCCATGTTTATACAGATAGCGGTGAAGATGTATGCATGTTTGCACAGATAGCGGTGTATATATTTCCATGTTCATCCAGATGGCTGTGTAGATATATCCATGTTCATACAGATAGCGGTGTAGATATTTCCATGTTCATACAGATAGCGGTGCAGATATTTCCATGTTCATCCAGATGGCTGTGTAGATATATCCATGTTCATACAGATGGCGGTGAAGATATTTCCATGTTCATACAGATAGCGGTGTAGATATTTCCATGTTCATACAGATAGCGGTGTAGATATTTCCATGTTCATACAGATAGCGGTGTATGTATTTCCATGTTCATACAGATAGCAGTGTAGATATTTCCATGTTCATCCAGATGGCTGTGTAGATATATCCATGTTCATACAGATAGCGGTGTAGATATTTCCATGTTCATCCAGATGGCTGTGTAGCTATTTCCATGTTCATACAGATAGTGGTGTAGATATTTCCATGTTCATACAGATAGCGGTGTAGATATTTCCATGTTCATACAGATAGCCGTGTAGATATTGCTATGTTCATACCGATAGCGGTGCTGATACTTCCATGTTTATACAGGTAGCGGTGTACATATTTCCGTGTTTATACAGGTAGCGGTGTAGATATTTCCATGTTCATACAGATAGCGGTGTAGATATTTCCATGTTTATACAGATAGCGGTGTAGATATCTCCTTCTTAATACAGATGGCGGTGTAGATATTTATATGTTCATACAGATGGCGGTGCAGATATTTCCATGTTCATACAGATGGTGGTGTAGATATTTCCATGTTTGTAGAGATAGCGGTGTAGTTATTTCCATGTGCAAAGAGATAGCTGTGTAGATATTTCCATGTATATACAGATAGCTGTGTAGATATTTCCATTTCCATGCAGATAGCGGTGTAGATATTTCCATGTTCAAACAGATAGCAGTGTAGATATTTCCATGTTCATACAGATAGCGGTGTGGATATTTCCAAGTTTATACAGATAGCGGTGAAGATGTATGCATGTTTACACAGATAGCGGTGTAGATATTTCCATGTTCATACAGATAGCGGTGTAGATATTTCCATGTTCATCCAGACGTCTGTGTAGACATATCCATGTTCATACAGTTGGCGGTGAAGATATTTCCATGCTTATACAGAAGCTGTGTAGATTTATCCATGTTGATACAGATGGCGGTGAAGATTTTTCCATGTTCATACAGATGGCGGTGTAGATATTTCCATGTCCATACAGATAGCGGTGCTGATATTTCCATGTTTATACAGGTAGCAGTGTCGATATTTCCATGTTTATACAGATAGTGGTGTAGATATTTCCATGTTTATAAACATAGCGGTGTAGATATTTCCATGTTTATACAGATAGCGGTGTAGATATCTCCATCTTAATACAGATGGCGGTGTAGATATTTATATGTTCATACAGATGGCGGTGCAGATATTTCCATGTTCATACAGATGGCGTTGAAGATATATCCATGTTCATACAGATAGCGGTGTAGTTATTTCCATGTGTGAAGAGATAGCTGTGTAGATATTTCCATGTATATGCAGATAGCTGTGTAGACATTTCCATTTTCATGCAGATAGCGGTGTATATATTTCCCTGTTCAAACAGCGGTGTAGATATTTCCATGTTCATAAAGATAGCAGTGTAGATATTTCCATGTTTATACAGATAGCGGTGAAGATGTATGCATGTTTACACAGATAGCGGTGTAGATACTTCCATGTTCATCCAGATGGCTGTGTAGATATATCCATGTTCATACAGATAGCGGTGTAGATATTTCCATGTTCATACAGATAGCGGTGCAGATATTTCCGTGTTCATCCAGATGGCTGTGTAGATATATCCATGTTCATACAGACGGCGGTGAACATATTTCCATGTTCATACAGATAGCGGTGTAGATATTTCCATGTTCATACAGATAGCGGTGTAGATATTTCCATGTTCATACAGATAGCGGTGTATGTATTTCCATGTTCATACAGATAGCGGTGTAGATATTTCCATGTTCATCCAGATGGCTGTGTAGATATATCCATGTTCATACAGATAGCGTTGTAGATATTTCCATGTTCATCCAGATGGCTGTGTAGCTATTTCCATGTTCATACAGATAGTGGTGTAGATATTTCCATGTTCATACAGATAGCGGTGTAGATATTTCCATGTTCATACAGATAGCCGTGTAGATATTGCCATGTTCATACCGATAGCGGTGCTGATACTTCCATGTTTATACAGGTAGCGGTGTACATATTTCCGTGTTTATACAGGTAGCGGTGTAGATATTTCCATGTTCATACAGATAGCGGTGTAGCTATTTCCATGTTTATACAGATAGCGGTGTAGATATCTACTTCTTAATACAGATGGCGGTGTAGATATTTATATGTTCATACAGATGGCGGTGCAGATATTTCCATGTTCATACAGATGGTGGTGTAGATATTTCCATGTTTATAGAGATAGCGGTGTAGTTATTTCCATGTGCAAAGAGATAGCTGTGTAGATGTTTCCATGTATATGCAGATAGCTGTGTAGATATTTCCATTTTCATGCAGATAGCGGTGTAGATATTTCTATGTTCAAACAGATAGCGGTGTAGATATTTCCATGTTCATGCAGATAGCGGTGTGGATATTTCCATGTTTATACAGATAGCGGTGAAGATGTATGCATGTTTACACAGAGAGCGGTGTAGATATTTCCATGTTCATACAGATAGCGGTGTAGATATTTCCATGTTCATCCAGACGGCTGTGTAGACATATCCATGTTCATACAGATGGCGGTGAAGATGTTTCCATGCTTATACAGAAGCTGTGTAGATTTATCCATGTTGATACAGATGGCGGTGAAGATTTTTCCATGTTCATACAGATGGCGGTATAGATATTTCCATGTCCATACAGATAGCGGTGCTGATATTTCCATGTTTATACAGGTAGCAGTGTCGATATTTCCATGTTTATACAGATAGTGGTGTAGATATTTCCATGTTTATACACATAGCGGTGTAGATATTTCCATGTTTATACAGATAGCGGTATAGATATCTCCATCTTAATACAGATGGCGGTGTAGATATTTATATGTTCATACAGATGGCGGTGCAGATATTTCCATGTTCATACAGATGGCGGTGAAGATATTTCCATGTTCATACAGATGGCGGTGTAGATACTTCCATGTTCATACTGATAGCGGTGCTGATATTTCCATGTTTATACAGGTAGCGGTGTAGATATTTCCATGTTTATACAGATAGCGGTGTAGATATTTCCATGTTTATACACATAGCGGTGTAGATATTTCCATGTTTATACACATAGCAGTGTAGATATCTCCATCTTAATACAGATGGCGGTGTAGATATTTATATGTTCATTCAGATGGCGGTGCAGATATTTCCATGTTCATACAGATGGCGGTGTAGATATTTCCATGTTCATACAGATAGCGGTGTAGTTATTTCCATGTGTAAAGAGATAGCTGTGTAGATATTTCCATGTATATGCAGATAGCTGTGTAGACATTTCCATTTTCATGCAGATAGCGGTGTATATATTTCCCTGTTCAAACAGTTAGCGGTGTAGATATTTCCATGTTCATAAAGATAGCAGTGTAGATATTTCCTTGTTTATACAGATAGCGGTGAAGATGTATGCATGTTTACACAGATAGCGGTGTAGATATTTCCATGTTCATCCAGATGGCTGTGTAGATATATCCATGTTCATACAGATAGCGGTGTAGATATTTCCATGTTCATACAGATAGCGGTGCAGATATTTCCATGTTCATCCAGATGGCTGTGTAGATATATGCATGTTCATACAGATGGCGGTGAAGATATTTCCATGTTCATACAGATAGCGTTGTAGATATTTCCATTTTCATACAGATAGCGGTGTAGATATTTCCATTTTCATACAGATAGCGGTGTATGTATTTCCATGTTCATACAGATCGCGGTGTAGATATTTCCATGTTCATCCAGATGGCTGTGTAGATATATCCATGTTCATACAGATAGCGCTGAAGATATTTCCATGTTCATCCAGAGGGCTGTGTAGCTATTTCCATGTTCATACAGATAGTGGTGTAGATATTTCCATGTTCATACAGATAGCGGTGTAGATATTTCCGTGTTCATACAGATAGCCGTATAGATATTGCCATGTTCATACCGATAGCGGTGCTGATACTTCCATGTTTATACAGTTAGCGGTGTACATATTTCCGTGTTTATACAGGTAGCGGTGTAGATATTTCCATGTTCATACAGATAGCGGTGTAGCTATTTCCATGTTTATACAGATAGCGGTGTAGATATCTCCTTCTTAATACAGATGGCGGTGTAGATATTTATATGTTCATACAGATGGCGGTGCAGATATTTCCATGTTCATACAGATGGTGGTGTAGATATTTCCATGTTTATAGAGATAGCGGTGTAGTTATTTCCATGTGCAAAGAGATAGCTGTGTAGATATTTCCATGTATATGTAGATAGCTGTGTAGATATTTCCATTTTCATGCAGATAGCGGTGTAGATATTTCCATGTTCAAACAGATAGCGGTGTAGATATTTCCATGTTCATGCAGATAGCGGTGTGGATATTTCCATGTTTATACAGATAGCGGTGAAGATATATGCATGTTTACACAGAGAGCGGTGTAGATATTTCCATGTTCATACAGATAGCGGTGTAGATATTTCCATGTTCATCCAGACGGCTGTGTAGACATATCCATGTTCATACAGATGGCGGTGAAGATGTTTCCATGCTTATACAGAAGCTCTGTAGATTTATCCATGTTGATACAGATGGCGGTGAAGATTTTTCCATGTTCATACAGATGGCGGTATAGATATTTCCATGTCCATACAGATAGCGGTGCTGATATTTCCATGTTTATACAGGTAGCAGTGTCGATATTTCCATGTTTATACAGATAGTGGTGTAGATATTTCCATGTTTATACACATAGCGGTGTAGATATTTCCATGTTTATACAGATAGCGGTGTAGATATCTCCATCTTAATACAGATGGCGGTGTAGATATTTATATGTTCATACAGATGGCGGTGCAGATATTTCCATGTTCATACAGATGGCGGTGAAGATATTTCCATGTTCATACAGATGGCGGTGTAGATACTTCCATGTTCATACTGATAGCGGTGCTGATATTTCCATGTTTATACAGGTAGCGGTGTAGATATTTCCATGTTTATACAGATAGCGGTGTAGATATTTCCATGTTTATACACATAGCGGTGTAGATATTTCCATGTTTATACACATAGCAGTGTAGATATCTCCATCTTAATACCGATGGCGGTGTAGATATTTATATGTTCATTCAGATGGCGGTGCAGATATTTCCATGTTCATACAGATGGCAGTGTAGATATTTCCATGTTCATACAGATAGCGGTGTAGTTATTTCCATGTGTAAAGAGATAGCTGTGTAGATATTTCCATGTATATGCAGATAGCTGTGTAGACATTTCCATTTTCATGCAGATAGCGGTGTATATATTTCCCTGTTCAAACAGTTAGCGGTGTAGATATTTCCATGTTCATAAAGATAGCAGTGTAGATATTTCCTTGTTTATACAGATAGCGGTGAAGATGTATGCATGTTTACACAGATAGTGGTGTAGATATTTCCATGTTCATACAGATAGCGGTGTAGATATTTCCATGTTCATCCATACGGCTGTGTAGACATATCCATGTTCATAAAGATTGCGGTGAAGGTATTTCCATGTTGATACAGATGGCTGTGTAGATATATCCATGTTCATACAGATGGCGGTGAAGATTTTTCCATGTTCATACAGATGGCGGTGTAGATATTTCCATGTTCATACAGATAGCGGTGCTGATATTTCCATCTTAATACAGATGGTGGTGTAGATATTTATATGTTCATACAGATGGCGGTGCAGATATTTCCATGTTCATACAGATGGCGGTGAAGTTATTTCCATGTTCACACAGATGGCAGTGTAGATACTTCCATGTTCATACTGATAGCGGTGCTGATATTTCCATGTTTATACAGGTAGCGGTGTAGATATTTCCATGTTTATACAGATAGCCGTGTAGATATTGCCATGTTTATACACGTAGCGGTGTAGATATTTCCATGTTTATACAGATAGCGGTGTAGATATCTCCATCTTAATACAGATGGCGGTGTAGATAATTATATGTTCATTCAGATGGCGGTGCAGATATTTCCATGTTCATACAGATGGCGGTGTAGATATTTCCATGTTCATACAGATAGCGGTGTAGTTATTTCCATGTGTAAAGAGATAGCTGTGTAGATATTTCCATGTATATGCAGATAGCTGTGTTGCCATTTCCATTTTCAAGCAGATAGTGGTGTATATATTTCCCTGTTCAAACAGTTAGCGGTGTAGATATTTCCATGTTCATAAAGATAGCAGTGAAGATATTTCCATGTTTATACAGATAGCGGTGAAGATGTATGCATGTTTACACAGATAGCGGTGTAGATATTTCCATGTTCATCCAGATGGCTCTGTAGATATATCCATGTTCATACAGATAGCGGTGTATGTATTTCCATGTTCATACAGATAGCGGTGTAGATATTTCCATGTTCATCCAGATGGCTGTGTAGATATTTCCATGTTCATACAGATAGCGGTGTATGTATTTCCATGTTCATACAGATAGCGGTGTAGATATTTCCATGTTCATCCAGATGGCTGTGTAGATATATCCATGTTCATACAGATAGCGGTGCAGATATTTCCATGTTCATCCAGATGGCTGTGTAGCTATTTCCATGTTCATACAGATAGTGGTGTAGATATTTCCATGTTCATACAGATGGCGGTGTAGATATTTCCATGTTCATACAGATAGCGGTGATGATATTTCCATGTTTATACAGGTAGCAGTGTAGATATTTACATGTTTATACAGATAGCGGTGTAGATATTTCCATGTTTATACACATAGCGGTGTAGATATTTCCATGTTTATACAGATAGCGGTGTAGATATCTCCATCTTAATACAGATGGTGGTGTAGATATTTATATGTTCCTACAGATGGCGGTGGAGATATTTCCATGTTCATACAGATGGCGGTGAAGATATTTCCATGTTCACACAGATGGCGGTGTAGATACTTCCATGTTCATACTGATAGCGGTGCTGATATTTCCATGTTTATAGAGGTAGCGGTGTAGATATTTCCATGTTTATACAGATGGCGGTGTAGAGATTTCCATGTTTATAAACATAGCGGTGTAGATATTTCCATGTTTATACAGATAGCGGTGTAGATATCTCCATCTTAATACAGATGGCGGTGCAGATATTTATATGTTCATTCAGATGGCGGTGCAGATATTTCCATGTTCATACAGATGGCGGTGTAGATATTTCCATGTTCATACAGATAGCGGTGTACTTATTTCCATGTGTAAAGAGATAGCTGTGTAGATATTTCCATGTATATGCAGTTAGCTGTGTAGACATTTCCATTTTCAAGCAGATAGCGGTGTATATATTTCCCTATTCAATCAGATAGCGGTGTAGATATTTCCATGTTCATAAAGATAGCAGTGTAGATATTTCCATGTTTATACAGATAGCGGTGAAGATGTATGCATGTTTACACAGATAGCGGTGTAGATATTTCCATGTTCATCCAGATGGCTGTGTAGATATATCCATGTTCATACAGATAGCGGTGTAGATATTTCCATGTTCATAGAGATAGCGGTGCAGTTATTTCCATGTTCATCCAGATGGCTGTGTAGATATATCCATGTTCATACAGATGGCGGTGAAGATATTTCCATGTTCATACGGATAGCGGTGTAGATATTTCCATGTTCATACAGATAGCGTTGTAGATATTGCCATGTTCATACCGATAGCGGTGCTGATACTTCCATGTTTATACAGGTAGCGGTGTACATATTTCCGTGTTTATACAGGTAGCGGTGTAGATATTTCCATGTTCATACAGATAGCGGTGTAGATATTTCCATGTTTATACAGATAGCGGTGTAGATATCTCCTTCTTAATACAGATGGCGGTGTAGATATTTATATGTTCATACAGATGGCGGTGCAGATATTTCCATGTTCATACAGATGGTGGTGTAGATATTTCCATGTTTATAGAGATAGCGGTGTAGTTATTTCCACGTGCAAAGAGATAGCTGTGTAGATATTTCCATGTATATGCAGATAGCTGTGTAGATATTTCCATTTTCATGCAGATAGCGGTGTAGATATTTCCATGTTCAAACAGATAGCGGTGTAGATATTTCCATGTTCATACAGATAGCAGTGTAGATATTTCCATGTTTATACAGATAGCGGTGAAGATGTATGCATGTTTACACAGATAGCGGTGTAGATATTTCCATGTTCATACAGATAGCGGTGTAGATATTTCCATGTTCATCCAGATGGCTGTTTAGATATATCCATGTTCATCCAGATGGCTCTGTAGATATATCCATGTTCATACAGATGGCGGTGAAGATATTTCCATGTTCATACAGATAGCGGTGTAGATATTTCCATATTCATACAGATAGCAGTGTATGTATTTCCATGTTAATACAGATAGCGGTGTAGGTATTTCCATGTTCATCCAGATGGCTGTGTAGATATATCCATATTCATACAGATAGCGGTGTAGATATTTCCATGTTCATCCAGATGGCTGTGTAGCTATTTCCATGTTCGTACAGATAGTGGTGTAGATATTTCCATGTTCATACAGATAGCGGTGTACTTATTTCCATGTGTAAAGAGATAGCTGTGTAGATATTTCCATGTATATGCAGTTAGCTGTGTAGACATTTCCATTTTCAAGCAGATAGCGGTGTATATATTTCCCTATTCAATCAGTTAGCGGTGTAGATATTTCCATGTTCATAAAGATAGCAGTGTAGATATTTCCATGTTTATACAGATAGCGGTGAAGATGTATGCATGTTTACACAGATAGCGGTGTAGATATTTCCATGTTCATCCAGATGGCTGTGTAGATATATCCATGTTCATACAGATAGCGGTGTAGATATTTCCATGTTCATACAGATAGCGGTGCAGTTATTTCCATGTTCATCCAGATGGCTGTGTAGATATATCCATGTTCATACAGATGGCGGTGAAGATATTTCCATGTTCATACGGATAGCGGTGTAGATATTTCCATGTTCATACAGATAGCGTTGTAGATATTGCCATGTTCATACCGATAGCGGTGCTGATACTTCCATGTTTATACAGGTAGCGGTGTACATATTTCCGTGTTTATAGAGGTAGCGGTGTAGATATTTCCATGTTCATACAGATAGCGGTGTAGATATTTCCATGTTTATACAGATAGCGGTGTAGATATCTCCTTCTTAATACAGATGGCGGTGTAGATATTTATATGTTCATACAGATGGCGGTGCAGATATTTCCATGTTCATACAGATGGTGGTGTAGATATTTCCATGTTTATAGAGATAGCGGTGTAGTTATTTCCACGTGCAAAGAGATAGCTGTGTAGATATTTCCATGTATAAGCAGATAGCTGTGTAGATATTTCCATTTTCATGCAGATAGCGGTGTAGATATTTCCATGTTCAAACAGATAGCGGTGTAGATATTTCCATGTTCATACAGATAGCAGTGTAGATATTTCCATGTTTATACAGATAGCGGTGAAGATGTATGCATGTTTACACAGATAGCGGTGTAGATATTTCCATGTTCATCCAGATGTCTGTTTAGATATATCCATGTTCATCCAGATGGCTGTGTAGATATATCCATGTTCATACAGATGGCGGTGAAGATATTTCCATGTTCATACAGATAGCGGTGTAGATATTTCCATATCCATACAGGTAGCTGTGTATGTATTTCCATGTTCATACAGATAGCGGTGTAGATATTTCCATGTTCATCCAGATGGCTGTGTAGATATATCCATATTCATACTGATAGCGGTTTAGATATTTCCATGTTCATCCAGATGGCTGTGTAGATATTTCCATGTTCGTACAGATAGTGGTGTAGATATTTCCATGTTCATACAGATAGCGGTGTAGATATTTCCATGTTCATACAGATAGCAGTGTAGATATTGCCATGTTCATACCGATAGCGGTGCTGATACTTCCATGTTTATACAGGTAGCGGTGTACATACTTCCGTGTTTATACAGGTAGCGGTGTAGATATTTCCAAGTTCATACAGATAGCGGTGTAGATATTTCCATGTTTATACAGATAGCGGTGTAGATATCTCCTTCTTAATACAGATGGCGGTGTAGATATTTATATGTTCATACAGATGGCAGTGCAGATATTTCCATGTTCATACAGATGGTGGTGTAGATATTTCCATGTTTATAGAGATAGCGGTGTAGTTATTTCCATGTGCAAAGAGATAGCTGTGTAGATATTTCCATGTATATGCAGATAGCTGTGTAGATATTTCCATTTTCATGCACATAGCGGTGTAGATATTTCCATGTTCTAACAGATAGCGGTGTAGATATTTCCATGTTCATACAGATAGCGGTGTGGATATTTCCATGTTTATACAGATAGCAGTGAAGATGTATGCATGTTTACACAGATAGCGGTGTAGATATTTCCATGTTCATACAGATAGCGGTGTAGATATTTCCATGTTCATCCAGACGGCTGTGTAGACATATCCATGTTCATACAGATGGCGGTGAAGATATTTTCATGTTGATACAGATGGCTGTGTAGATATATCCATGTTCATACAGATGGCGGTGAAGATTTTTCCATGTTCATACAGATAGCGGTGTAGATATTTCCATATTCATACAGATAGCAGTGTATGTATTTCCATGTTCATACAGATAGCGGTGTAGATATTTCCATGTTCATCCAGATGGCTGTGTAGATATATCCATATTCATACAGATAGCGGTGTAGATATTTCCATGTTCATCCAGATGGCTGTGTAGCTATTTCCATGTTCGTACAGATAGTGGTGTAGATATTTCCATGTTCATACAGATAGCGGTGTAGATATTTCCAGGTTCATACAGATAGCAGTGTAGATATTGCCATGTTCATACTGATAGCGGTGCTGATACTTCCATGTTTATACAGGTAGCGGTGTACATACTTCCGTGTTTATACAGGTAGCGGTGTAGATATTTCCATGTTCATACAGATAGCAGTGTAGATATTTCCATGTTTATACAGATAGCGGTGTAGATATCTCCTTCTTAATACAGATGGCGGTGTAGATATTTATATGTTCATACAGATGGCGGTGCAGATATTTCCATGTTTATACAGATGGTGGTGTAGATATTTCCATGTTTATAGAGATAGCGGTGTAGTTATTTCCATGTGCAAAGAGATAGCTGTGTAGATATTTCCAAGTATATGCAGATAGCTGTGTAGATATTTCCATTTTCATGTACATAGCGGTGTAGATATTTCCATGTTCAAACAGATAGCGGTGTAGATATTTCCATGTTTATACAGATAGCGGTGTAGATATCTCCTTCTAATACAGATGGCGGTGTAGATATTTATATGTTCATACAGATGGCGGTGCAGATATTTCCATGTTCATACAGATGGTGGTGTAGATATTTCCATGTTTATAGAGATAGCGGTGTAGTTATTTCCATGTGCAAAGAGATAGCTGTGTAGATATTTCCATGTATAAGCAGATAGCTGTGTAGATATTTCCATTTTCATGCAGATAGCGGTGTAGATATTTCCATGTTCAAACAGATAGCGGTGTAGATATTTCCATGTTCATACAGATAGCAGTGTAGATATTTCCATGTTTATACAGATAGCGGTGAAGATGTATGCATGTTTACACAGATAGCGGTGTAGATATTTCCATGTTCATACAGATAGCGGTGTAGATATTTCCATGTTCATCCAGATGGCTGTTTAGATATATCCATGTTCATCCAGATGGCTGTGTAGATATATCCATGTTCATACAGATGGCGGTGAAGATATTTCCATGTTCATACAGATAGCGGTGTAGATATTTCCATATCCATACAGATAGCTGTGTATGTATTTCCATGTTCATACAGATAGCGGTGTAGATATTTCCATGTTCATCCAGATGGCTGTGTAGATATATCCATATTCATACAGATAGCGGTGTAGATATTTCCATGTTCATCCAGATGGCTGTGTAGCTATTTCCATGTTCGTACAGATAGTGGTGTAGATATTTCCATGTTCATACAGATAGCGGTGTAGATATTTCCATGTTCATACAGATAGCAGTGTAGATATTGCCATGTTCATACCGATAGCGGTGCTGATACTTCCATGTTTATACAGGTAGCGGTGTACATACTTCCATGTTTATACAGGTAGCGGTGTAGATATTTCCATGTTCATACAGATAGCGGTGTAGATATTTCCATTTTTATACAGATAGCGGTGTAGATATCTCCTTCTTAATACAGATGGCGGTGTAGATATTTATATGTTCATACAGATGGCGGTGCAGATATTTCCATGTTCATACAGATGGTGGTGTAGATATTTCCATGTTTATAGAGATAGCGGTGTAGTTATTTCCATGTGCAAAGAGATAGCTGTGTAGATATTTCCATGTATATGCAGATAGCTGTGTAGACATTTCCATTTTCATGCACATAGCGGTGTAGATATTTCCATGTTCAAACAGATAGCGGTGTAGATATTTCCATGTTCATACAGATAGCGGTGTGGATATTTCCATGTTTATACAGATAGCAGTGAAGATGTATGCATGTTTACACAGATAGCGGTGTAGATATTTCCATGTTCATACAGATAGCGGTGTAGATATTTCCATGTTCATCCAGACGGCTGTGTAGACATATCCATGTTCATACAGATGGCGGTGAAGATATTTTCATGTTCATACAGATGGCTGTGTAGATATATCCATGTTCATACAGATGGCGGTGAAGATTTTTCCATGTTCATACAGATAGCGGTGTAGATATTTCCATATTCATACAGATAGCAGTGTATGTATTTCCATGTTCATACAGATAGCGGTGTAGATATTTCCATGTTCATCCAGATGGCTGTGTAGATATATCCATATTCATACAGATAGCGGTGTAGATATTTCCATGTTCATCCAGATGGCTGTGTAGCTATTTCCATGTTCGTACAGATAGTGGTGTAGATATTTCCATGTTCATACAGATAGCGGTGTAGATATTTCCATGTTTATACAGATAGCGGTGTAGATATCTCCTTCTAATACAGATGGCGGTGTAGATATTTATATGTTCATACAGACGGCGGTGCAGATATTTCCATGTTCATACAGATGGTGGTGTAGATATTTCCATGTTCATACAGATAGCGGTGTGGATATTTCCATGTTTATACAGATAGCGGTGAAGATGTATGCATGTTTACACAGATAGTGGTGCAGATATTTCCATGTTCATACAGATAGCGGTGTAGATATTTCCATGTTCATCCAGACGGCTGTGTAGACATATCCATGTTCATACAGATGGCGGTGAAGATATTTCCATGTTGATACAGACGGCTGTGTAGATATATCCATGTTCATACAGATGGCGGTGAAGATTTTTCCATGTTCATACAGATGGCGGTGTAGATATTTCCATGTTCATACAGATAGCGGTGCTGATATTTCCATGTTTATACAGGTAGCAGTGTAGATATTTACATGTTTATACAGATAGCGGTGTAGATATTTCCATGTTTATACACATAGCGGTGTAGATATTTCCATGTTTATACAGATAGCGGTGTAGATATCTCCATCTTAATACAGATGGTGGTGTAGATATTTATATGTTCCTACAGATGGCGGTGGAGATATTTCCATGTTCATACAGATGGCGGTGAAGATATTTCCATGTTCACACAGATGGCGGTGTAGATACTTCCATGTTCATACTGATAGCGGTGCTGATATTTCCATGTTTATACAGGTAGCGGTGTAGTTATTTCCATGTTTATACAGATGGCGGTGTAGATATTTCCATGTTTATACACATAGCGGTGTAGATATTTCCATGTTTATACAGATAGCGGTGTAGATATCTCCATCTTAATACAGATGGCGATGCAGATATTTATATGTTCATTCAGATGGCGGTGCAGATATTTCCATGTTCATACAGATGGCGGTGTAGAGATTTCCATGTTCATACAGATAGCGGTGTACTTATTTCCATGTGTAAAGAGATAGCTGTGTAGATATTTCCATGTATATGCAGTTAGCTGTGTAGACATTTCCATTTTCAAGCAGATAGCGGTGTATATATTTCCCTATTCAATCAGTTAGCGGTGTAGATATTTCCATGTTCATAAAGATAGCAGTGTAGATATTTCCATGTTTATACAGATAGCGGTGAAGAATTATGCATGTTTACACAGATAGCGGTGTAGATATTTCCATGTTCATCCAGATGGCTGTGTAGATATATCCATGTTCATACAGATAGCGGTGTAGATATTTCCATGTTCATACAGATAGCGGTGCAGTTATTTCCATGTTCATCCAGATGGCTGTGTAGATATATCCATGTTCATACAGATGGCGGTGAAGATATTTCCATGTTCATACGGATAGCGGTGTAGATATTTCCATGTTCATACAGATAGCGTTGTAGATATTGCCATGTTCATACCGATAGCGGTGCTGATACTTCCATGTTTATACAGGTAGCGGTGTACATATTTCCGTGTTTATACAGGTAGCGGTGTAGATATTTCCATGTTCATACAGATAGCGGTGTAGATATTTCCATGTTTATACAGATAGCGGTGTAGATATCTCCTTCTTAATACAGATGGTGGTGTAGATATTTATATGTTCATACAGATGGCGGTGCAGATATTTCCATGTTCATACAGATGGTGGTGTAGATATTTCCATGTTTATAGAGATAGCGGTGTAGTTATTTCCACGTGCAAAGAGATAGCTGTGTAGATATTTCCATGTATATGCAGATAGCTGTGTAGATATTTCCATTTTCATGCAGATAGTGGTGTAGATATTTCCATGTTCAAACAGATAGCGGTGTAGATATTTCCATGTTCATACAGATAGCAGTGTAGATATTTCCATGTTTATACAGATAGCGGTGAAGATGTATGCATGTTTACACAGATAGCGGTGTAGATATTTCCATGTTCATACAGATAGCGGTGTAGATATTTCCATGTTCATCCAGATGGCTGTTTAGATATATCCATGTTCATCCAGATGGCTGTGTAGATATATCCATGTTCATACAGATGGCGGTGAAGATATTTCCATGTTCATACAGATAGCGGTGTAGATATTTCCATATTCATACAGATAGCTGTGTATGTATTTCCATGTTCATACAGATAGCGGTGTAGATATTTCCATGTTCATCCAGATGGCTGTGTAGATATATCCATATTCATACAGATAGCGGTGTAGATATTTCCATGTTCATCCAGATGGCTGTGTAGCTATTTCCATGTTCGTACAGATAGTGGTGTAGATATTTCCATGTTAATACAGATAGCGGTGTAGATATTTCCATGTTCATACAGATAGCAGTGTAGATATTGCCATGTTCATACCGATAGCGGTGCTGATACTTCCATGTTTATACAGGTAGCGGTGTACATACTTCCGTGTTTATACAGGTAGCGGTGTAGATATTTCCATGTTCATACAGATAGCGGTGTAGATATTTCCATGTTTATACAGATAGCGGTGTAGATATCTCCTTCTTAATACAGATGGCGGTGTAGATATTTATATGTTCATACAGATGGCGGTGCAGATATTTCCATGTTCATACAGATGGTGGTGTAGATATTTCCATGTTTATAGAGATAGCGGTGTAGTTATTTCCATGTGCAAAGAGATAGCTGTGTAGATATTTCCATGTATATGCAGATAGCTGTGTAGATATTTCCATTTTCATGCACATAGCGGTGTAGATATTTCCATGTTCAAACAGATAGCGGTGTAGATATTTCCATGTTCATACAGATAGCGGTGTGGATATTTCCATGTTTATACAGATAGCAGTGAAGATGTATGCATGTTTACACAGATAGCGGTGTAGATATTTCCATTTTCATACAGATAGCGGTGTAGATATTTCCATGTTCATCCAGACGGCTGTGTAGACATATCCATGTTCATACAGATGGCGGTGAAGATATTTTCATGTTCATACAGATGGCTGTGTAGATATATCCTTGTTCATACAGATGGCGGTGAAGATTTTTCCATGTTCATACAGATAGCGGTGTAGATATTTCCATATTCATACAGATAGCAGTGTATGTATTTCCATGTTCATACAGATAGCGGTGTAGATATTTCCATGTTCATCCAGATGGCCGTGTAGATATATCCATATTCATACAGATAGCGGTGTAGATATTTCCATGTTCATCCAGATGGCTGTGTAGCTATTTCCATGTTCGTACAGATAGTGGTGTAGATATTTCCATGTTCATACAGATAGCGGTGTAGATATTTCCAGGTTCATACAGATAGCAGTGTAGATATTGCCATGTTCATACTGATAGCGGTGCTGATACTTCCATGTTTATACAGGTAGCAGTGTACATACTTCCGTGTTTATACAGGTAGCGGTGTAGATATTTCCATGTTCATACAGATAGCGGTGTAGATATTTCCATGTTTATACAGATAGCGGTGTAGATATCTCCTTCTTAATACAGATGGCGGTGTAGATATTTATATGTTCATGCAGATGGCGGTGCAGATATTTCCATGTTTATACAGATGGTGGTGTAGATATTTCCATGTTTATAGAGATAGCGGTGTAGTTATTTCCATGTGCAAAGAGATAGCTGTGTAGATATTTCCATGTATATGCAGATAGCTGTGTAGATATTTCCATTTTCATGCACATAGCGGTGTAGATATTTCCATGTTCAAACAGATAGCGGTGTAGATATTTCCATGTTTATACAGATAGCGGTGTAGATATCTCCTTCTAATACAGATGGCGGTGTAGATATTTATATGTTCATACAGACGGCGGTGCAGATATTTCCATGTTCATACAGATGGTGGTGTAGATATTTCCATGTTCATACAGATAGCGGTGTGGATATTTCCATGTTTATACAGATAGCGGTGAAGATGTATGCATGTTTACACAGATAGTGGTGCAGATATTTCCATGTTCATACAGATAGCGGTGTAGATATTTCCATGTTCATCCAGACGGCTGTGTAGACATATCCATGTTCATACAGATGGCGGTGAAGATATTTCCATGTTGATACAGATGGCTGTGTAGATATATCCATGTTCATACAGATGGCGGTGAAGATTTTTCCATGTTCATACAGATGGCGGTGTAGATATTTCCATGTTCATACAGATAGCGGTGCTGATATTTCCATGTTTATACAGGTAGCAGTGTAGATATTTACATGTTTATACAGATAGCGGTGTAGATATTTCCATGTTTATACACATAGCGGTGTAGATATTTCCATGTTTATACAGATAGCGGTGTAGATATCTCCATCTTAATACAGATGGTGGTGTAGATATTTATATGTTCCTACAGATGGCGGTGGAGATATTTCCATGTTCATACAGATGGCGGTGAAGATATTTCCATGTTCACACAGATGGCGGTGTAGATACTTCCATGTTCATACTGATAGCGGTGCTGATATTTCCATGTTTATAATGGTAGCGGTGTAGTTATTTCCATGTTTATACAGATGGCGGTGTAGATATTTCCTTGTTTATACACATAGCGGTGTAGATATTTCCATGTTTATACAGATAGCGGTGTAGATATCTCCATCTTAATACAGATGGCGGTGCAGATATTTATATGTTCATTCAGATGGCGGTGCAGATATTTCCATGTTCATACAGATGGCGGTGTAGATATTTCCATGTTCATACAGATATCGGTGTACTTATTTCCATGTGTAAAGAGATAGCTGTGTAGATATTTCCATGTATATGCAGTTAGCTGTGTAGACATTTCCATTTTCAAGCAGATAGCGGTGTATATATTTCCCTATTCAATCAGTTAGCGGTGTAGATATTTCCATGTTCATAAAGATAGCAGTGTAGATATTTCCATGTTTATACAGATAGCGGTGAAGAATTATGCATGTTTACACAGATAGCGGTGTAGATATTTCCATGTTCTTCCAGATGGCTGTGTAGATATATCCATGTTCATACAGATAGCGGTGCAGATATTTCCATGTTCATCCAGATGGCTGTGTAGATATATCCATGTTCAAACAGATGGCGGTGAAGATATTTCCATGTTCATACAGATAGCGGTGTAGATATTTCCATGTTCATACAGATAACGGTGTAGATATTTCCATGTTCATACAGATAGCGGTTTATGTATTTCCATGTTCATACAGATAGCGGTGTATGTATTTCCATGTTCATACAGATAGCGGTGTAGATATTTCCATGTTCATCCAGACGGCTGTGTAGATATTCCCATGTTCATCCAGATGGCTGTGTAGCTATTTCCATGTTCATACAGATAGCCGTGTAGATATTGCCATGTTCATACCGATAATTGTGCTGATACTTCCATGTTTATACAGGTAGCGGTGTACATATTTCCGTGTTTATACAGGTAGTGGTGTAGATATTTCCATGTTCATACAGATTGCGGTGTAGATATTTCCATGTTTATACAGATAGCGGTGTAGATATCTCATTCTTAATACAGATGGCGGTGTAGATATTTATATGTTCATACAGATGGCGGTGTAGATATTTCCATGTTCATACAGATGGTGGTGTAGATATTTCCATGTTCATACAGATAGCGGTGTGGATATTTCCATGTTTATACAGATAGCGGTGAAGATGTATGCATGTTTACACAGATAGCGGTGTAGATATTTCCATGTTCATACAGATAGCGGTGTAGATATTTCCATGTTCTTCCAGACGGCTGTGTAGACATATCCATGTTCATACAGATGGCTGTGAAGATATTTCCATGTTCATACAGATGGCTATGTAGATATATCCATGTTCATACAGATGGCGGTGAAGATTTTTCCATGTTCATACAGATGGCGGTGTAGATATTTCAATGTTCATACAGAGTGCGGTGCTGATATTTCCATGTTTATACAGGTAGCAGTGTAGATATTTCCATGTTTATACAGATAGCGGTGTAGATATTTCCATGTTTATACACATAGCGGTGTAGATATTTCCATGTTTATACAGATAGCGGTGTAGGTATCTCCATCTTAATACAGATGGCGGTGTAGATATTTATATGTTCATACAGATGGCGGTGCAGATATTTCCATGATCATACAGATGGCGGTGAAGATATTTCCATGTTCATACAGATGGCGGTGTAGATATTACCAGGTTTACAGAGATAGCGGTGTAGTTATTTACATGTGTAAAGAGATAGCTGTGTAGATATTTCCATGTATATGCAGATAGCTGTGTAGATATTTCCATTTTCATGCAGATAGCGGTGTAGATATTTCCATGTTCAAACAGATAGCAGTGTAGATATTTCCATGTTTATAAAGATAGCGGTGAAGATGTATGCATGTTTACACAGATAGCGGTGTAGATCTTTCCATGTTCATACAGATAGCGGTGTAGATATCTCCTTCTTAATACAGATGGCGGTGTAGATATTTATATGTTCATACAGATGGCGGTGCAGGTATTTCCATGTTCATACAGATGGTGGTGTAGATATTTCCATGTTTATAGAGATAGCGGTGTAGTTATTTCCATGTGCAAAGAGATAGCTGTGTAGATATTTCCATGTATATGCAGATAGCTGTGTAGATATTTCCATTTTCATGCACATAGCGGTGTAGATATTTCCATGTTCAAACAGATAGCGGTGTAGATATTTCCATGTTCATACAGATAGCGGTGTGGATATTTCCATGTTTATACAGATAGCAGTGAAGATGTATGAATGTTTACACAGATAGCGGTGTAGATATTTCCATGTTCATACAGATAGCGGTGTAGATATTTCCATGTTCATCCAGACGGCTGTGTAGACATATCCATGTTCATACAGATGGCGGTGAAGATATTTTCATGTTCATACAGATGGCTGTGTAGATATATCCATGTTCATACAGATGGAGGTGAAGATTTTTCCATGTTCATACAGATGGCGGTGTAGATATTTCCATGTTCATACAGATAGCGGTGTAGATATCTCCATCTTACTACGGATGGCGGTGTAGATATTTATATGTTCATACAGATGGCGGTGCAGATATTTCCATGTTCATACAGATGGTGGTGAAGATATTTCCATGTTCATACAGATGGCGGTGTAGATACTTCCATGTTCATACTGATAGCGGTGCTGATATTTCCATGTTTATACAGGTAGCGGTGTAGATATTTCCATGTTTATACAGATAGCGGTGTAGATATTTCCATGTTTATACACATAGCGGTGTAGATATTTCCATGTTTATACAGATAGCGGTGTAGATATCTCCATCTTAATACAGATGGTGGTGTAGATATATATATGTTCATTCAGATGGCGGTGCAGATATTTCCATGTTCATACAGATGGCGGTGTAGATATTTCCATGTTCATACAGATAGCGGTGTGGTTATTTCCATGTGTAAAGAGATAGCTGTGTAGATATTTCCATGTATATGCAGAAAGCTGTGTAGACATTTCCATTTTCATGCAGATAGCGGTGTATATATTTCCCTGTTCAAACAGTTAGCGGTGTAGATATTTCCATGTTCATAAAGATAGCAGTGTAGATATTTCCATGTTTATACAGATAGCGGTGAAGATGTATGCATGTTTACACAGATAGCGGTGTATATATTTCCATGTTCATCCAGATGGCTCTGTAGATATATCCATGTTCATACAGATAGCGGTGTAGATATTTCCATGTTCATACAGATAGCGGTGCAGATATTTCCATGTTCATCCAGATGGCTGTGTAGATATATCCATGTTCAAACAGATGGCGGTGAAGATATTTCCATGTTCATACAGATAGCGGTGTAGATATTTCCATGTTCATACAGATAACGGTGTAGATATTTCCATGTTCATACAGATAGCGGTTTATGTATTTCCATGTTCATACAGATAGCGGTGTATGTATTTCCATGTTCATACAGATAGCGGTGTAGATATTTCCATGTTCATCCAGATGGCTGTGTAGATATTCCCATGTTCATCCAGATGGCTGTGTAGCTATTTCCATGTTCATACAGATAGCCGTGTAGATATTGCCATGTTCATACCGATAATTGTGCTGATACTTCCATGTTTATACAGGTAGCGGTGTACATATTTCCGTGTTTATACAGGTAGTGGTGTAGATATTTCCATGTTCATACAGATTGCGGTGTAGATATTTCCATGTTTATACAGATAGCGGTGTAGATATCTCATTCTTAATACAGATGGCGGTGTAGATATTTATATGTTCATACAGATGGCGGTGTAGATATTTCCATGTTCATACAGATGGTGGTGTAGATATTTCCATGTTCATACAGATAGCGGTGTGGATATTTCCATGTTTATACAGATAGCGGTGAAGATGTATGCATGTTTACACAGATAGCGGTGTAGATATTTCCATGTTCATACAGATAGCGGTGTAGATATTTCCATGTTCTTCCAGACGGCTGTGTAGACATATCCATGTTCATACAGATGGCTGTGAAGATATTTCCATGTTCATACAGATGGCTATGTAGATATATCCATGTTCATACAGATGGCGGTGAAGATTTTTCCATGTTCATACAGATGGCGGTGTAGATATTTCAATGTTCATACAGAGTGCGGTGCTGATATTTCCATGTTTATACAGGTAGCAGTGTAGATATTTCCATGTTTATACAGATAGCGGTGTAGATATTTCCATGTTTATACACATAGCGGTGTAGATATTTCCATGTTTATACAGATAGCGGTGTAGGTATCTCCATCTTAATACAGATGGCGGTGTAGATATTTATATGTTCATACAGATGGCGGTGCAGATATTTCCATGATCATACAGATGGCGGTGAAGATATTTCCATGTTCATACAGATGGCGGTGTAGATATTACCAGGTTTACAGAGATAGCGGTGTAGTTATTTACATGTGTAAAGAGATAGCTGTGTAGATATTTCCATGTATATGCAGATAGCTGTGTAGATATTTCCATTTTCATGCAGATAGCGGTGTAGATATTTCCATGTTCAAACAGATAGCAGTGTAGATATTTCCATGTTTATAAAGATAGCGGTGAAGATGTATGCATGTTTACACAGATTGCGGTGTAGATCTTTCCATGTTCATACAGATAGCGGTGTAGATATCTCCATCTTAATACAGATTGTGGTGTAGATATTTATATGTTCATACAGATGGCGTTGCAGATATTTCCATGTTCATACAGATGGCGGTGAAGATATTTCCATGTTCACACAGATGGCGGTGTAGATACTTCCACGTTCATACTGATAGCGGTGCTGATATTTCCATGTTTATACAGGTAGCGGTGTAGTTATTTCCATGTTTATACAGATGGCGGTGTAGATATTTCCATGTTTATACACATAGCGGTGTAGATATTTCCATGTTTATACAGATAGCGGTGTAGAAATCTCCATCTTAATACAGATGGCGGTGCAGATATTTATATGTTCATTCAGATGGCGGCGCAGATATTTCCATGTTCATACAGATGGCGGTGTAGATATTTCCATGTTCATACAGATAGCGGTGTACTTATTTCCATGTGTAAAGAGATAGCTGTGTAGATATTTACATGTATATGCAGTTAGCTGTGTAGACATTTCCATTTTCAAGCAGATGACGTTGTATATATTTCCCTGTTCAATCAGTTAGCGGTGTAGGTATTTCCATGTTCATAAAGATAGCAGTGTAGATATTTCCATGTTTATACAGATAGCGGTGAAGATGTATGCATGTTTACACAGATAGCGGTGTAGATATTTCCATGTTCATCCAGATGGCTGTGTAGATATATCCATGTTCATACAGATAGCGGTGAAGGTGTATGCATGTTTACACAGATAGCGGTGTAGATATTTCCATGTTCATCCAGATGGCTGTGTAGATATATCCATGTTCATACAGATAGCGGTGTAGATATTTCCATGTTCATACAGATAGCGGTGCAGTTATTTCCATGTTCATCCAGATGGCTGTGTAGATATATCCATGTTCATACAGATGGCGGTGAAGATATTTCCATGTTCATACAGATAGCGGTGTAGATATTTCCATGTTTATACAGATAGCGGTGTAGATATTTCCATGTTTATACATGTAGCGGTGTAGATATTTCCATGTTTATACAGATAGCGGTGTAGATATCTCCATCTAAATACAGATGGCGGTGTAGATATTTATATGTTCATACAGATGGCGGTGCAAATATTTCCATGTTCATACAGATGGCGGTGTAGATATTACCATTTTTATAGAGACAGCGGTGTAGTTATTTCCATGTGTAAAGAGATAGCTGTGTAGATATTTCCATGTATATGCAGATAGCTGTGTAGATATTTCCATTTTCATGCAGATAGCGGTGTAGATATTTCCATGTTCAAACAGATAGCGGTGTAGATATTTCCTTGTTCATACAGATAGCAGTGTAGATATTTCCATGTTTATACAGATAGCGGTGAAGATGTATGCATGTTTACACAGATAGCGGTGTAGATATTTCCATGTTCATACAGATAGCGGTGTAGATATTTCCATGTTCATCCAGATGGCTGTGTAGATATATCCATGTTCATCCAGATGGCTGTGTAGATATATCCATGTTCATACAGATGGCGGTGAAGATATTTCCATGTTCATACAGATAGCGGTGTAGATATTTCCATATTCATACAGATAGCAGTGTATGTATTTCCATGTTCATACAGATAGCGGTGTAGATATTTCCATGTTCATCCAGATGGCTGTGTAGATATATCAATGTTCATACAGATAGCGGTGTAGATATTTCCATATTCATCCAGATGGCTGTGTAGCTATTTCCATGTTCATACAGATAGTGGTGTAGATATTTCCATGTTCATACAGATAGCCGTGTAGATATTGCCATGTTCATACCGATAGCGGTGCTGATACTTCCATGTTTATACAGGTAGCGGTGTACATATTTCCGTGTTTATACAGGTAGCGGTGTAGATATTTCCATGTTCATACAGATAGCGGTGTAGATATTTCCATGTTTATACAGATAGCGGTGTAGATATCTCCTTCTTAATACAGATGGCGGTGTAGATATTTATATGTTCATACAGATGGCGGTGCAGATATTTCCATGTTCATACAGATGGTGGTGTAGATATTTCCATGTTTATAGAGATAGCGGTGTAGTTATTTCCATGTGCAAAGAGATAGCTGTGTAGATATTTCCATGTATATGCAGATAGCTGTGTAGATATTTCCATTTTCATGCAGATAGCGGTGTAGATATTTCCATGTTCAAACAGATAGCGATGTAGATATTTCCATGTTCATACAGATAGCGGTGTGGATATTTCCATGTTTATACAGATAGCAGTGAAGGTGTATGCATGTTTACACAGATAGCGGTGTAGATATTTGCATGTTCATACAGATAGCGGTGTAGATATTTCCATGTTTATACAGATAGCGGTGTAGATATCTCCATCTTAATACAGATGGCGGTGTAGATATTTATATGTTCATACAGATGGCGGTGCAGATATTTCCATGTTCATACAGATGGCGGTGAAGATATTTCCATGTTCATACAGATGGCGGTGTAGATACTTCCATGTTCATACTGATAGCGGTGCTGATATTTCCATGTTTATACAGGTAGCGGTGTAGATATTTCCATGTTTATACAGATAGCGGCGTAGATATTTCCATGTTTATACACATAGCGGTGTAGATATTTCCATGTTTATACAGATAGCGGTGTAGATATCTCCATCTTAATACAGATGGCGGTGTAGATATTTATATGTTCATTCAGATGGCGGTGCAGATATTTCCATGTTCATACAGATGGCGGTGTAGATATTTCCATGTTCATAGAGATAGCGGTGTAGTTATTTCCATGTGTAAAGAGATAGCTGTGTAGATATTTCCATGTATATGCAGAAAGCTGTGTAGACATTTCCATTTTCATGCAGATAGCGGTGTATATATTTCCCTGTTCAAACAGTTAGCGGAGTAGATATTTCCATGATCATAAAGATAGCAGTGTAGATATTTCCATGTTTCTACAGATAGCGGTGAAGATGTATGCATGTTTACACAGATAGCGGTGTAGATATTTCCATGTTCATTCAGATGGCTCTGTAGATATATCCATGTTCATACAGATAGCGGTGTAGATATTTCCATGTTCATACAGATAGCGGTGCAGATATTTCCATGTTCATCCAGATGGCTGTGTAGATATATCCATGTTCATACAGATGGCGGTGAAGATATTTCCATGTTCATACAGATAGCGGTGTAGATATTTCCATGTTCATACAGATAACGGTGTAGATATTTCCATGTTCATACAGATAGCGGTGTATGTATTTCCCTGTTCATACAGATAGCAGTGTACATATTTCCGTGTTCATCCAGATGGCTGTGTAGATATATCCATGTTCATACAGATAGCGGTGTACATATTTCCATGTTCATCCAGATGGCTGTGTAGCTATTTCCATGTTCATACAGATGGTGGTATAGATATTTCCATGTTTATAGAGATAGCGGTGTAGTTATTTCCATGTGCAAAGAGATAGCTCTGTAGATATTTCCATGTATATGCAGATAGCTGTGTAGATATTTCCATTTTCATGCAGATAGCGGTGTAGATATTTCCATGTTCAAACAGATAGCAGTGTAGATATGTCCATGTTTATAAAGATAGCGGTGAAGATGTATGCATGTTTACACAGATAGCGGTGTTGATATTTGCATGTTCATACAGATAGCGGTGTAGATATTTCCATGTTCATGCAGATAGCGGTGTAGATATTTCAATGTTTATACAGATAGCGGTGAAGATGTATGCATGTCTACACAGATAGCGGTGTAGATATTTCCATGTTCATAGAGAAAACGGTGTAGATATTTCCATGTTTATACAGATAGCGGTGAAGATGTATGCATGTTTACACAGATAGCGGTGTAGATAATTCCATGTTCATCCAGATGGCTGTGTAGATATATCCATGTTCATACAGATAGCGGTGTAGATATTTCCATGTTCATACAGATAGCGGTGCAGATATTTCCATGTTCATCAAGATGGCTGTGTAGATATATCCATGTTCATACAGAGGGCGGTGAAGATATTTCCATGTTCATACAGATAGCGGTGTAGATATTTCCATGTTCATACAGATAGCGGTGTATATATTTCCATGTTCATAAATATAGCAGTGTATGTATTTCCATGTTCATACAGATAGCGGTGTAGATATTTTCATGTTCATCCAGATGGCTGTGTAGATATATCCATGTTCATACAGATAGCGGTGTAGATATTTCCATGTTCATGCAGATGGCTGTGTAGCTATTTCCATGTTCATACAGATAGTGGTGTAGATATTTCCATGTTCATACAGATAGCGGTGTAGATATTTCCATGTTCCTCCAGATGGCGGTGCTGATATTTCCAAGTTTATACAGGTAGCGGTGTAGATATTTCCATGTTTATACAGATAGAGGTGTAGATATTTCCATGTTTATAGACATAGCAGTGTAGATATTTCCATGTTTATACAGATAGCGGTGTAGATATCTCCATCTTAATACAGATGTCAGTGTAGATATTTATAAGTTCATACAGATGGCAGTGCAAATATTTCCATGTTCATACAGATGGCGGTGTAGATATTACCATGTTTATAGAGATAGCGGTGTAGTTATTTCCATGTGTATAGAGATAGCTGTCTAGATATTTCCATGTATATGCAGATAGCTGTGTAGATATTTCCATTTTCATGCAGATAGCGGTGTAGATATTTCCATGTTCAAACAGATAGCGGTGTAGATATTTCCATGTACTTACAGATAGCAGTGTAGATATTTCCATGTTTATACAGATAGCGGTGAAGATGTATTCATGTTTACACAGATAGCGGTGTAGATATTTCCATGTTCATACAGATAGCGGTGTAGATATTTCCATGTTCATCCAGATGGCTGTGTAGATATATCCATGTTCATCCAGATGGCTGTGTAGATATATCCATGTTCATACAGATGGCGGTGAAGATATTTCCATGTTCATACAGATAGCGGTGTAGATATTTCCATGTTTATACAGATAGCGGTGTAGATATTTCCATGTTCATACAGACAGCGGTGCTGATATTTCCTTGTTCATCCAGATGGCTGTGTAGATATATCCATGTTCATAGAGATGGTGGTGAAGATATTTCCATGTTCATACAGATATTGGTGTAGATATTTCCATGTTCATACAGATAGCGGTGTAGATATTTCCATGTTTATACAGGTAGCTGTGTAGGTATTTCCATGTTTATACAGATAGCGGTGTAGATATTTCCATGTTTATACAGATAGCGGTGCAGATATCTTCATCTTAATACAGATGGCGGTGTAGATATTTATATGTTCATACAGATGGCGGTGCAGATATTTCCATGTTCATACAGATGGCCGTTTAGATATTTCTATGTTTATAGAGATAGCGGTGTAGTTATTTCCATGTGTAAAGAGATAGCTGTGTAGATATTTCCATGTATGTGCAGATAGCTGTGTAGATATTTCCATTTTCATGCAGATAGCGGTGTAGATATTTCCATTTTCAAACAGATAGCGGTGTAGATATTTCCATATTCATACAGATAGCGTTGCTGATATTTCCATGTTTATACACATAGCGGTGTAGATATTTCCATGTTTATACAGATAGCGGTGTAGATATCTCCATCTTAATACATATGGCGGTGTAGATATTTATATGTGCATACAGATGGCGGTGCAGATATTTCCATGTTCATACAGATGGCGGTGAAGGTATTTCCATGTTCATACAGATGGCGGTGTAGATATTACCATGTTTATAGAGATAGCGGTGTAGTTATTTACATGTGTAAAGAGATAGCTGTGTAGATATTTCCATGTATATGCAGATAGCTGTGTAGATATTTCCATTTTCATGCAGATAGCGGTGTAGATATTTCCATGTTCAAACAGATAGCAGTGTAGATACTTCCATGTTTATAAAGATAGCGGTGAAGATGTATGCATGTTTACACAGATAGCGGTGTAGATATTTCCATGTTCATACAGATAGTGGTGTAGATATTTCCATGTTCATACAGATAGCGGTGTAGATATTTCAATGTTTATACAAATAGCGGTGAAGATGTATGCATGTTTACACAGATAGCGGTGTAGATATTTCCATGTTCATACAGAAAACGGTGTAGATATTTCCATGTTTATACAGATAGCTGTGAAGATGTATGCATGTTTACACAGATAGCGGTGTAGATAATTCCATGTTCATCCAGATGGCTGTGTAGATATATCCATGTTCATACAGATAGCGGTGTAGATATTTCCATGTTCATACAGATAGCGGTGCAGATATTTCCATGTTCTTCAAGATGGCTGTGTAGATATATCCATGTTCATACAGAGGGCGGTGAAGATATTTCCATGTTCATACAGATAGCGGTGTAGATATTTCCATGTTCATACAGATAGCGGTGTATATATTTCCATGTTCATAAATATAGCAGTGTATGTATTTCCATGTTCATACAGATAGCGGTGTAGATATTTTCATGTTCATCCAGATGGCTGTGTAGATATATCCATGTTCATACAGATAGCGGTGTAGATATTTCCATGTTCATGCAGATGGCTGTGTAGCTATTTCCATGTTCATACAGATAGTGGTGTAGATATTTCCATGTTCATACAGATAGCGGTGTAGATATTTCCATGTTCCTCCAGATGGCGGTGCTGATATTTCCAAGTTTATACAGGTAGCGGTGTAGATATTTCCATGTTTATACAGATAGAGGTGTAGATATTTCCATGTTTATAGACATAGCAGTGTAGATATTTCCATGTTTATACAGATAGCGGTGTAGATATCTCCATCTTAATACAGATGTCAGTGTAGATATTTATAAGTTCATACAGATGGCAGTGCAAATATTTCCATGTTCATACAGATGGCGGTGTAGATATTACCATGTTTATAGAGATAGCGGTGTAGTTATTTCCATGTGTATAGAGATAGCTGTCTAGATATTTCCATGTATATGCAGATAGCTGTGTAGATATTTCCATTTTCATGCAGATAGCGGTGTAGATATTTCCATGTTCAAACAGATAGCGGTGTAGATATTTCCATGTACTTACAGATAGCAGTGTAGATATTTCCATGTTTATACAGATAGCGGTGAAGATGTATTCATGTTTACACAGATAGCGGTGTAGATATTTCCATGTTCATACAGATAGCGGTGTAGATATTTCCATGTTCATCCAGATGGCTGTGTAGATATATCCATGTTCATCCAGATGGCTGTGTAGATATATCCATGTTCATACAGATGGCGGTGAAGATATTTCCATGTTCATACAGATAGCGGTGTAGATATTTCCATGTTTATACAGATAGCGGTGTAGATATTTCCATGTTCATACAGACAGCGGTGCTGATATTTCCTTGTTCATCCAGATGGCTGTGTAGATATATCCATGTTCATAGAGATGGTGGTGAAGATATTTCCATGTTCATACAGATATTGGTGTAGATATTTCCATGTTCATACAGATAGCGGTGTAGATATTTCCATGTTTATACAGGTAGCTGTGTAGGTATTTCCATGTTTATACAGATAGCGGTGTAGATATTTCCATGTTTATACAGATAGCGGTGCAGATATCTTCATCTTAATACAGATGGCGGTGTAGATATTTATATGTTCATACAGATGGCGGTGCAGATATTTCCATGTTCATACAGATGGCCGTTTAGATATTTCTATGTTTATAGAGATAGCGGTGTAGTTATTTCCATGTGTAAAGAGATAGCTGTGTAGATATTTCCATGTATGTGCAGATAGCTGTGTAGATATTTCCATTTTCATGCAGATAGCGGTGTAGATATTTCCATTTTCAAACAGATAGCGGTGTAGATATTTCCATATTCATACAGATAGCGTTGCTGATATTTCCATGTTTATACACATAGCGGTGTAGATATTTCCATGTTTATACAGATAGCGGTGTAGATATCTCCATCTTAATACATATGGCGGAGTAGATATTTATATGTGCATAGAGATGGCGGTGCAGATATTTCCATGTTCATACAGATGGCGGTGAAGGTATTTCCATGTTCATACAGATGGCGGTGTAGATATTACCATGTTTATAGAGATAGCGGTGTAGTTATTTACATGTGTAAAGAGATAGCTGTGTAGATATTTCCATGTATATGCAGATAGCTGTGTAGATATTTCCATTTTCATGCAGATAGCGGTGTAGATATTTCCATGTTCAAACAGATAGCAGTGTAGATACTTCCATGTTTATAAAGATAGCGGTGAAGATGTATGCATGTTTACACAGATAGCGGTGTAGATATTTCCATGTTCATACAGATAGTGGTGTAGATATTTCCATGTTCATACAGATAGCGGTGTAGATATTTCAATGTTTATACAAATAGCGGTGAAGATGTATGCATGTTTACACAGATAGCGGTGTAGATATTTCCATGTTCATACAGAAAACGGTGTAGATATTTCCATGTTTATACAGATAGCTGTGAAGATGTATGCATGTTTACACAGATAGCGGTGTAGATAATTCCATGTTCATCCAGATGGCTGTGTAGATATATCCATGTTCATACAGATAGCGGTGTAGATATTTCCATGTTCATACAGATAGCGGTGCAGATATTTCCATGTTCATCAAGATGGCTGTGTAGATATATCCATGTTCATACAGATGGCGGTGAAGATATTTCCATGTTCATAGAGATAGCGGTGTAGATATTTCCATGTTCATACAGATAGCGGTGTAGATATTTCCATGTTCATAAATATAGCGGTGTATGTATTTCCATGTTCATACAGATAGCGGTGTAGATATTTTCATGTTCATCCAGATGGCTGTGTAGATATATCCATATTCATACAGATAGCGGTGTAGATATTTCCATGTTCATGCAGATGGCTGTGTAGCTATTTCCATGTTCATACAGATAGTGGTGTAGATATTTCCGTGTTCATACAGATAGCGGTGTAGATATTTCCATGTTCCTACAGATGGCGGTGCTGATATTTCCAAGTTTATACAGGTAGTGGTGTAGATATTTCCATGTTTATACAGATAGCGGTGTAGATATTTCCATGTTTATAGACATAGCAGTGTAGATATTTCCATGTTTATACAGATAGCGGTGTAGATATCTCCATCTTAATACAGATGTCGGTGTAGATATTTATAAGTTCATACAGATGGCAGTGCAAATATTTCCATGTTCATACAGATGGCGGTGTAGATATTACCATGTTTATAGAGATAGCGGTGTAGTTATTTCCATGTGTATAGAGATAGCTGTCTAGATATTTCCATGTATATGCAGATAGCTGTGTAGATATTTCCATTTTCATGCACATAGCGGTGTAGATATTTCCATGTTCAAACAGATAGCGGTGTAGATATTTCCATGTACTTACAGATAGCAGTGTAGATATTTCCGTGTTTATACAGATAGCGGTGAAGATGTATTCATGTTTACACAGATAGCGGTATAGATATTTCCATGTTCATCCAGATGGCTGTGTAGATATATCCATGTTCATCCAGATGGCTGTGTAGATATATCCATGTTCATACAGATGGCGGTGAAGATATTTCCATGTTCATACAGATAGCGGTGTAGATATTTCCATGTTCATACAGACAGCGGTGCTGATATTTCCTTGTTCATCCAGATGGCTGTGTAGATATATCCATGTTCATATAGATGGCGGTGAAGATATTTCCATGTTCATACAGATATTGGTGTAGATATTTCCATGTTCGTACAGATAGCGGTGTAGATATTTCCATGTTTATACAGGTAGCTGTGTAGGTATTTCCATGTTTATACAGATAGCGGTGTAGATATTTCCATGTTTATACAGATAGCGGTGTAGATATTTCCATGTTTATACAGATAGCAGTGCAGATATCTTCATCTTAATACAGATGGCGGTGTAGATATTTATATGTTCATACAGATGGCGGTGCAGATATTTCCATGTTCATACAGATGGCCGGGTAGATATTTCTATGTTTATAGAGATAGCGGTGTAGTTATTTCCATGTGTAAAGAGATAGCTGTGTAGATATTTCCATGTATGTGGAGATAGCTGTGTAGATATTTCCATTTTCATGCAGATAGCGGTGTAGATATTTCCATTTTCAAACATAGCGGTGAAGATATTTCCATATTCATACAGATAGCGGTGTATATATTTCCATGTTTATACAGATAGCGGTGAAGATGTATGCATGTTTACATAGATAGCGGTGTAGATATTTCCATGTTCATACAGAAAAAGGTGTAGATATTTCCATGTTTATACAGATAGCGGTGAAGATGTATGCATGTTTCCACAGATAGCGGTGTAGATAATTCCATGTTCATCCACATGGCTGTGTAGATATATCCATCTTCATACAGATAGCGGTGTAGATATTTCCATGTTCATACAGATAGCGGTGCGGATATTTCCTTGTTCATCCAGATGGCTGTGTAGATATATCCTTGTTCATACAGATGGCGGTGAGGGTATTTCCATGTTCATACAGATAGCGGTGTATGTATTTCCGTGTTCATACAGATAGCGGTGTAGACATTTTCATGTTCATCCAGATGGCTGTGTAGATATTTCCATGTTCATACAGATAGCGGTGTAGATATTTCCATGTTCATAGAGATAGCGGTGTAGATATTTCCATGTTCATCCAGATGGCTGTGTAGGTATATCGATGTTCATACAGATGGCGGTGAAGATATTTCCATGTTTATACAGATAGCGGTGTAGATATTTCCATGTTCATACAGATAACCATGTAGATATTGCCATGTTCATACCGATAGCGGTGCTGATACTTCCATGTTTATACAGGTAGCTTTGTACTTATTTCCGTGTTTATACAGATAGTTGTGTAGATATTTCCATGTATATACAGATAGCGGTGTAGATATTTCCATGTTTATTCAGATAGCGGTGTAGATATCTCCTTCTTTATACAGATGGCGGTGTAGATATTTATATGTTCATACAGATAGCGGTGCAGATATGTCCATGTTCATACAGATGGCGGTGTAGATATTTCCATGTTTATAGAGATAGCGGTGTAGTTATTTCCATGTGTAAAGAGATAGGTGTGTAGATATTGCCATGTATATGCAGATAGCTGTGTAGATATTTCCATTTTCATTCAGATAGCGGTGTAGATATTTCCATGTTCAAACACATAGCGGTGTAGATATTTCCATGTTGATCCAGATGGCTGTGTAGATATATCCATGTTCATAGAGATGGCGGTGAAGATATTTCCATGTTCATACAGATATTGGTGTAGATATTTCCATGTTCATACAGATAGCGGTGTAGATATTTCCATGTTTATACAGGTAGCTGTGTAGGTATTTCCATGTTTATACAGATAGCGGTGTAGATATTTCCATGTTTATACAGATAGCGGTGCAGATATCTTCATCTTAATACAGATGGCGGTGTAGATATTTATACGTTCATACAGATGGCGGTGCAGATATTTCCATGTTCATACAGATGGCCGTGTAGATATTTCTATGTTTATAGAGATAGCGGTGTAGTTATTTCCATGTGTAAAGAGATAGCTGTGTAGATATTTCCATGTATGTGCAGATAGCTGTGTAGATATTTCCATTTTCATGCAGATAGCGGTGTAGATATTTCCATTTTCAAACAGATAGCGGTGCAGATATTTCCATATTCATACAGATTGCGGTGCTGATATTTCCATGTTTATACACATAGCGGTGTAGATATTTCCATGTTTATACAGATAGCGGTGTAGATATCTCCATCTTAATACAGATGGCGGTGTAGATATTTATATGTGCATACAGATGGCGGTGCAGATATTTCCATGTTCATACAGATGGCGGTGAAGGTATTTCCATGTTAATACAGATGGCCGTGTAGATATTACCATGTTTATAGAGATAGCGGTGTAGTTATTTACATGTGTAAAGAGATAGCTGTGTAGATATTTCCATGTATATGCAGATAGCTGTGTAGATATTTCCATTTTCATGCAGATAGCGGTGTAGATATTTCCATGTTCAAACAGATAGCAGTGTAGATATTTCCATGTTTATAAAGATAGCGGTGAAGATGTATGCATGTTTACACAGATAGCGGTGTAGATATTTCCATGTTCATATAGATAGCGGTGTAGATATTTCCATGTTCATACAGATATCGGTGTAGATATTTCAATGTTTATACAAATAGCGTTGAAGATATATGCATGTTTACACAGATAGCGGTGTAGATATTTCCATGTTCATACAGAAAACGGTGTAGATATTTCCATGTTTATACAGATAGCGGTGAAGATGTATGCACGTTTACACAGATAGCGGTGTAGATAATTCCATGTTCATCCAGATGGCTGTGTAGATATATCCATGTTCATACAGATAGCGGTGTAGATATTTCCATGTTCATACAGATAGCGGTGCAGATATTTCCATGTTCATCAAGATGGCTGTGTAGATATATCCATGTTCATACAGATGGCGGTGAAGATATTTCCATGTTCATACAGATAGCGGTGTATATATTTCCATGTTTATACAGATAGCGGTGTAGATATTTCCATGTTCATAAATATAGCGGTGTATGTATTTCCATGTTCATACAGATAGCGGTGTAGATATTTTCATGTTCATCCAGATGGCTGTGTAGATATATCCATGTTCATACAGATAGCGGTGTAGATATTTCCATGTTCATGCAGATGGCTGTGTAGCTATTTCCATGTTCATACAGATAGTGGTGTAGATATTTCCATGTTCATACAGATAGCGGTGTAGATATTTCCATGTTCCTACAGATGGCGGTGCTGATATTTCCAAGTTTATACAGGTAGCGGTGTAGATATTTCCATGTTTATACAGATAGCGGTGTAGATATTTCCATGTTTATAGACATAGCAGTGTAGATATTTCCATGTTTATACAGATAGCGGTGTAGATATCTCCATCTTAATACAGATGTCGGTTTAGATATTTATAAGTTCATACAGATGGCAGTGCAAATATTTCCATGTTCATACAGATGGCTGTGTAGATATTACCATGTTTATAGAGATAGCGGTGTAGTTATTTCCATGTGTATAGAGATAGCTGTCTAGATATTTCCATGTATATGCAGATAGCTGTGTAGATATTTCCATTTTCATGCAGATAGCGGTGTAGATATTTCCATGTTCAAACAGATAGCGGTGTAGATATTTCCATGTACTTACAGATAGCAGTGTAGATATTTCCATGTTTATACAGATAGCGGTGAAGTTGTATTCATGTTTACACAGATAGCGGTGTAGATATTTCCATGTTCATACAGATAGCGGTGTAGATATTTCCATGTTCATCCAGATGGCTGTGTAGATATATCCATGTTCATCCAGATGGCTGTGTAGATATATCCATGTTCATAGAGATGGCGGTGAAGATATTTCCATGTTCATACAGATATCGGTGTAGATATTTCCATGTTCATACAGATAGCGGTGTAGATATTTCCATGTTCATACAGATAGCGGTGCTGATATTTCCATGTTTATACAGGTAGCGGTGTAGATATTTCCATGTTTATACAGATAGCGGTGTAGATATCTTCGTCTTAATTCAGATTGCGGTGTAGATATTTATATGTTCATACAGATGACGGTGCAGATATTTCCATGTTCATACTGATGGCGGTGTAGATATTTCCATGTTTATAGAGATAGCGGTGTACTTATTTCCATGTGTAAAGAGATAGCTTTGTAGATATTTCCATGTATGTGCAGATAGCTGTGTAGATATTTCCATTTTCATGCAGATAGCGGTGTAGATATTTCCATTTTCAAACAGATAGCGGTGTAGATACTTCCATGTTCATACAGATAGCGGTGTAGATATTTCCATGTTTATACAGATAGCGGTGAAGATGTATGCATGTTTACACAGATAGCGGTGTAGATATTTCCATGTTCATACAGAAAAAGGTGTAGATATTTCCATGTTTATACAGATAGCGGTGAAGATGTATGCATGTTTTCACAGATAGCGGTGTAGATAATTCCATGTTCATCCACATGGCTGTGTAGATATATCCATGTTCATACAGATAGCGGTGTAGATATTTCCATGTTCATACAGATAGCGGTGCGGATATTTCCTTGTTCATCCAGATGGCTGTGTATATATATCCTTGTTCATACAGATGGCGGTGAGGGTATTTCCATGTTCATACAGATAGCGGTGTATGTATTTCCGTGTTCATACAGATAGCGGTGTAGACATTTTCATGTTCATCCAGATGGCTGTGTAGATATTTCCATGTTCATACAGATAGCGGTGTAGATATTTCCATGTTCATAGAGATAGCGGTGTAGATATTTCCATGTTCATCCAGATGGCTGTGTAGGTATATCGATGCTCATACAGATGGCGGTGAAGATATTTCCATGTTTATACAGATAGCGGTGTAGATATTTCCATGTTCATACGGATAACCGTGTAGATATTGCCATGTTCATACCGATAGCGGTGCTGATACTTCCATGTTTATACAGGTAGCTGTGTACTTATTTCCGTGTTTATACAGATAGCGGTGTAGATATTTCCATGTATATACAGATAGCGGTGTAGATATTTCCATGTTTATTCAGATAGCGGTGTAGATATCTCCTTCTTTATACAGATGGCGGTGTAGATATTTATATGTTCATACAGATAGCGGTGCAGATATGTCCATGTTCATACAGATGGCGGTGTAGATATTTCCATGTTTATAGAGATAGCGGTGTAGTTATTTCCATGTGTAAAGAGATAGGTGTGTAGATATTTCCATGTATATGCAGATAGCTGTGTAGATATTTCCATTTTCATGCAGATAGCGGTATAGATATTTCCATGTTCAAACAGATAGCGGTGTAGATATTTCCATGTTCATCCAGATGGCTGTGTAGATATATCCATGTTCATACAGATGGCGGTGAAGATATTTACATGTTCATACAGATAGCGGTGTAGATATTTCCATGTTCATACAGATAGCGGTGCTGATATTTCCTTGTTCATCCAGATGGCTGTGTAGATATTTCCATGTTCATAGAGATGGCGGTGAAGATATTTCCATGTTCATACAGATATCGGTGTAGATATTTCCATGTTCATACAGATAGCGGTGTAGATATTTCCATGTTCATACAGATAGCGGTGCTGATATTTCCATGTTTATACAGGTAGCGGTGTAGATATTTCCATGTTTATACAGATAGCGGTGTAGATATTTCCATGTTTATGCAGGTAGCGGTGTAGATATTTCCATGTTTATACATATAGCGGTGTAGATATCTTCGTCTTAATTCAGATTGCGGTGTAGATATTTATATGTTCATACAGATGACGGTGCAGATATTTCCATGTTCATACTGATGGCGGTGTAGATATTTCCATGTTTATAGAGATAGCGGTGTACTTATTTCCATGTGTAAAGAGATATCTTTGTAGATATTTCCATGTATGTGCAGATAGCTGTGTAGATATTTCCATTTTCATGCAGATAGCGGTGTAGATATTTCCATTTTCAAACAGATAGCGGTGTAGATACTTCCATGTTCATACAGATAGCGGTGTAGATATTTCCATGTTCATACAGATAGCGGTGCTGATATTTCCATGTTTATACAGGTAGCGGTGTAGATATTTCCATGTTTATACAGATAGCGGTGTAGATATTTCCATGTTTATGCAGGTAGCGGTGTAGATATTTCCATGTTTATACATATAGCGGTGTAGATATCTTCGTCTTAATTCAGATTGCGGTGTAGATATTTATATGTTCATACAGATGACGGTGCAGATATTTCCATGTTCATACTGATGGCGGTGTAGATATTTCCATGTTTATAGAGATAGCGGTGTACTTATTTCCATGTGTAAAGAGATAGCTTTGTAGATATTTCCATGTATGTGCAGATAGCTGTGTAGATATTTCCATTTTCATGCAGATAGCGGTGTAGATATTTCCATTTTCAAACAGATAGCGGTGTAGATACTTCCATGTTCATACAGATATCGGTGTAGATATTTCCATGTTTATACAGATAGCGGTGAAGATGTATGCATGTTTACACAGATAGCGGTGTAGATATTTCCATGTTCATACAGAAAACGGTGTAGATATTTCCATGTTTATACAGATAGCGGTGAAGATGTATGCATGTTTACACAGATAGCGGTGTAGATAATTCCATGTTCATCCAGATGGCTGTGTAGATATTTCCACGTTCATCCAGATGGCTGTGTAGATATATCCATGTTCATCCAGATGGCTGTGTAGATATATCCATGTTCATACAGATGGCGGTGAAGATATTTCCATGTTCATACAGATAGCGGTGTAGATATTTCCATGTTCATACAGACAGCGGTGCTGATATTTCCTTGTTCATCCAGATGGCTGTGTAGATATATCCATGTTCATAGAGATGGCGGTGAAGATATTTCCATGTTCATACAGATATTGGTGTAGATATTTCCATGTTCGTACAGATAGCGGTGTAGATATTTCCATGTTTATACAGGTAGCTGTGTAGGTATTTCCATGTTTATACAGATAGCGGTGTAGATATTTCCATGTTTATACAGATAGCAGTGCAGATATCTTCATCTTAATACAGATGGCGGTGTAGATATTTATATGTTCATACAGATGGCGGTGCAGATATTTCCATGTTCATACAGATGGCCGGGTAGATATTTCTATGTTTATAGAGATAGCGGTGTAGTTATTTCCATGTGTAAAGAGATAGCTGTGTAGATATTTCCATGTATGTGGAGATAGCTGTGTAGATATTTCCATTTTCATGCAGATAGCGGTGTAGATATTTCCATTTTCAAACATAGCGGTGAAGATATTTCCATATTCATACAGATAGCGGTGTATATATTTCCATGTTTATACAGATAGCGGTGAAGATGTATGCATGTTTACATAGATAGCGGTGTAGATATTTCCATGTTCATACAGAAAAAGGTGTAGATATTTCCATGTTTATACAGATAGCGGTGAAGATGTATGCATGTTTCCACAGATAGCGGTGTAGATAATTCCATGTTCATCCACATGGCTGTGTAGATATATCCATCTTCATACAGATAGCGGTGTAGATATTTCCATGTTCATACAGATAGCGGTGCGGATATTTCCTTGTTCATCCAGATGGCTGTGTAGATATATCCTTGTTCATACAGATGGCGGTGAGGGTATTTCCATGTTCATACAGATAGCGGTGTATGTATTTCCGTGTTCATACAGATAGCGGTGTAGACATTTTCATGTTCATCCAGATGGCTGTGTAGATATTTCCATGTTCATACAGATAGCGGTGTAGATATTTCCATGTTCATAGAGATAGCGGTGTAGATATTTCCATGTTCATCCAGATGGCTGTGTAGGTATATCGATGTTCATACAGATGGCGGTGAAGATATTTCCATGTTTATACAGATAGCGGTGTAGATATTTCCATGTTCATACAGATAACCATGTAGATATTGCCATGTTCATACCGATAGCGGTGCTGATACTTCCATGTTTATACAGGTAGCTTTGTACTTATTTCCGTGTTTATACAGATAGCGGTGTAGATATTTCCATGTATATACAGATAGCGGTGTAGATATTTCCATGTTTATTCAGATAGCGGTGTAGATATCTCCTTCTTTATACAGATGGCGGTGTAGATATTTATATGTTCATACAGATAGCGGTGCAGATATGTCCATGTTCATACAGATGGCGGTGTAGATATTTCCATGTTTATAGAGATAGCGGTGTAGTTATTTCCATGTGTAAAGAGATAGGTGTGTAGATATTGCCATGTATATGCAGATAGCTGTGTAGATATTTCCATTTTCATTCAGATAGCGGTGTAGATATTTCCATGTTCAAACACATAGCGGTGTAGATATTTCCATGTTGATCCAGATGGCTGTGTAGATATATCCATGTTCATAGAGATGGCGGTGAAGATATTTCCATGTTCATACAGATATTGGTGTAGATATTTCCATGTTCATACAGATAGCGGTGTAGATATTTCCATGTTTATACAGGTAGCTGTGTAGGTATTTCCATGTTTATACAGATAGCGGTGTAGATATTTCCATGTTTATACAGATAGCGGTGCAGATATCTTCATCTTAATACAGATGGCGGTGTAGATATTTATACGTTCATACAGATGGCGGTGCAGATATTTCCATGTTCATACAGATGGCCGTGTAGATATTTCTATGTTTATAGAGATAGCGGTGTAGTTATTTCCATGTGTAAAGAGATAGCTGTGTAGATATTTCCATGTATGTGCAGATAGCTGTGTAGATATTTCCATTTTCATGCAGATAGCGGTGTAGATATTTCCATTTTCAAACAGATAGCGGTGCAGATATTTCCATATTCATACAGATAGCGGTGCTGATATTTCCATGTTTATACACATAGCGGTGTAGATATTTCCATGTTTATACAGATAGCGGTGTAGATATCTCCATCTTAATACAGATGGCGGTGTAGATATTTATATGTGCATACAGATGGCGGTGCAGATATTTCCATGTTCATACAGATGGCGGTGAAGGTATTTCCATGTTAATACAGATGGCCGTGTAGATATTACCATGTTTATAGAGATAGCGGTGTAGTTATTTACATGTGTAAAGAGATAGCTGTGTAGATATTTCCATGTATATGCAGATAGCTGTGTAGATATTTCCATTTTCATGCAGATAGCGGTGTAGATATTTCCATGTTCAAACAGATAGCAGTGTAGATATTTCCATGTTTATAAAGATAGCGGTGAAGATGTATGCATGTTTACACAGATAGCGGTGTAGATATTTCCATGTTCATATAGATAGCGGTGTAGATATTTCCATGTTCATACAGATAGCGGTGTAGATATTTCAATGTTTATACAAATAGCGTTGAAGATATATGCATGTTTACACAGATAGCGGTGTAGATATTTCCATGTTCATACAGAAAACGGTGTAGATATTTCCATGTTTATACAGATAGCGGTGAAGATGTATGCACGTTTACACAGATAGCGGTGTAGATAATTCCATGTTCATCCAGATGGCTGTGTAGATATATCCATGTTCATACAGATAGCGGTGTAGATATTTCCATGTTCATACAGATAGCGGTGCAGATATTTCCATGTTCATCAAGATGGCTGTGTAGATATATCCATGTTCATACAGATGGCGGTGAAGATATTTCCATGTTCATACAGATAGCGGTGTATATATTTCCATGTTTATACAGATAGCGGTGTAGATATTTCCATGTTCATAAATATAGCGGTGTATGTATTTCCATGTTCATACAGATAGCGGTGTAGATATTTTCATGTTCATCCAGATGGCTGTGTAGATATATCCATGTTCATACAGATAGCGGTGTAGATATTTCCATGTTCATGCAGATGGCTGTGTAGCTATTTCCATGTTCATACAGATAGTGGTGTAGATATTTCCATGTTCATACAGATAGCGGTGTAGATATTTCCATGTTCCTACAGATGGCGGTGCTGATATTTCCAAGTTTATACAGGTAGCGGTGTAGATATTTCCATGTTTATACAGATAGCGGTGTAGATATTTCCATGTTTATAGACATAGCAGTGTAGATATTTCCATGTTTATACAGATAGCGGTGTAGATATCTCCATCTTAATACAGATGTCGGTTTAGATATTTATAAGTTCATACAGATGGCAGTGCAAATATTTCCATGTTCATACAGATGGCTGTGTAGATATTACCATGTTTATAGAGATAGCGGTGTAGTTATTTCCATGTGTATAGAGATAGCTGTCTAGATATTTCCATGTATATGCAGATAGCTGTGTAGATATTTCCATTTTCATGCAGATAGCGGTGTAGATATTTCCATGTTCAAACAGATAGCGGTGTAGATATTTCCATGTACTTACAGATAGCAGTGTAGATATTTCCATGTTTATACAGGTAGCGGTGAAGTTGTATTCATGTTTACACAGATAGCGGTGTAGATATTTCCATGTTCATACAGATAGCGGTGTAGATATTTCCATGTTCATCCAGATGGCTGTGTAGATATATCCATGTTCATCCAGATGGCTGTGTAGATATATCCATGTTCATAGAGATGGCGGTGAAGATATTTCCATGTTCATACAGATATCGGTGTAGATATTTCCATGTTCATACAGATAGCGGTGTATATATTTCCATGTTCATACAGATAGCGGTGCTGATATTTCCATGTTTATACAGGTAGCGGTGTAGATATTTCCATGTTTATACAGATAGCGGTGTAGATATCTTCGTCTTAATTCAGATTGCGGTGTAGATATTTATATGTTCATACAGATGACGGTGCAGATATTTCCATGTTCATACTGATGGCGGTGTAGATATTTCCATGTTTATAGAGATAGCGGTGTACTTACTTCCATGTGTAAAGAGATAGCTTTGTAGATATTTCCATGTATGTGCAGATAGCTGTGTAGATATTTCCATTTTCATGCAGATAGCGGTGTAGATATTTCCATTTTCAAACAGATAGCGGTGTAGATACTTCCATGTTCATACAGATAGCGGTGTAGATATTTCCATGTTTATACAGATAGCGGTGAAGATGTATGCATGTTTACACAGATAGCGGTGTAGATATTTCCATGTTCATACAGAAAAAGGTGTAGATATTTCCATGTTTATACAGATAGCGGTGAAGATGTATGCATGTTTTCACAGATAGCGGTGTAGATAATTCCATGTTCATCCACATGGCTGTGTAGATATATCCATGTTCATACAGATAGCGGTGTAGATATTTCCATGTTCATACAGATAGCGGTGCGGATATTTCCTTGTTCATCCAGATGGCTGTGTATATATATCCTTGTTCATACAGATGGCGGTGAGGGTATTTCCATGTTCATACAGATAGCGGTGTATGTATTTCCGTGTTCATACAGATAGCGGTGTAGACATTTTCATGTTCATCCAGATGGCTGTGTAGATATTTCCATGTTCATACAGATAGCGGTGTAGATATTTCCATGTTCATAGAGATAGCGGTGTAGATATTTCCATGTTCATCCAGATGGCTGTGTAGGTATATCGATGCTCATACAGATGGCGGTGAAGATATTTCCATGTTTATACAGATAGCGGTGTAGATATTTCCATGTTCATACGGATAACCGTGTAGATATTGCCATGTTCATACCGATAGCGGTGCTGATACTTCCATGTTTATACAGGTAGCTGTGTACTTATTTCCGTGTTTATACCGATAGCGGTGTAGATATTTCCATGTATATACAGATAGCGGTGTAGATATTTCCATGTTTATTCAGATAGCGGTGTAGATATCTCCTTCTTTATACAGATGGCGGTGTAGATATTTATATGTTCATACAGATAGCGGTGCAGATATGTCCATGTTCATACAGATGGCGGTGTAGATATTTCCATGTTTATAGAGATAGCGGTGTAGTTATTTCCATGTGTAAAGAGATAGGTGTGTAGATATTTCCATGTATATGCAGATAGCTGTGTAGATATTTCCATTTTCATGCAGATAGCGGTATAGATATTTCCATGTTCAAACAGATAGCGGTGTAGATATTTCCATGTTCATCCAGATGGCTGTGTAGATATATCCATGTTCATACAGATGGCGGTGAAGATATTTACATGTTCATACAGATAGCGGTGTAGATATTTCCATGTTCATACAGATAGCGGTGCTGATATTTCCTTGTTCATCCAGATGGCTGTGTAGATATTTCCATGTTCATAGAGATGGCGGTGAAGATATTTCCATGTTCATACAGATATCGGTGTAGATATTTCCATGTTCATACAGATAGCGGTGTAGATATTTCCATGTTCATACAGATAGCGGTGCTGATATTTCCATGTTTATACAGGTAGCGGTGTAGATATTTCCATGTTTATACAGATAGCGGTGTAGATATTTCCATGTTTATGCAGGTAGCGGTGTAGATATTTCCATGTTTATACATATAGCGGTGTAGATATCTTCGTCTTAATTCAGATTGCGGTGTAGATATTTATATGTTCATACAGATGACGGTGCAGATATTTCCATGTTCATACTGATGGCGGTGTAGATATTTCCATGTTTATAGAGATAGCGGTGTACTTATTTCCATGTGTAAAGAGATAGCTTTGTAGATATTTCCATGTATGTGCAGATAGCTGTGTAGATATTTCCATTTTCATGCAGATAGCGGTGTAGATATTTCCATTTTCAAACAGATAGCGGTGTAGATACTTCCATGTTCATACAGATAGCGGTGTAGATATTTCCATGTTCATACAGATAGCGGTGCTGATATTTCCATGTTTATACAGGTAGCGGTGTAGATATTTCCATGTTTATACAGATAGCGGTGTAGATATTTCCATGTTTATGCAGGTAGCGGTGTAGATATTTCCATGTTTATACATATAGCGGTGTAGATATCTTCGTCTTAATTCAGATTGTGGTGTAGATATTTATATGTTCATACAGATGACGGTGCAGATATTTCCATGTTCATACTGATGGCGGTGTAGATATTTCCATGTTTATAGAGATAGCGGTGTACTTATTTCCATGTGTAAAGAGATAGCTTTGTAGATATTTCCATGTATGTGCAGATAGCTGTGTAGATATTTCCATTTTCATGCAGATAGCGGTGTAGATATTTCCATTTTCAAACAGATAGCGGTGTAGATACTTCCATGTTCATACAGATATCGGTGTAGATATTTCCATGTTTATACAGATAGCGGTGAAGATGTATGCATGTTTACACAGATAGCGGTGTAGATATTTCCATGTTCATACAGAAAACGGTGTAGATATTTCCATGTTTATACAGATAGCGGTGAAGATGTATGCATGTTTACACAGATAGCGGTGTAGATAATTCCATGTTCATCCAGATGGCTGTGTAGATATTTCCACGTTCATCCAGATGGCTGTGTAGATATATCCATGATCATACAGATGGCGGTGAAGATATTTCCATGTTCATACAGATAGCGGTGTAGATATTTCCATGTTTTTACAGGTAGCGGTGTATATATTTCCATATTTATACTGATAGCGGTGTAGATATTTCCATGTTTATACCGATAGTGGTGTAGATATTTCCATGTTTATACAGATAGCGGTGTAGATATTTCCATGTTTATACAGATAGCAGTGCAGATATTTCTGTGTTTATACAGATAGCCTTGTAGATATTTCCATCATCATTCAGCTGGCGGTGTAGATATTTGCAAGCTTATACAGATGGCGGAGTAGATATTTCCAAGTTTATAGAGATGGGGTACAGATATTTCCATGTTCTCACCGACGGCGGTGTAAATATTTCCATGTTTATAGAGATGGCGGTGTAGATATTTCCATGTTTATACACTTATCGCTGTAGATATTTCCATGTTTATTCAGATAGCAGTGTTGATATTTCCATGTTTATACAAATAGCGGTGTAGATATTTCCATGTTTATAGAGATAGTGGTGTAGATATTACCATGTTTATAGAGATAGTGGTGTACATATTTCCATGATTATAGAGATTGTGGTGTATTTATTTCCATGTTTATAGAGATAGCAGTGTAGAAATTTCCCTGTTTCACAGAAAGCAGTGTAGATATTTCCATGTTTATACAGATAGCGGTGTAGATATTTCCATGTTTATACAGATGGCAGTGTAGATATTTCCATGTTTATAGAGATGGCGGTGTAGATATTTCCTTGTTTATACAGATAGCAGTGTAAATATTTCGATGTTTATAGAGATAGGTTTGTAGGTATTTCCATGTTCATACAGATAGCGGTGTAGATATTTCCATGTTCATACAGAAGGCGGTGTAGATATTTCCATCTTCATACAGATGGCGGTGAAGATATTTGCATGTTCATACAGATGGCGGTGTAGATATTTCCATGTTCATACAGATGTCGATGTAGATATTTCCATGTTCACACAGATGTCTGTGTAGTTATTTCCATGTTCATACAGATGACGTTGTTGATATTTCAATGTTCATACCGAGGGCGGTGTAGATATTTCCATGTTTATAGAGATGGCAGTGTAGTTATTTCCAAGTTTATACAGATGCCAGTGTAGATATTTCCATGTTCATACAGATAGCATTGTAGATATTTCCATGTTTATGGAGATATCGGTGTAGATATTTGCATGTTTATACAGATAGCGGTGTAGATATTTCCATGATTACACAGATAGCGGTGTAGATATTTCCATGTTTATATAGATAGCGGTGTAGATATTTACATGTTTATACAGATAGCGGTGAAGATATTTCCATGTTTATACAGACAGTGGTGTAGATATTTCCATGTTTATACAGAGAGCATTGTAGATATTTCCATGTTTATAGAGTTAGCGGTGTAGATATTTCCCTGTTTTACAGATAGCAGAGTAGATTTTCCATGTTTATACAGATAGCAGTGTAGACATTTCCATGTTTATACTGATAACGGTGTAGATATTTCTGTGTTTATACATATAACGGTGTAGATATTTCCATGATCATACAGATGGCGGTGTGGATATTTCCATTTTGATACAGACTGGGTGTAGATATTTTCATGTTTATACAGATGACGGTGTAGATATTTACATGTTTATAGACATGGCGGTGTAGATATTTCCATGTTTTTACACATAGCAATGGCGATATTTCCATGTTTATGGAGATATCGGTGTAGGTATTTCCATGTTTATAGAGAGAGCGTTGTAGATATTTCCATGTTTATACAGATAGCGGTGTAGATATTTCCCTGTTTTACAGATAGCAGTGTAGATATTTCCATGTTTATACAGATAGCGGTGTAGATATTTCCATGTACATACAGATAGCGGTGTAGATATACCCATGTTTATTCAGATGGCAATGTAGATATTTACATGTTTATAGGGATGGCGGTGTAGATATTTCCTTGTATTGACAGATAGCTGTGTAGATATTTCCATTTTTATACAGATAGCGCTGAAGATATTTCCATGATTATACAGATAGTGGTGTAGATATTTCCATGTTTATACAGATAGCGGTGTAGATATTTCCATGTTTATACAGATAGCGGTGTAGATATTTCCATGTTTATGGAGATGGCATTATAGTTATTTACTTGTTTATACAGATGGTGGTGTCGATATTTCCATGTTCATACAGATAGCGGTGTAGATATTTCCATATTTATACACATGGCGGTGTAGATATTTCCATGTGCATACAGATGTCGGTTTAGATATTTCAATGTTTATAGAGATGACGGTGTAGATATTTCCATGTTTATACAGATGGCGGTGTAGATATTTCCATGTTTATACCCATAGCGGTGTAGATATTTCCATGTTTATACACATAGCGGTATAGATATTTCTATGTTTGCAGAGATATTGGTGTAGATATTTCCATGTTTATAGAGATAGTCGTGTAGATATTTCCATGTTTATAGAGATAGCGGTGTCGATAATTCCCTGTTTCACAGACAGCAGTGTAGATATTGCCATGTTTATTCAGATAGCGGTGTAGATATATCCATGTTTATAGAGATAGCGGTGTAATTATTTCCATGTTTATAGAGATGGCGGTGGAGATATTTCCATGTTTATAGAGATGGCGGTGGTGATATTTCCATGTTTATAGAGATGGCGGTGTAGATATTTCCATGTTTATACAGATGGCGGTGTAGGTATTTCCATGTTTATACAGATAGCGGTGTAGGTATTTCCATGCTTATACAGATAGCGGTGTAGATATTTCCATGTTCATACAGATAGCGTTGTAAATATTTCCATGTTTATACAGATAGCGGTGTAGATATTTCCATGTTTATAGAGATAGCGTTTTAGATATTTCCATGTTTATACATATAGTGGTATAGATATTTCCATGTTTAAACAGTTGGCGGTGTAGATATTTCCATGTTTATACAGGTGGCGGTGTAGTTATTTCCATATTCATACAGATGGCGTTGTAGATATTTCAATGTTTATAGAGATGGCGGTGTAGATATTTCCATGTTTATACAGATGGCGGTGTAGTTATTTCCATGTTTATATAGATAGCGGTGTAGGTATTTCCATGCTTATACAGATAGCGGTGTAGATATTTCCATGTTCATACAGATAGCGTTGTAAATATTTCCATGTTTATACAGATAGCGGTGTAGATATTTCCATGTTTATAGAGATAGCGGTATAGATATTTCCATGTTGATACACATAGCGGTGTAGATATTTCCATGTTTATAGAGATAGCGGTGTAGATATTTCCAAGTTTATAGAGATGGCGGCTTGGATATTTCCATGTTTATATATGTGGCGGTGTAGATATTTCCATGTTTATGCAGATGGCGGTGTAGATATTTCCATGTTTATACAGATGGCGGTGTAGATATTTCCATGTTTATACAGATGGCGGTGTAGATACTTCCATATTTATACAGATGGCGCTGTAGATATTTTCATGTTCATACAGATAGCGGTGTAGATATTTCCATGTTTATAGAGATGGCGCTGTAGATATTTCCTTGTTTATACACATAGCAGTGTAGATATTTCCATGTTTAAAGAGATGGCGGTGTAGATATTTCCATGTTTGTACAGGTAGCGGTGAAGATATTTCCATATTTATACAGGTAGCGGTACAGATATGTGAATTCATTAAACCTCTTTTTCTTTATAAATTACCCAGTCTTGGGTATGTCTTTATCAGCAGCATGAAAATTGACTAATACACTCACTGTCCATGAATGATACTCTGTTAGCCCATTTGCATTGTTATAAAGAAATACCTGAGGCTGGGTAATTTATAAAGAAATGCGGTTTATTTGGCTCCTTGTTGTGAAGGCTGTACATGAAGCATAGTACTGGCACCTGCTTCCAGGGAGGGCCTCAGGAACCTTCCAATCATGGTGGAAGGTGAAGGGAAACCAGCATATCACATGGTGAGAGCGGAAGCAAGAGAGACAGGGAAGAGGTGTCAGTCTCTTTTAAACAACCAGATATCGCATGAACTCACAGGGTAAGAACTCATTCATTACCAAGAGGACAGCACCAAGCCATTCAGGAGGCATCTATCTCCAACATTGGGGATCACATTTTAACGTGAGATTTGAAGGGGACAAACATCCAAACTATGTCAGATACCAAAGCTGACAATGCTTATTATCTTTAGCTGTTCCAGGTTCTGGGAAAAGGGAGAGAGTTAGCTTCCCTCGTCTATGCTGTGCTACTCCATATTATATTAGTAATTATTGTTCTCTAAAGGTTTTTGAAAGCAAATAAACAAATGCAAGGCAAAATATACGAAATGCAAGGCAAAACATACGAAATGCAAGGCAAATGCATTAAAAACTTTTGAGTGTTAATATATAGATTTTATTTTATCTTTTTAATTTCTTTTGCTTAACCAAATAGATTATGTAGTTTTGATTAACTGGCCATGAAATAGCTCTGCCTACATAGAATTTCCCATGAATAATTGGTTGTGGAGACTTTTATGTGTAACCCAAATCCTCCCTCAAAACTGAAGTTTGCCCAGCTATTGGGAGTGTTGGCAAATCATGCCTCTCAGCTGATTCTCTCTAGAATTTATTCTCAGGAGATCTAATTAATAACTTGTCAAGCTGATGTCCATCCTTGGGGACAACTCGTATCTGAAGAATGGCCAGTGAAAGGTATTAAAACTCCATACTCCTGCCTCAATTTAGGGCAACTCTGAAGGGTCACCCCAGCTTCTCAGCTCCCCCTTGAGATTAGCTGAGGTATTTGTTGTGACTGCCTCACATCTCAACTCCCTTTGTCCAATTCAGCTTTTTAGCCACAGTTGTTGGCTCCTAGGATTTTACCCAGTTAAATGTTCTCTACACAAATCTCTATCTCAAATCTGCTTTACAGGGAATGTGGCCTCAGACAGGTTTTCATTAGGTTCTGGACGTAACTCTCATTAGTCATTGATATGATTCGGCTGTGTCTCCACCCGAATCTCACCTTGATTGTAATTATCCCCGCATGTCAAGGATGGAGTCAGGTGGAGATCATTGAATCATAGGGGCGGGTTCCCCCTACTGTTCTCCTGGTAGCGAATAAGTCTCACGAGATCTGATGCTTTTAAAATGGGAGCTTCCCTACACAAGCTTTCTTCTCTGCTACCATTTAAGATGTGCCTTTGCTTCTTTTTTGCCTTCTGCCGTGACTGTGAGGCCTCCCCAGCCATGTGGAATTGTGAGTTCCTTAAACCTCTTTCCTTTCTAAATTACCCGGTCTTGGGTATGACTTTATTAGCAGCATGACAACAAACTAGTGCAGTCTGTTCTATAAGCCCAAGTCGGATCACAGAGTCCCGCTTTCTGTTTTTTTTTTCTAGCCCATATTTCTACTAAAACTTGACTCATATAGACTTAAAACAAAATAATTAAGCATGGCTAGTAATTATTTAATATTTTATACGTGTCAGGTACTGTATTTTGTAACTTATCTTTTAATAATCTTTCCAAATCTCTAAAAGGAGAATTCTGCTCTTTTATAGAGAAAACAAGGATGGCTCAATCTTTTGATTTTTATTACAAGCTTTATTTTGTATAACATATAATAAACTAAAAATATTGAAAGTTTAGAAACCATCAGCACACAATCGAGGTGATGGAAATATACTTCACCTCCAGTTTCCTGATGCCTCTTTATAATACATTTCTCTGGCCCCTCATTCCTGGCCCTTAAAAACCACCAAACTGCTTTCTGTCACTGGACAGTAATTTATACAGTCAAAAAATGTATATAAATACAATTTTACACTATGCACTTTTTTGTCTGACATTTTATGTTTTTTTCTCTGCATGTTTTACCTCTAGAGTCTGCCTTGTTTCACTTAGTATAGTTATTTTGAGATTCATTCATGTTATAGTATGTATCCATAATTAATTCGGATAAAGCAAGTTAATTCATTAATGTATTGATTGATATTTAGACTGTTTCTAGTTTGGGCTATTATGAATACATGTGCTATGAACATTTGTGTTGATATCATTATATGAACACCTACTTTTATCTCTCTTGGGTAAATACCCAGGAGTGCAATGGCTGAGTCTTACGGTAGAAGTATGTTTAACTTTTTAAGGGACTCTTAAACTGTTTTTCAAAGGTTACACTTTTTTGTATTCCCATCAGCAGTGTATGAGAGTTTCAGCTTCTCCACATCCAAGCCAGTGCTTGGCTATTATCAGTCATGCTAATCTTAGCTATTTAAAAATAGATAGTGGCATCTCATTTTGGTTTTAATTTGCATTGCCCTAAGCATTAATTATGTTGAGCATATGTGCTTATTTACCAAACAAATGTCTACTTTGAAATGTCTGTTCCAGTCTTTCACCCAAGTTTTAAATGGGGTTGTTTGTTTTTCATTATTAAATTTTGAGCTTTTAAAATATATTTTTGATGCAAGCCTTTCATCAGATATATGAATTGCAAATATTTTCTCCCAGCCTGCAGCTTGTCTTTTCAGTCTCTTAATAGATTCTTTTGAAGAGCAGATTCGTTTTTTTAAATTTGATGAGTTCTTCTTATCAATATATTATTATATAAATCATGCTGTGGGGTCATATCAAAGAAAGCTTTGCCTGACTCAAAGTCCCAAATGTTTTCACATCTTCCCTCTCCTCTCCTTTGGGAACTGAGATTACACGTAAATTCAGTTACTTGAAATTTACTGTCTACTATTGCTCTGTTCATGTTTTTTAAAAGTTTATTTTCTCTCTCTATTTTATTTTGAGAGGTGTCTATCTTTTCTTCTTTAATGACTAACGTGTTATCAGCCTACCATGTAGCTGGGACTACAGCCGCATGCTACTATGCCCCGCTAATTTTTGTATTTTTAGTAGAGATGGGATTTCACCATATTGGTCAGGCTGGTCCTGAACTCCTGACTTCGTGATCCACCTGCCTCGGCCTCACAAAATGCTGAGATTACAGGCGTGAGCCACTGCGCCCAGCCTCCTTTAGTGTATCTTGCATGTCTCTATTTTAGAACATATAGAATACTGTTTCAATAAGCATTTGAATGTTCTTAACTGATAACTCTGGCACCTTGATTTACTCTGGATCAGTTCTGACTCAGTGATTTTTCTCCTTATTATGAGCCACGTTCTTCTGTCTTTTGTTGTTACTGTTGTGTCTCTGCTAAACTGTGTCTGGATGTCAGATATGGTGACTTTTATCTTATTGAGTGCTGGAAGTATATATAAATATTCTTGATCTTTGTATTGGTATGTATTTAAGTTTAGTTGGAAAGAGTTTGACTCTTTTTGGTCTTGCTTTAAAAATTCATTAGGTGGGATCAGACCAGTTCTCATTTTAGAGCTAATCACTCCCAACTAGTGAGGCAAGATCCTTCTGGGTATCCCTGGGAATCTTGAGGTGTTCCTGGTTTGGCTGATAAAATAAGCACTATTACTGGACCTTGGTGAGCATGTGTACTGTTACTTTTCATCTTATCTGGGTGTTGTTTCCCCAACCCTAGGTACTTTTCTCTAGGCCTGTCCTAACAATTACTTAGCTATGTACTTTAGGGGGACCCTTTGCAGAGCTCTGGAGTTCTCTTTCTGTGCAGCCCCTTCTTCTCGGAAACCTTGTCCTGAGAGCTCATGTCAACATGGTTTCTGTGGACTCTCAGCTCTGTCCCCTCAGCTCAGGGAGAACGATGGGCTCCTCTTGGGCTTTTCTCCTGGAGTAGTGGGCTGGAAAACTTTATCCAGGCATAAATTAGGGCAGTTGATAGGCTCACCTTGTTTGAGACTGACTTTACAGGGTCTTGCAAACTTTTGTGGCATACATTTTGGCCATTTTTTTGGTTGTTTCAGGAGGGAGAGAAAGTCCAGTTCTTGTTACTCCATCATGGTCATTGCAGAAGTCAACCTAACTGATATTTATCAATACAGTCTGTTGCTACACATTGAACTTGCTTAAGATAATTTTTAGATGGCACAGAACTTTCTGTCCATTGAATGAGACTGTCTGCTTATTTTGCAAGTGCTCATTTCTATGGAGACATTTGTATGGAGAAACTTCAAAAAGTTTGTGGAAAAATGAAGTTAAAAGATAAACATTGAAAATGTGATCTTCGGTTTTCATCCCTAAAGAACTGATGGTCCTGGGAACTTAACAATGTCAATGCAGTCTCTTATACATTATTAACTTAAGAAAAATGGGTGCCCTTTCCACATTTGTTGAGATTGGGAAACAAAAAGAAGTCAGAAGGAGCCAAATCAGAGCTGTAAGGTGGATGCCTGACAATTTCCCATTGAGACTCTCACAAAATTGCCTTTGCTTGATGACAGGAATGAGCAGAAACATTGTGGTGTTAGAGGACTGTCTGCTAAAGCTTTCCCAGGTATTTTGCCCTAAAACTTTGGCTAACTTATTCAAAACACTCTCATGATATGCAGATATTATTGTTCTTTGACCTTCCACAAAGTCAACAAGCAAAATGCCTGGAATGTCCCCAAAAAACTGTTGCCGTGACCTTTGCTCTTGAGTGATCCCCTTTAGCTTTGACTGGACCACTTCCACCTTTGGTAGCCATTGCTTTGATTGTGTTTTGCCCTCAGGATCATACTGGGAAAGCCATGTTTTATCTTCTGTTACAATTCTTCAAAGAAATCCTTCAGGATCTTGACCCTAGTTCTTTAAAATTTCCATTGAGAGCTCTCCTCTTGTCTGCAGCTGATCTGAGCACAACACTTTTGGCACCCATGCAGTGGAAAGTTGGTTCAACTTTAATTTTTTAGTCAGAACTGTGTAAGCTGAACCAATTAAGATGTCTACGATGTTGGCTATTGTTTGTGCTGTTGATTATCAGTCCTCTTCAATTAGGGCACAAACAAGATTAATTTTTTCCTTGCAAATTGATATGGATGATCTGTCCCTGTGGACTTCATCTTCCACATCATCTCGTTTCTTCTTTAAAAAAGCTGTCCGCTTGTGAACTACTGATTTCTTTGGTGCATTGTCCCCTCAAGCTTCTTGTAAAGCATCAGTGATTTCACCATTCTTTCACTCAAGCTTCATCATAATCTAATGTTTGTTCTTGCTTCAATTTTAGCAGAATTTACATTGCTCTGCTAGGGGCTCTTTTCAAACTAATGTCTACTCCTTCTTACTGTCTCAAACTAGATCCTGTTCAAACATGCTATAATAAATTAGTATGAGTTTATTTTGCTGCCAAAATTGAAACCTTTGCATAGTTTTTTTCATAATATACATTTTCCATGAACTTTTTAAGGCCTCTCATGTATCCACAGGTAGAGTGCCTTACCTATTCTGACTTCAGTCAATTATTCAAGACCTTTCCTTGTCAGTGATACATTAGAAAGGTAGAGTATTGAAAAATAAGAGTAGCTTCTGCTGATTAAGAAATACTATATCTTTTTCTACTTCTTTCTTTTTTTTTTTTTCTTTTTTTTTTTTTTTTTTGAGACAGCATCTTTCTCTGTCACCCAGGCTGGAGTGCAGTGGTGTGATCTCAGCTCACTGCAACCTCTGCCTCCCAGGGTCAAGTGATTCTCCTGCCTCAGCCTCCCGAGTAGCTGGGACTATAGGTGCCTGCCACCACACCCAGCTAATTTTTGTATTTTTAGTGGAGACAAGGTTTTACCATATTGGCCAGGCTGGTCTTGAACTCCTGACCTTGTGATCTGCCTGATTCGGCCTCCCAAAGCGCTGGGATTACAGTCATGAGCCACCGTACCTAGCTTTCTACTTCTTTCTTATTATTTTCCTCCTCTCTCACTCCTATATTCTCTCCTTTCTCCTACTTTCCTCCCCACTCCCTGTTTCCTTCCTTTCATCTTTCCTATTTTCAAGACTTAATATTTCTTGAACCTCCGATGTTATCATAGTATGTTATTTGTTTAATTTTCACATAACAATAATAGTTTAAATACAAATAATATTTATTTTCATCCCCATGTTATCAGTATAACAGTAAAGATGTGGAGAGGCCAGCTGGGCATGGTGGCTCAAGCCTGTAATCCCAGCACATTGGGAGGCCGAGGTGGGTGGATCACGAGGTCAGGAGATCGAGACCATCCTGGCTAACATGGTGAAACCCCATCTCTACTAAAAAATAGAAAAAATTAGCTGGGCGTGGTGGCACGTGCCTGTAGTCCCAGCTACTCGGGAGGCTGAGGCAGGAGAATAGTGTGAACCCGGGAGGCAGAACTTGCAGTGAGCCAAGATCACGCCACTGCACTCCAGCCTGGGTGACAGAGCGAGACTCTGTCTCAAAAAATAAATAAATAAATAAATGAAAATAAAATTAAAAAAATGATGTGGAGAGGCCAAACCAATGGCTCTTATATCCACGTTCTTTCTTCTAAATGATTTCACCTTAGTTTTGGTCTGCATCTCTAACCATAGCTAGTTGCAGCAGGACTTCTATCTGGCCTTGCTGCTCTCATTTTTGGACCTCCTCACTGAAATCAAATTGATCTTTCTAAAATGCAAACCTGGTCTTAGTATTTTATTACTTAAAACCCATTGGTGGCTTTCCATGATTTATGGAATAAAGTCAAAATTCCTGTTTTTGCCCATGTTTCTGTGTGCCTCTCATCCCTACATTTACTGATTCCTGTGTGCCATAAATTGCCAGTTGTCCAGAGTTCATTCTCTTTTTGTACTTGGGAGGACTTCTGCATCCTGCAACTTTTCCCCTGAAACGTGCTTGGAAAATACCTACTCATTTTTTTCAGATTCAGGTTAGCTTTTTACTTCAGTTTCTTTTCCTGAAGCTTATACTGACTGCTCCATATGGCTTTGGGGATTAGCTACTCATTCCTTTGTGCCCTTTGTAGATACACATTTATCATGGAGTCTTTTTTTTTTTTTTTTTTTTTGAGACAGAGTCTCACTCTGTCACCAGGCTGGAGTGCAGTGGTGTGATCTCAGCTCACTGCAACCTTTACCTTCCAGGTTCAACTGATTCTCTTGCCTCAGCCTCCCAAGTAACTACAGGCGTGCACCACCGTGCCCAGCTAATTTTTGTATTTTTAGTAGAGACGGGGTTTCACTATGTTGGCCAGGATGGTCTCGATCTCTTGACCTCGTGATCTGCCCACGTTGGCCTCCCAAAGTGCTGGGATTACAGGCATGAACCACCGCTCCCAATCAGTCATGCAGTCTTTATACTTACTTGTTTACTTGCCTGTGAGCTCACTGAATGCAGGGACTATTTCCTTGTTGCTCTAGCACCTACACCAGTACCTGGTATCCAGAAGCTGTATGCTAAATGTTTGTTGAGTGGCTGTTTGACTGAATGATTGTACTCCTAATTAGTAGATAGAAAGCCATGAACTTCCCAGTTCATCATTCTTTGTGCTCAATTCTGGTTTCTTTATTGTGTTCAAAAGAGTTCCTTAGTGACATAAAACTATGGAGCTAGTATGTCAGCTCATTTAAGCAATGACTGGTTTATGTATATAAGAGACTTCAATAATTATATATTTTTATTTCAGTTTCAATAAATGATCAATTGATTAATTTTCTCTGTTTTGGCTTATTGTTCACATTTAATATCAAATAAAAGTGTTTTACTTAAAATTATTCATGCCAATTATGACAGTTAGGTGAATATTACTTTGATTTACATTCCAGTAGTAGTTTTGGTTGAACCCTGAATATGCTAAGACGTCCCTTTTCTTTTTTCTTATGAACAGGCTACTGTGTTTACATATATTATTAAAATCTTCTTTGAAAATACGAAGAATGTTACATTTCTTATATTTAGTTCTCTGTGCTTCAGAATTCCTGTGATACTTGCACTTAAGTCCTTCTGAGCAGTTGATGTTGATATTTATGTGGTTAATTTCATGAAACGTGGTGGTTTTCATTTCTATCATTAATTTATACAGGAGATAGACTGTTTTCCAGGTGTAAGCTCAGTCATATAATTAGAAAATTTATAAGCAGAAAGGAGTTATTTGGTCTAACCCATTTATTCTACAGATAGAGAAATTAGAGTCCAGAAACTCTGTCTTCTTTAAAGTCTTACAGGTATTTAAGAAAAAAGAATAGACTTGAGGTTTCTGTGCTCTGAACCCAGTGATCTTGACACTGTAACGATCTTCATCCATATTATTCACAGAAGTAAATATAATCACATATTAAATAAGAAACAAAAATACTAAGGAGATATTATACTGAAAAATGAAATAATATTATCTTAATTATTTTGATCAGATTCAATCTATAGCAGCTTGAAGGCTAATAATTCCAATGATTCTCTGAATAAACCATTTTTCTAATAAGATTACAGGTTTTAGTAATCTAATTATTTTGACTGATGCAAATGTTACCCCGCCAGTCTGAAAAATGTGTTTATTTATATGTCATAAAGAATAATTTATTCCAAAAAGGCTAATTTTCAAAATATATGTATCTTCTGAAACTGTATCTATTTTTTCCCCACGTTTTCTAAATATATTTTAGAGGGCATTTGTAGATTTTCATGGTGCTGAAAAATTAAGGTATAATGGTCTCATGAAGGAGAATAATGTCATTTAGACATTGTAATTTTGGAGGATCACAATACTTTTTGGAATGTGGTTGTTGCAGCACTGGTCACTTATACTAATTATATAATAACATACTATACTAATGCAATAATATACCATATGAAATTATTCAGTGGTAAATTTGTCTTAAATCCTCTAGAATACTGCAAAGAAATAGTTTATATAAGAAAGAGTACCATAGCAGATGTGAACACAATATTTCCTATTTTTTTCTTCTTTTTTATTTTTTTGAAGACAAGTTCTCACTCTGTTGCCCAGACTGGAGTTCAGTGCCATGTTCATAGTTCACTGCAACCTCAAACTCCCAAGCTCAAGTGATCCTCTTGATTCAGCCTCTGAAGTAGCTGTGCCTATAGGTGTGCACCACCACACCGGCTAAGTTTTAAAATTTTTTATAGATATGTTGCCCAAGCTGGTCTCAAATTCTTGAGCTCAAGAGATCTTCTCACCTTGGCCTCCCAGAGTGTTGGGATTACAGGCATGAGCCACCATACTCAGCCAATATTTCTTTTGTAAAAGACATTTTCTAACATACTTCTCATTTTAACTAACATAATATTCAAAGTGTAGATCTGAGAAAGAGATAGTGCCTGCAGATCTGGGATCCTACATGCTAATATTATGGGATGCATTCAGATTTGATCAGCAGATATTCCATTTATTCTAGAACACCACCAGCAGAAGAATGTAATTACGTCTATCACTAAAACTTTGTGTCAATACAGACTACTGTATTTGTTATCATAGATGGTCCTTGGATGGCAGCCTTAAGCAATTTTAAACCTAGACAGGTGATGTACTTTTTCTTCTTGGATAATTTTCATGGTTTTATCTAATTTGGTTGTAACTAATGTGTTTAATATGGCTTGCTTGTTTTTTAAAAAGTTGTTCAGTATCCTTAGAACTCAGTGCTGATTTCTTTTTCTAGCAGGCCTTTTATATAGGACATCTCACTTTCTCCTGGCTCTCTACTACTAGCATGAGGTCTCTGAAAAATCAAGACAGCAAAATAATTTGTTATAGAACAGCCTATGTAGAGGGACAGGGGAGGAGTCATATTCCAAGAGGGAAAGACCTTTGAGCCAGGCTCAATTTGTAGAGGCTGTTGAATGAAAATGAGAGAGAGAGAATGCACACTTTATTGCACTATTAAAGCAAAATTCTGACAATAACTTCTAAAAATGATTCAACTCTTATACACTGAGAATATGACAGACCTTCCAAAAGTATAATTTCTTATATGAACGTCCAGGTATATAAGGAAAAATAACTATTTCATACCAATATCTCCAGCCGCCTTTATTGTTGGTTCACCACATAGGTTTTTATCAGAATCGCAGAACATTAATTTTTTAAAGTAGCTACCATTACAACTAGCTTGAGAAGAACTTTCTTTTTAATAATTCGACCCAGATGCATTCTAGATACTCCAGTGTTACGAATCGATGGCTTCATGAGGAGCCGCTGTTGACTCATGCTATCTCTGGACACACTGACAGGAAACGTTTTCTTACACCTGTTTTCCTCCTGCTTTTCCTTGGTAGGACTTAGTTCCTTGGCATAGTTCAGTATCAATGGCAGTCATAGAGAAGTGTTACAGAAACCCAGCTTATTCCAACTTGTGAATTATTTGGCACCCAGGAACCAGGTCTTACAATCTTCAACCCACTTTTTCCTAACATGGCCCCTTTTCTGAAATGTTTATTTATATATGATGTAGGCCTGGGGAAAGGACATGGACTTTCAAAGAAAATATTCTCCAATAGATCTCTCAACTCCAGAGAACCTTCTGATTAAATCTGAAAGAATTCCACTGTGCTCTGATAACATCCTTTAATAATGAAGGAAAAGATATTTTTCCCCCAGGAGGATTTTGTAGTGAAAGAGATGGCATAATTTTCTTAAAAAATGTTGTTTATAATCTCATTTGTTTTTTCATTTGTGGGGTGTGTCTTAAATCCTAAATGGTACATCCTTTTTAAAATACTTCTAGTAATAAAATGTTTCTGAAGTTATGTTGTAAGTATCATTGGACTATGTTTAATAATGTTAAGTTGATCCCACTTCCCCTGAAATTATATACATAAATGCTGAAAGTATAAATTTACATATACAACTTCATGGAACATTTTTCTTCCAAGTGTGCATTTGCTAGAATTTGCATTGAAAGGTTTTGGAAGGAGCCTGTTGGTATGAATCCTGTGTGAGCAACACTCAGATTTGTTGCATACTGAACAGCATGCTAAATCTCACTTCACAATCTTAGATTTCTCATCTACCATCTTGAGCTGAATTTAAAATGTAACTGCAGTTTATTATGTCACCTGTTCGTCAAACACTGATGCAAAGCTTAGTTTTCAGTGTGAAGAACCCATGACTAGAGAAGGGAAGAAGAAAGGGTCAAGCAGACCTCATTAAAGAGTGTATGGGCAAGAAAACACATCAGATGTCTTGATAGGTTTTTTAAAGTCCTGTTAGACTTGTCATGATTTCCAAAACACTAAATGCCATCTAGTATTTTGGACCCTCCAAAATTACAGTAGAATATTATTATGGGTCATCTTAATTGGAAATATACAGGGAAATCCTGATGATTAATGTAGACTAGTGATAGCTCTCACACATTTATATAACCTATGTTGAAAAGAAAGAAGAAAGTCAGGAAGGAAAGAAGGAAAAAGAGCGGAGAGAGAGGAACAAGAAAACACGTGGATTTGTGGAAATGAAAATTTTTAAATTACTAATTTGCAAGAATGGGTAAGAAAAATACCGAGTATGAACATAAATGCTTTCAATTCCGTTTGTCTCTTAATCCTTCTCAGTCCGTGGCCAGTTTTGAAACTTGGTGTAACTTCCTTCCTTTATTCCTCCCTCCCTTGCTCCCTCCATCCCTTCTTGCCAGCCTCCTTCCCTTCCTCTCTCCTTGAGTTTCCTTCTTCTTTCTTGTTCCCTCCCTCCCTCCCTCTCTCTTTTTTCCCCTTAGTTTCCCCAGAAGCACATATACCAGCCATTTGAATGCTTTCTGCTCATAGATACTGCCAAGCCCCCTCACCCAGACTGCTGACTAGATTTGGTAGAATGGAGTGAGAAACATAGACTTTGTGTCTGTGGCGGCCACCTCTGATGTTGCAGACTTTTGCCGTGATTATGCACTCCAGCCGAGGGACGCTAGAGAGGTTGAAATTTCAACTGTGGGATTTGCCATTTTGGAATTTGCAGAAATGTACTGGATATGCTAACAGCAGCCTGGCTAGCCTCCACTTCACAAGGAAGTATTTAAATATACACGTGTAATATGAAGAAAATTGCATTAGATCATAAGGGATGAATTATTTTGTAAATGACTATACCATCAAATACCATACCTGATATCAATCATCTTCATCAGACAGTATCTGTGTATGTAAGTAGATAAACAAAAAAGCAGGAGTTTATTTCTCTCTAATGTATCCTCGACTCTCTAGCAGTGACCTCTGAAATGTCTCTTCTGATCCAGACTTGTTTGAATCATGTGCAACATTTTAGATTTGTCTTTTCTCTGCAAGTTTTTTTTTCATTAAGTACCATAACATATTGAACCAAATAGTTTTGCTTGCTTTCTATTGATGACACATGATTTTGGCTTTTATCTTCAGTGGAAAATCAATGTGTCACACGGAGTTCACTAAGAAAAAGGTATGGGGCCTCTTTGTAATTCTTTGTCAGATGATTGCTTTATCTTGATTTATGCCTTCAAACTTTTTCCCATTCAGCAGAAAATATTGTGTCGCTATCTGTGAGAGCAAAGCGATCTATACCAATTTATGCTCTAAGTGTAGCCTCCTTCCAGAACTGCTTATGGAACATATCAACTCACTATAGATTAGGGACATAATGGATTCTTCTTTCCTAAAAGTGGCAGATTGACAATTTTAGTTCATATACAAGCTTTTATATTAACATTAAAACAATATTTCTATGTAAAGTAAAATATTGTAGTTGATTATTATTTGAGGGCCTCCCAGAATTTCAAGGTCTGAAAATAAATTCAGTGTTCCTGGTGGTAACAAAATTGCCCCTACTTCCTTGTATCAGGACTGCCATTTGGAACTGCTGGGGAAGCTCTTTTCAGAAATTATTTTCAAAACAGCATTGTTGCCTTTTGCCAAACTGAAATCTGGTTGTAAACTTTTGAAAACTAGTTCCTTGGAATGGAATTCAAGTTGTCTTCTAAGCAATTTTTTTTAACTCAAACATACATTCTATCTTGCTTTATTATGTCGCTATTTGTGTAGGAAACATATTTCTATTTTTACCATTTTCAATTTATTTACATTTACATTTACATTTGTGTGTATATATATATACACACATACATACACTTTAAGTTCTGGGATACATTTGCAGAACTTGCAGTTTTGTGAAATAGGTATACATGTGCTGTCGTGGTTTGCTGCACCCATCAACTCGTCATCTACATTAAGTATTTCTCCTAATGCTATCCCTCCTCTTTCCTTCCTACCCACTGACAGGCCCCAGTGTGTGATGTTCCCCTCCCTGTGTCTATGTGTTCTCATTGTTCAACTCCCACTTATGAGTGAGAACATGTGGTGTTTGGTTTTCTGTTCTTGTGATAGTTTGCTGAGAATGATGGTTTCCAGCTTCATCCATGTCTCTGCAAAAGACATTAATCCATCCTTTTTTATAGCTGCATGGTATTCCATGGTGTATATGTGCCACATATTCTTTATCCAGTCTATCATTGATGGGCATTTGGGTTGGTTCCTAGTCTTTGCTCTTGTGAATAGTGCTGCAATAAACATATGTGTGAATGTGTCTTTATAGTAGAATGATTTATAATCCTTTGGATGTGTACCTAGTAATGAGACTGTTAGGTCAAATGATATTTCTAGTTCTGGATCCTTGAGGAATTGCTACACTGTCTTCCACAATGGTTGAACTAATTTACACTCCCACCAACAGTGTAAAAGCATTCCTATTTCTCCACATCCTCTCTAGCACCTGTTGTTTCCTGACTTTTTAATGATTGCCATTCTAACTGGCGCGAGATGGTATCTCATTGGACCAGGGGTGATGAGCTTTTTTTTTTTTTCTTCGAGACAGCCTCACTCTGTCACCCAGGGTGGAGTGCAGTGGCACAATTTCGGCTCACTGCAACCTCCACCTAATGGGTTCAAGCAATTCTCCTGTCTTAGCCTCTTGAGTAGCTGGGATTACAGATATATACCACCACGCCTGGCTAAAGTTTTTTTGTGTGTTTTTGGTAGAGACAGAGTTTCACCATAGTGGCCAGGCAAGTCTCAAACTCCTGACCTTGTGATCCACTCGCCTTGGCCTCCCAAAGTGATGGGATTACAGGCGTGAGCCACCACGCCCAGCCTATGATGAGCTTTTTCTCATGTGTTTATTGGCCGCATAAATGTCTTCTTTTGAGAAGTGTCTGTTCATATCCTTTTCCCACTTTTTGATGGGGTTGTTTTTTTCTTGTAAATTTGTTTAAGTTCCTTGTAGATTCTGGATATTAGCCCTTTGTTAGATGGATAGATTGCAAAAATTTTCTCCCACTCTGTAGGTTGTGTGTTCACTCCGATGATAGTGTCTTTTGCTGTGCAGAAGCTATCTTTAGTTTAATTAGATCCCATTTCTCAATTTTGGCTTTTGTTGCCACTGCTTTTGGTGTTTTGGTCGTGAAGTCTTTGCCTATGCCTATGTTCTGAATGGTATTGGCTAGGTTGTCTTCTAGAGTTTTTATGGTTTTAGATCTTATGTTTAAGTCTTTAATCCATCTTGAGTTAATTATTTTATAAGGTGTAAGGAAGGGGTCCACTTTCAGCTTTCTTCATTTGGCTAGCCAGTTTTCCCATCACCATTTATTAAATAGTCAATCTTTCCCCATTGTTTGTTTTCGTCAGGTGTGTCAGAGATATGTTGTATATTTCATGGTACAATGCCTTCTGTCAATGGGGAAAAATAACAAGCATATATGGGATGAATGAAGTCTGCTATGGTTAAGGTTGAGAATATTTACTGATCCTTGAGTTCAGTCTCCAGGAATGTTGGAAATAGAGAATGGAGATAATGGAGATAAAGAAAAGTTCTGAAAATGACACTTCCCATAGTGTCAAAATTGTGATCTATTGCAGAATTCTGTGATACATCAAAATCTCTGTTTATACTGAGGTTTGTTATTGTGTATGAGCATATCTTTATCAGGTGTAGGCTATTTCTATACTTTCATGTCTTTAAATCAATGTTTCTATTCACATATGTATATGTGCAAATAGAAGCATGTTAATATTATATATATATTTTCTGTCATTACCATGATTGCTATGATTATCATTAGCATGTATTATTAGTGTGACCGAAGTATCATCAGTATCAGTTTCTTTCTCACTGCAGTGCTCCTGTAATGCTTCATTTCTACAGAGCCAACCTACACCCACCGTTTCCCTGACTATAACTTTACCTAAAGTATAAGCCCTTATAAAGCCATGAAAGCCTACCAAGAATTGTCAAAGAAGCTAGGCAGCAGCCAGGCTCTGCCTTAGGAAAAGATTTTACTTTTTATTATCATGTGCAGTACTTAACTACTTGTTTTGACCTCTAAGATTTTGCTCTCCTATATTTCTATCCCCTGGCTTTCTGATATTTCATGTGATTATATTTGAAATTTTAACCTTGCTTTTCTTTTTGGAATCTCTGATATCTCTGCTGCCACAGGTAATGACAGGTTCCTCTCTAACTGTTGGTGTTATCCCTGGTCAGATTATTACTGATGACAGAAGTAGATGTTTTACGTGGATTCTCTCGATATCAGAAACAAATACAGATATCACAACTCAAAAATGACAGACTGATAACCATTATGAACTTAGATGCAACATTCTTAATACAATATTAGCAAATTGAGTCTAGGAATATTTAAAAATGATAATGTGTTTTAACCAAGTGGGGTTTATCTCAAGTTGGTTTCAACAACTGAAAATCTACCATGCTGACAGAAAAAAGAAAAATCACGTGACACTCTCAATAGATGCAAAAAAGGAATTTACAAAATGTAACACATTTTTTAAATTAAAAACTCCCAGCAAACTGAGGATAGAAAAGTACATTTTCAAACTGATTATGTGTTTACAAAAAATCTATAGCAAACATCTTACTTAAAATGGTGAAAGCCTTAATACTTTCTACATAAGATTATGAAAAATGCAATGATGTCCTCTCTCCCTAGTTCTTTAAAGTATTGCATTCAATATTAAATAAGTGGAAATATATACCAAGTTCATTGATAAATATTTAATACTTATGAGATGATAATTCTCCTGAAATTGATCTCTAGATTCAGTGGAATTCCCATGAAACCTTATAGGTCCTTTTGGATAAATTACAAAACTGATTCTAAAACAGGGAGAAAGAAAGAAGGGAAGGAAGGAGGAATGGACAGAAAGAAGAAAGAAATAAAGAGAAAAGAAAAGAAAATAAGAAATAAGTGACACCCAAGTTGGGAAGAAAGAAAAATACTATTCTCACGTGATGTCAACATATACATAGAAAATCCTTAGGCATCTGCAGAAGTGTGCTAGAGGTATGAAGTGAATTTAACAAAGTTGTAGGATGAAAGATCAATAAATAAAATCAATTGTGTTTCTATACACAATCAACACCAATTAGAAAATAAAATTATGTAAGCAATTTAACTTATAATAGCCTCAAAAATAATAAAATAATTCAGAATAAATTTAATAAAAGGTATGCTGATCCAAAATTTCTAAATCACTAATACGAGAGATTGAATAGGTAGAAATATGTATCAAGTTCATTGGTAAATATACATGTCATACTTATTAGATGATAATTCTTCTGAAACTGATCTCCAGATTTGGCACAATCCCAGTCAAACCTATAGGCCTTTTTGGAGAAATTACAAAGCTGATTCTAATTTTTTTTTTTAAATGCAGAAGTCCTAGAATAGCCAGAGCATGTTTTAGAAAGAAGAATAAAGTTGGAAAACTTTCCAAATTTCAAGACATATTGTAAAGCTACACTAAACAGTACAGTAAACTTACTGGCATGAAGAAGACATATATATCAGTGAAACAGAATAAATAATTTAGAAATATATCCTGCCTTACATGGCCAAAGTTGCCAAAATATTTCAATAAGGAAATCAATGTCTTTATAAAGATGGTACTATTAAAATTGGATATTAAATGGAGAATATGAACTTCAGAATTACCTCACACCATATCCTCAAATTAACTCAACATGTATTTTATACATAATGTAAATATAAAAAGTATAAAGCTTACTGAATAGGAAAAATTTTTAATAATCTTACTATAGCTAAAAATTTTTTAGATAAGAAAAGGATGGATGAAAATGGAAAAAAATAGTAAGTTGGACTTCATGAAATTAAGACTTTTGCAACTTAAAACATAGCATCAAAAAATGAAAAGGCAAACCACAGATTGGGACAGAATAATTTTAAATATGTCTGATAAAGAACTTTCATCTAGAATGTACACATAACTAAAAAACTAAATAACAAAACACAAATAACTCATTTAACGTAATATTTTGACCTAAATGGGCCAAATATTTGTACAGATATTTTAATTTAAAAAGAGATGGTGTCCAATACACAAATGAAAAGATACTTAACATTACCCGTCATCAGGGAAATTCAAGTTAAAACCACATTGAGGTACCACTGTACACCCACTGGAGTGGCTGACACGAGCAGAACTGACCATACCACATGATGTGAAGAATTGCTATTCACACCTGGCTAGTGGGACTTCAAAATGGTACAGACATTTTGGAAAGCAGTTTGGCAGTTTCTTTTAATGTTAAACTTAGTACTGATCATATAGCCAAATAATTCCACTGCGACTCAAAATAAATAAAAACATATCCGTACCAAGCCTCATCCTTGAAGTTCATAGCAGATGTGTCCATCAACTTGTAAATGGATAAACCAGTTGTAGATGGAGTACCACTCAACAATAAAAAGGAGCAAACTGATACAACAGCAATATAAATGAATATCAAAAGCATTATGCTCAGTGAAAGAAGCTAGACATGAAAGACACCAATGTATCATTCCACTAATAGGATACTCTAGAAAATGCAAACTGTAGAAACAGAAGCAGATTAGTGGTTGCCTGTGTTCAGGAATGGAGAAAAGATCAAATGCAAAACAGCAAAAGAAAACGTTTTGTGATGATGCAGATTTTCTGTATCTTGATCATGATTGTGGTCAAATGATGATATTCATCTGCCATAACCCATTAAATTGCACATTGAAAAGGGTGAATTTTACTGTGTGTACATTATACTGAAATGGAGCTGTAAATATGTTTGGAGCTTATCTGTGAACATTAGTTGCAGAGCAGGAGTTACTTTTATAGAGTGGAAATCTGCTGAGTGCCAACTTGAGAAGGGTTGAAAAAAATTAGAACCTTCTTCCAACACATTTCAGTTAGAACACTCTTAGGATGTCGTTACAGCTGCGCTCTATATTGGTGTCTCTGATGAAATCACATGTCTGACGATCTCAGCATGCCTTTAATCAACAGAATATACACGTGTTTTCTTTTATTACTATAAAGGATATACCAAACAACTTTTTCAAGACTTTACTTCAAAAAGGCACGTAGTTTTGCAACATTTTTGGTAAGTCTTTAATTATTTCAAAATGAAAAATTGAAAATAAAATGCAATTATTTACTCAGGCCCCCCAAAAAAAGGTCTGTACGGGGAATGCATGTGGTGTGTGTGTGTGTGTGTGTGTGTAAGTGTGTGATTTGAAGAATTGAAAAAATTTTAGTGGGGTTTTGTAGCATCACTTTGATAGCATCCTGTAATTTTGTATTGTGTTTGAAATAAAAATAAAGTGAATACACTGATAAAAGAATTTGAAAAGAATTTGCATTATTGCCTAAATTATGTGTGGTTTCCACAGTGGCATGAATCGAGCATCTTTAACCTACATAACAATATATCAGAAGTATTAGGTAAAAAATAAGTAAACTAGTATAACAAAGTTAAATATTTCTAAAGTAAAATTATAGCTTTATTTTTTTTCCTGAAATGTTTTGAGGAGATATTTACACCAAAAGATATTATCACTGATCAATGAAACTTTTTAAGAATTTGCTTGTGTCCCACCAATATTTGATTACATAGTGCTTCTGTGAGTTCCATTTCATTAATTTAGCTTTGACAGGAGAGAAGGCAATGGCTCTGCAGCCTCTCTCGGTGTGGCATGATCCTGGTTCCGCTGGCTGATCTCTATTAGAACCATGGCCTTAATCATGCCTTTCATGCTTCTAACTTGATTTGCATTTGTTGTGTGATCCAAATTTATTCTCTCGTTTAGTCGCTTCCACCCATAGAAAAGCAGGTCTTTTTCATTTCTCCTTCACCATTGCCCCCATTTTTTCTTTTTGTCCTCCCATGATGAAAAACAAGACAGAAAACAAACTATAACAACAACAGACACCTTTTGTCTGTGGTCACCAATGCATTGTAGCACTAAACTTTGTTAAAAATCTCTAGATCTGACCTCTATATCTGCTGTTCCCAGAGTTTTTCAATGTGTTCTCTAGACTGCTGTGACCCACTGACAGAAAGTCTAGCTATATTTAATTGAAAGTTATTACTGTCTGATATGGTTTGGCTGTGTCCCCACTGAAATCTCATCTTGCACTGTAGCTCCCATAATTCACATGTTGTGGGAGGGACCCAGTGAGAGGTAAGTGGATCATGGGGGCAGTTTTCCCCACACTGTTCTAGTGGTAGTGAATAAGTCTCGTGAGATCTGATGGTTTTATAAGGGGAAACCCCTTTCGCCTTTCACTTGGTTCTCATTTGCTGTTTGCCTGCTGCCATGTAAGATGCGCCTTTCGCCTTCTGCCATAACTGTGAGGCCTCCTCAGCCATGTGGAACTGTGAATTCATTAAACCTCTTTTTCTTTATAAATGACCCAGTCTTGGGTATGTCTTTATCAGCAGCATGAAAATTGACTAATACACTCACTGTCCATGAATGATACTCTGTTAGCCCATTTGCATTGTTATAAAGAAATACCTGAGGCTGGGTAATTTATAAAGAAATGCGGTTTATTTGGCTCCTTGTTGTGAAGGCTGTACATGAAGCATAGTACTGGCACCTGCTTCCAGGGAGGGCCTCAGGAACCTTCCAATCATGGTGGAAGGTGAAGGGAAACCAGCATATCACATGGTGAGAGGGGAAGCAAGAGAGACAGGGAGGAGGTGTCAGTCTCTTTTAAACAACCAGATATCGCATGAACTCACAGGGTAAGAACTCATTCATTACCAAGAGGACAGCACCAAGCCATTCAGGAGGCATCTATCTCCAACATTGGGGATCACATTTTAACGTGAGATTTGAAGGGGACAAACATCCAAACTATGTCAGATACCAAAGCTGACAATGCTTAGGATCTTTAGCTGTTCCAGGTTCTGGGAAAAGGGAGAGAGTTAGCTTCCCTCGTCTATGCTGTGCTACTCCATATTATATTAGTAATTATTGTTCTCTAAAGGTTCTTAAAAGCAAATAAACAAATGCAAGGCAAAACATATAAAAGGCAAGGCAAAACATACGAAATGCAAGGCAAATGCATTAAAAAACTTTTGAGTGTTAATACATAGATTTTATTTTATCTTTTTAATTTCTTTTGCTTAACCAAATAGATTATGTAGTTTTGATTAACTGGCCATGAAATAGCTCTGCCTACATAGAATTTCCCATGAATAATTGGTTGTGGAGACTTTTGTGTGTGACCCAAATCCTCCCTCAAAACTGAAGTTTGCCCAGCTATTGGGAGTGTTGGCAAATCATGCCTCTCAGCTGATTCTCTCTAGAATTTATTCTCAGGAGATCTAATTAATAACTTGTCAAGCTGATGTCCATCCTTGGGGACAACTCTTATCTGAAGAATGGCCAGTGAAAGGTATTAAAACTCCATACTCCTGCCTCAATTTAGGGCAACTCTGAAGGGTCGCCCCAGCTTCTCAGCTCCCCCTTGAGATTAGCTGAGGTATTTGTTGTGACTGCCTCACATCTCAACTCCCTTTATCCAATTCAGCTTTTTCGCCACAGTTGTTGGTTCCTAGGATTTTACCCAGTTAAATGTTCTCTACACAAATCTCTATCTCAAATCTGCTTTACAGGGAATGTGGCCTCAGACAGGTTTTCATTAGGTTCTGGACGTAACTCTCATTAGTCATTGATATGATTCGGCTGTGTCTCCATCCGAATCTCACCTTGATTGTAATTATCCCCGCATGTCAAGGATGGAGTCAGGTGGAGATCATTGAATCATAGGGGCGGGTTCCCCCTACTGTTCTCCTGGTAGCGAATAAGTCTCACGAGATCTGATGCTTTTAAAATGGGAGCTTCCCTACACAAGCTTTCTTCTCTGCTACCATTTAAGATGTGCCTTTGCTTCTTTTTTGCCTTCTGCCGTGACTGTGAGGCCTCCCCAGCCATGTGGAATTGTGAGTTCCTTAAACCTCTTTCCTTTCTAAATTACCCGGTCTTGGGTATGACTTTATTAGCAGCATGAGAACAAACTAGTGCAGTCTGTTCTATAAGCCCAAGTCGGATCACAGAGTCCCGCTTTCTGTTTTTTTTTTCTAGCCCATATTTCTACTAAAACTTGACTCATATAGACTTAAAACAAAATAATTAAGCATGGCTAGTATTTATTTATTATTTTATACGTGTCAGGTACTGTATTTTGTAACTTATCTTTTAATAATCTTTCCAAATCTCTAAAAGGAGAACTCTGCTCTTTTATAGAGAAAATAAGGATGGCTCTGAAAATGTTAGCATTAGGGGAAGTAGGGTGAGGGACATAGGGGGCACTTTGTGTTATTTGTGCATTTTGCTATCAATCTAAAATCAGGTCAAAATAAAAATTAAAAAAATGGGTAGTAGAAGCAGGTTGTTAAGATTTTCAGTGTGACTCTAGAATTTTTTTGTTTGTTGTTTGTTTTGGAGTGTAGTGGTAAGATCTCTGCTCACTGCAACCTCCACTTCCCAGGCTCAAGCAATTCTCCTGCCTCAGTCTCCCAAGTAGCTGGGATTATAGGTGCCCGCCACCACACCCAGCTAAGTTTTCTATTTTTTTTTTTTTTTAGTAGAGATGGGGTTTCAGCATGTTGGCCAGTCCAGTCTCCTACTCCTGACTTCAAGTCATCCGCCCGCCTCAGCCTCCCGAAGTGCTGGGATTATAGGCATGAGCTCCCACTCCTGGCCCAAAGTTCATATTTTAACTACTAACCTAAATTATTTTAAAAACAAAAGCCTCCTTGGACTCAAACCAGGTCAGAGTGACATGATCATGTGCCTGTTTTGTGCAGGGTGAAGTGAGATTATTATCTAGGAAATAGCTGAAATGTCTTGTTGTGGGCATACATATTTCATATAAATTCTAAGCTTCATATTAGCACTTAGATTATAATTATCTAAAGAATAGAGAACAATTTCATATAATTTTCAGTGTATCAGGCGAATCAAAAGTATACATACAAGCATGCAGATGAATTTCAGTGAATATAGTGGTGACAATGCTCAACAGAATATGTGTCCCCCACCCAACCCTGCTTCTTGCTCTTTCACTGTCCTAAAGATAGAACAAAATGGTTCAGGCATCCAGCTTGTCCCCTCCACACTTCACACTTTTACTTAATAGCAGCTTATCTTTAACACTTTGTCATCTTTAAGATGTTGCTAATTCTTTCTGGTAGATCCCAGGACTGAGGATGAGGAAGAATGATTTTATTTAAATAAAGTTGCTTAATTAAAAAACACTTTTTTTAGTTTTAAAATATTTTCATTATTTTATAAAATTTTTGTGGGTACATAGGAGGTTTATATATTTGTGGGGTACATGAGATGTTTTGATACAGGCATGCAGTGTGAAATAATCACGTCATGAGGAATGGGCTTTCCATCCCCTCAAGCATTTATCCTCTGAGTTAAAAACTATTCAATTGGCTGGGCACGGTGGCTCACGCCTGTAGTCCCAGCTCTTTGGGAGGCCGAGGTTGGCGGATCGCCTGAGGTCAGGAGTTTGAGACCAGCCTGGCCAACATGATGAAACCCCATCTCTACCAAAAATACAAAAATTAGCCGGGTGTGGTGGCGAGTGCCTGTCATCCCAGCTACTCGGGAGGCTGAGACAGGAGAATCATTTGAACCTGGGAGGTGGAGGTTACAGTGAGCCGAGATCATGCCATTGTACTCCAGCCTGAGTGACAAGAGTGAAACTCCATGTCAAAAACAAACAAAAATCAATTACATTCTTTAAGTTATTAAAATTAAACATTGTAAATGATTTTTTTTCCCAAAGCTTTTTCAAAGAAAAAAAAGTAGAAACAAAGACACTTTCTACTGATTTCCAATATGGTGACTCTGTATTTCTAGCATGTGTTAAGGTGAAAAATTGATTTTATGTTTAATACAAAACATAGCATAATGTAATGAAAAGCAAGATTGTAATGATAAAGGAAAATAACACTAGTGCTAATTTTTTTCAATTTGAAGCATTGGATTAAAATGAATTAGGTTATATTCCAACATGTTTATATTGAAATTCTTTTTTCTCCAATTGGTTTCTTTTTATTAATGGGTGAGTGTTGCATTTGTATAAGGTTTCCCTATTATATTCAATTGTTTTGAGATGCTTTTAATTTGAAGTTTTTATGTTTTCTTTTTGATGTATACATGTTATGCTTTTATGCTGAATTTGATAATTGGTGCTGTATATGCAAAGCAAATGTAATTTCCCAGCTTTTATTTTTTAAAGCCCTGGGAAGCAACATAATAAAGTAGAAATAGTATCAAGACAGGAGTTAGAATACCTGGATTCTAAAATTTAAATTAAATTAGGATCTAGTGACATTATAGGTGTTCCTTGATCTTCTGATGACCTGATTCCTCAAAAGAAAAATAAAATAATCTATAAATTGTTTCTAATTCTAAAACTCTATCAATCCTATTTTTAAAATTATAATTAGTTGAACTCTATAAGGTCACAAAAATCCCTATTAAGAAACTAAAATAAAATTTTATCATATCTTAAAAATACTCTGATCTTTTTTTATATGCTGACATGAATTCTAATTATTTTTGAGCCCCTAAAAAACATTTAAGATCACAGTTTATGTTTTATTATTGACTTTCAGATAACTAACATTTTACTGATAGATATGAACAAATCTACTCTAACAGAGATAGTCATTAGTTTATTTCTCTCTTTTCAGTATCAATAAAAAGTATCGATTTACCAATAACAATGAATTAATTGCCTGAAATAAATGAAACGTAAGCAGCAAAAGTGAACTTTTTAGTATAACTCTTCTTGTAAACATTGACTTAGTTCAAAGGGAGCTTATCTTTAAAAAAAAAAGCGCTAATTCATGTCTATTGGTATAGATATAATCTTTTTTTCCTTGAAAATAGATCCTACTATACTCCAGACACTATGCCACTAGGTGCAGATATTAACACAAATAGCAGGTGATCATTGTCCTCATGGAGTTTATTTTAAAGAGAACAAAGTGAGACAAAGGCACACAAGCAAAGAACTACAATACAAAGGGGATGGCATCTGACTCAGCATGGAGGTGTCACGGAAGGTGTTGTTTTGCTTAGGTTTTGAAGTGTGGGTAGGAGATGGCCCATGTTGAGAGTGGGAACTGGGAATTAAAAAGATGAGGAGGTCTCTGCAAATCTACATGGATGGGAAGTAGCATGCTGATGTGGGAAACAACTAAAAAGTTCCAGAATGCATGGTTTATAAAGCGTGAGTCAGAGAGGGCTAGACCAGTAGCCAGATCAAGGATATCTCAGATGTTATAGTCATGAATTAGTGCATTGACCTGCAGGCCATGGGAGTCACTGAAGGTTTCAGTCAGGTAAGTGAGCTGATCAGAACAGTCCTTTAGATAGGCCGCTCTTTTGGCTGTAATGGGGACACGTTTGAAGTAGGGCTATAGCTAAAAATATACAGACACTTCCTCTTGTCTACAGCCCTGCTGGCATCTGTTGTATTTTGACTTTTTAATAATAGCCATTCCAACCGGTATGAAATGGTATCTCATTGTGTTTTGATTTGCATTTTTCTGATGATTAGTGATTCTAAGCATTTTTTTTTCGTGTATTTGTTGGCCATTTGTATGTGTTCTTTTGAGAAGTGTTTGTTCATGTCCTTTGCCCATTTTTTAATTGGGTTATTTTTTTTTCTAATTGATTTAAGTTCCCTGTAGATTCTGGATACTAAAAAACAAACAAAAACCAGAAGTAAATAAATTCTCAGGACACACACACCCACACCCACACCCACAGAGAGAGAGAGAGAGAGAGAGAGAGAGCGCCTAGGTAAGAGGCCACCAACCACCAGGGTCTAAACTGGGAACACTTTCTAGTACAGAATGAATGGAAAGGATTCATGAAATATCTAGAAAGTAACGTTAATGAGATTTACATGTATGGAGTGAATGAGGAGAAACAGGGATCATTCAGGATTCTGGTGGGAATAACAGGGGGAGCCATTAGTTGAAATTTTGAAGTGGGAGAAGGAGAGGGAGTTTTAGGGAGAAAGATGAGTTGTTTTTTTAGGTATTTCAAACCCTTGAAGCTTCTATGGGACATCGAAGTGGAAATAACAGTCTGTGGGTTGGGACAATAAAGAAAGAAATTGGTTGAAGACTAGGGGAAGAGTATAGAGCAAAGAAATATTTAAGATAATAAACATATAGAGATAGCTGAAAATGTGGGACTGGATTACAAAGGAAGAATGATTTAGTTATGAAGCCCAAGGGCTGACAGGAATGGGTGACTAGTCGAGGAGTTCATATGCATCTGTTATTGTATGAATAAAAAAAATTATCTGTTCCTTCCTAAAGATATCTTCAACCTGTTTTTGGATACATATGGGCACTGCTTTTCACTCTCTTAGCCCCATTTCTTATTTTAGCCTCTGCTGTAGCGATCAGTTCTGCACAGGCTTTGACCCAGGCTTTGACTAGTTGGTGCAGGTGTGATATGACACTTACCTGGAATGGCCCACAGTTTGTGGCTGCTCTTACTTAAGCAGGTGGGATGCTCATGTAGGTGTAACCTAGCAGCTTGGTAGAGTTTATGCCCATGGGGCAACCTGTGACCACTCAAAAATAAAGCCCTTTCCTCCTCCCAGATTGAGGAGTCTTGCATTATGTAATAAAACTCCTTAGAAGGCCTATTAGGTTCCAATACAGCATTAGGCAACTTGATAAGGTATCCCATCATCAGCCTTCCTTTCTTCCCTCATTCCTCTGCCTCTCACTCTTTCTTCCTAAGTTAACTTCTTAGATAAAATGCCAACTTTCTATATTTTGTCTCACATCAGGGCAAATAATTGTATACCCCATTTCAAAAGCACATAAAAAGGTTACTGTATAGAAAATTTGTCTTTAAGAGATTAAGCTGTAATTTTCCAAATACTTTAAAATTTTATTTCAGATACGTTTTTCATTTTTATAAGCTTCATCTAAAAGCAGAGTTCACCTAAGAATATACCTAAGAGCATATTACATAAAATATATTTTATATTTCAGTAGTTTAGCTAGGATTCTTTCAAAATTGAGAGGATCTACAAATATTTCTAACACATTAGTTTTCAGTCTTAAGGCTGAGTCAAGAACAAAGCTCCTAAACTTTGCATTGGTGATTGAGAACATTTTAAAATTGTTATTTAATTCATTAATTTATTTTTAAAAAAATTTCACATTGTAATTATATAGATTTATAGGATACAATTTGATGTTTCAATGAATATGTATGTTGTCTAATGATCCAATAAGGATAGTTAGTGTATTCATTACCTCATGCATTCATCATTTCTTTTTAATAAGAAATTTCAAAATCCTTTCTTCTAGATACTTTGTAATATACAATACTTTACTTTTAACTATAGTCACCCTGCTTTGCAAAGAACACTACAACTTATTCTTCCTATATAATTGTGATTTCATAACTGTTAACCAATCTATCTCCATTTTGCCCTCCCCACTTCTTCCTCACTGTTTGGTAACCACTATTCTACTCTACTTCTCTATTAACATTTTTTTTTTTAAGATTCCACATATGAGCGAGATCATGCGGTATTTGCTTTCTGTGTCTGGCTTATTTCACTTAACATTGTATCCTACAGGGTCATCCATGTTGTTGCAACTGGCAGAATTTCATTCTTTTTTTATGGCTGAATAGTATTTCATTGTGTGTGTGTCCATATATATATATATATATATATATAATTTTATGTATAATTATAATTACACATAAAATTATATATAATTATAATTAATTTTATGCATAATTATAATTACACATAAAATTATATATAATTATAATTATAATTATATATAATTATATATAATAATAATATATATTATATGTAATATATAATATACATAACATACATAATGTATATTATATATAATATACATAACGTATATTATATACATTATACATTATATATATTATAATATACATAATATATATTATGTATATAATATACATAATATGTATTATATATAAAATATACATAATATATAATGTATATTATACATATAATATATATTATATATTAATAATATATTAATATCAATATTAATTATTATTAATTATTATTAATTATTAATTAATAATTATTATTTATTATTAATATTATTAATATTAATATATAATATATTAATATTAATAATATATTAATATATAATATATTATACATAATATATTATATATAATATACATAATATGTATTATATATAATATACATAATATATATTATATATATATAATTCACTTGTTTGTTTTTATACACATAGGTTGATTCCATATCTGATTATTAGAAATAGTGCTACAGTAAACATAAGAGTGCAGATATTTTTCAAACACAATGATTTCATTTCCTATGGATATATACCCAGTAGTGGGATTGCTGGGTTATGTGATCTAATGATTGTTTTTTTTTTTTTTTATTTTTTAGCGAACTTCCATAAAGTTTTGCTTAATGGTTGTACTAGTTTAAAACCCCATCAACAGTGCGTAAGTGTTCCGTTTTCTCCACTTCCTTGCCAACTCTTGTTATCTTTTACCTTTTTGCTAATAGCCATTCTAATGGGTGAACTGGTATCTCATTGCGGTTTTGATTTGCATTTCCCTGATGGTTAGTGATGTTGAACATGATTTTATTATATATTCGTCTTGACCCTTTCTATATTTTCTCTTGTGGCATTTCTTTTAGTTTATTTTGTCCTTTTTTTTTTTTTCTGCGAAGGAGTCTTGCTCTGTTGCCCAAGCTGGAGTGCAGTGGTGCAATCGGGGCTCACGGCAACCTCCATCTCCCTGGTTCAAGCAATTCCCCTGCCTCAGCCTGCTGAGTAGCTGGGGTTACAGGCACACGCCATCATGTTTGGCTAAATTTTTGTATTTTTAGTAGAGAAATGATTTCACCATATTGGTCAGGCTGGTCTCAAACTCCTGACCTCAGGCAATCCGCCTGCCTCAGCCTCCCAGTTTTGCCCATTTTTAAATAAGTTATTTATGTTTTTGCTGTTGAGTTGTTTAAGTTTGTTATATAATCTGGGCATTAACTCCTTAGCAGATGTATAGTTTGCAAATATTGTATCCCATTCTGTAAGTTGTTTTTTCACTCTGTTAAGTTTCCTTTGCTGTGCAAAAGCATTTTAGTTTGATGAAACCCCATTTATCTCTTTTTGCTTTTGTTGCCTGTGCTTTTGACGTCTCATTTAAAAAATCCTTGTAGAACCCAAAGTTATAGAGAATTTCCCACATGTTATCTTCTAGTAGTTTTTCATAGTTTTCAATCTTACCTTTAGGTCTTTAATCGCATTTGAGTTGATTTTTGTATAAGGTAAAAGATAGGGGTCTAATTTCATTATCCCACATGTAGATATCCAATCTTCTCAGTACCATTTAATGAAGAGACTGTCTTTACCCCTGTGTGTGCTCTTGACTCCTTTTTAGAAAATCAGTTGACTTTAGGTATGAGAATTTATTTCTGAGCTGTATATTCTCTTCCATTGGTCTATGTGTTTGCTTTATGGCAGTGCCATGCTGTTTTGCTTACTATGGCTTTGTAGTATATTTTGAAGTCAGGTAGTGTGGTGCCTCCAGCTTTGTTATTTTTGCACAGGATTGCTTTGGTTATTTGGGGTCTTTTCTGGTTTCATACAAATTTTAGGGTATTTTTTTCTATTTCTGTGAAGAATTTCATTGGTATTTTGATAGGGATTGCATTGAATCTGTAGGACATTTTGTTAGTATGGTCATTTCAATAGTATCAGTTCTTCCATTCCATGAGTATATAGTGTCCATTTTTTGTGGATCGTAAATTTTTCCATCAGTGTGTTATAGTTTTCATTGTAGAGATCTTTCACGACCTTGATTAAATTTATCTGCAGATTTCTTGGTAGCTATTGTAAATGGAATTCCTTTCTTGATGACTTTTTCAGATAGTTCACTATTAGTGTATAGAAACACCACTGAATTTTCTGTGTTGATTTTGTATACTACAACTTTACTGAATTTATTTATGATTTCTAGTAGTTTTTGGTCAAGTCTTTAGGGTTCTCACTCTATATAAGTATATATAGAAAGAACCCTAAAGAGAGAGAGATCATATATATCTATATGATCATATATATAGATGTATACATATGTATGTGAGATCACATTTTCTACAAACAGAAACAATCTGACTTCCTTCTTTCCAGTTTGGATCCCTCTTATTTATTTCTTTTGTCTAATTGCTCTGGCTCTGACCTCCAGTACTATGCTAAATAGAAGTGGTAGAAGTTGACATCCTTGTCTTCCTCCATATCATAGAGGAAAAGCATTTAACTCTTCACCATAAATAAGATGTTAGCTGTGGGTTTGTCACATATGGCCTTTACTGCGTTGAGGTACACTCCTATACCTACTTTCTTGACAGTTTTTATCATAAAGGAATGTTGACTTTTGTCAAGTGTTCTTTTTGCATCTGTTGAAATGATCACATGGTTTTTGTTCTTCTTTCTATTGTGGTGGTGTATCATATTTACTGATTTGTGCATGTTAAGCCATCCTTTCATCCCTGGGATGAACCCCACTTGATTATAGTGAATACTCTTTTTAGTGTGCTGTCGAAGTCAGTTCACTTGTATCTTGTTGAGAATTTTTGTATCTATGTTCTTCAGGAATATTGGCCTGTTATTTTCATTTTGTGCGTGTCTTTGTCTGGTTTTAGAATCAGGATGTTGCGAGCCTCATAAGATGAGTATGGAAGTATTCCTTCCTCATTACTTTTGTGGAAAAGTTTGTGGAGAATTGGTAGTTATTCTTTAACTGTTTGGTAGAATTCAGCAGTGAAGACATCAGGTCCTGGGTGTTGGTTGTTGTTGTTGTTGTTTTGATGGAAGATGTTTTATTATTGATTCAATTTCCAAACTCATTATTGATGTGTTCAGATGTTATATTTCCTCACAATTTAATCTGGGTAGTTGTATGTGTGCAGAAATTTATTCATTTTATTCTACATTATCAAATTTGTTGGCATATAGTTATGAGTAATGTCTTAACAATCCCTTCTATTTCTGTGGTGTATCAGTTGTAATGTCTCCTTTTTCATCTTTTATTTATTTGAATTTTCTCTCCTTTTGTCTTAGTTTAGCTAAAGGTTTGTCAGTTTTACCTTTACACTTTGTCTTATTTATCTTTTGAAATATTTTTTAGTGTCTGTTTCATTTATATCTGCTGTGAGCTTTATTATTTCCTTCCTTCTACCAATTTTGGGTTTAGTTTGTTTTTGATGTTCTAGTTACTTGAAGTGTATAATTTTGCTTTGTGATTTGAAAATCTTTCTTCTTTTTTGGTGTAGGCTTTTATTGCTATAAATTTCCCTCTTAGAACTGCTTTTGCTACGTTCCATAGGTTTGGGTATGTTGGATTTTCATTCTTACTTGTCTCAGTGACTTTTGAAATTTTCCTATTAATGTCTTAATGAGACCTATTGATTTCTTGGGTGCGTGCTGTTTAATTTCCATGTTTTTATAAAATTTCCAAGGGCTTTCCTGTTGTTGATTTCTGACTTTATATCCCTGTAATCAGAAAAGATACTTCATATGATATCTGTCTTCTTAAGTTTGTTAAGACTTATTATGTGTCATAATGTATGATTGGTCCTAGAGAATGTTTGGTGTACAGTTGAGAATAATTTGTATTCTGCAGCTGTTGGATGATGTATTAGTCTGTTTTCATACTGCTGATAAAGACATACCCGAGACTGGGTAATTTACAGAGAAAAAGAGGTTTAGTGGACTCATAGTTCCACGTGGCTGGGGAGGTCTCCCAATCATGATGGAAGGCGAAAGACACATCTTACATGGTAGCAAACAAAATAGAATTGAGAACCAAGTGAAAGGGTTCCCCCTTATAAAACCATCAGATCTTGTTAGACGTATTCACTACCACAAGAACAGTATGGGGGAACCGCCCCCATGATTCAATTATCTCCCACTGGTTCCCTCCCACAACATGTATGAATTATGGGAGCTATAATCAAGATGAGATTTGGGTGGGGATATACAGCCAAACCATATCAGGTGAGATCTTCTTTACCTGCTAGGTCCATTTGGTCTATGGTATAGTTTGAGTCTGTCATTTTTTGGTTGATTTTCTCTTCATAGAATCTGTCCATTTTTAAAGTGGAGTGTTGAAATTTCCTACTAATATTGTATTGCAGTCTATCTCTACCTTTAAATCTAATATTTGCTTTATATATCTGGTTGTTCTGGTGTTGGGTACATATATAGTTACACCTAAGTAATATATATGTTATGTCCTCGTATTGAATTGGGCCTTTTATCATTTCATTATACAGTGACATTCTTTTTTTATATAGTTTTTTTATTTAAAGCCTTTTAAAATATGACATGACTGTGGCTACTCCTGCTTGCTTTTCATTTGTTTGCATAAAATATATTTTTCCATCTCTTCACTTTCAGTCTATTTGTCTTTAATAATGAGGTAAGTATCATGTAGGCAGCATATAGGTGGGTTTTGCTATCCGAATCCATTCATCCACTTTATATCTTTTAAGTAGAGTTTAATCCACTTCTATTCAAGTTTATTATTGATAAATTAGGACTTCCTTCTACCATTTCATTAGTTGTTTTTTAGATTACTTGTTCACTTCTTCCTTTCTTATTGTTTATCCCTCTAGTTTGGTGGTTTTCTGTGGTGCTAAGCTTTGTTTCTTTTCCCTTTTTTGGTGTGTGTGTGTGTATCTGCTGTAATTTCTTTCTTTCTGGTTAGTGAAACTAACATACAGAGTCCTGTATTTGTAACAGACTATTTTACACTGATAACAACTTAACTTCTGTCACATAAAAATACTCTTGACTTCTCCCCCCCACACACACAATTTATATTTTTGTTACCTTACATTGCATCTTTATGAATGGTAGACTCCATGGAACATAGGATCTATGTCACAACTAAATCAATTATTTAATGGCAGCATTAAAGCAGCCCAAAGAATGTGAAAAACTGGTGTGGGTGTATTTAACTTTTTAAAAACTATGTTTCATAATGTTTTCATTAAAAAGTCTTTATCAGTTTGCTAATGCCTAATTTTTACAACCAGCCACCATAGATTTTACAGGATAAATATATTATTTCAGTGGTAATTGAAGCAGAATTTTTGTTGCTCTTCTTACCCTTAGAGATTGTGTATTATCCTCAGACGTAATTCTTTGATTTTTTTTTCTTTTCATGTTGTTACACATAGTTACCAACAATCAACGTGAGAATAACCTTTGAATATTTTCAAGCATTAAGATTTGTTTATACAGCTGCACAATTAGACAACCAACACTCTTGGGTCTTTACCTCTCAGCATACACCTGATTATTAACTTAAAGGTATGATGGGAAAAGTATCAATTTTTGTTGGTCACCTAGATTTGGAAATATGTAATAACTATAAGCTTGGGTCTGCTTCTTCAGAAGCCTAGGAATTGGAGTGATGGTTCTCTGAAGAGGCTGGAAACAAAGTATGTGTTTCCAGAAGGCTTAATAGAATATGTTGAGACATAGGCCATTAACACAAAAGTGAAAGAAATGCAAAAAATGTATGAAAGTAAGGATTTGAGAAGGGAAATTTTATTTTTAAGTCTAAGATTCCTATGAATTATATGAAAATAAATGTCCTATCCTTAAAATTAGCCAAAGGGAGCACTTTACTTATCAATATGATATGACTTTTCATACTCTTATCTAAAGATATCCTAAACTAAGATCCAGTTTTCTAAGTAAAGACGTTTTAATCATGCTTTAAAGCATGTTAGATGATTCCTACCACATCACATCATGTTGTTTACATGTATGATTTAAACTGCATTTATTCTTCAACTCACTGGTTCCTTAGGCTTCTTATCTTTCCTTGCACGCTTAGATAATTTTATGATAAATTGATTTTTAGAAGTTTAGTTGCTGGGCGTAGTGGCTGTCGCCTGTAAACCCAGTACTTTGGGAATTCAAGGCAGGTGTATTGCTTGAGTCTTGGAGTTTGAGGCCTGCCTGGGAAAGATGACAAACCCCATTGGTACAAAAATAAAAATATTAGCTGGATATGGTGGCACATGCCTGTGGTCCCAGCTACTCCAAGGCTGAGGTGGGAGGATGGCTTGAGTCCGAGAGGCAGAGGTGTGAGCCAAGATCATGCCCTGCTCTTCAGCCTGGGCAACCAAGCCAGACCCTGTTTCAAAAAAAAAAATCTAGTGAGATTTGATTTCTATTTCTATGTGATTCAAAACTAGGAGAGCTTCAAGGCTAATGAATATTAAAAAATGGCCATTGCTACTTGCATTTTCTATGAAGCCAGCATACACAGCAACGTGCAACCTAAAAACCAAGCTATTTAATAAGTAGCTTAGATTTCAGGTTTGATTGTCTTTGAGGTTTGATTATTGCAGAGATCAATTGCCAGAAAAAATATAGACTAATTCTGTATTTGGTCCTTTTATCATATGAAACATCCCATCGTTGGGTATAAATTAAGAGCAAATACGGATGTTTATACCGATAGCGGTGCAGATATTTCCATGTTTATACAGATAGCGGTGTAGATATTTCCATGTTCATACAGATAGTGGTGTAAATATTTCCATGTTCATACAGATAGCGGTGTAGCTATTTCCATGTTCATACAGATAGCGGTGTAGATATTTCCATGTTCATCCAGATGGCTGTGTAGATATATCCATGTTCATACAGATGGCTGTGAAGATATTTCCATGCTCATACAGATAGCGGTGTAGATATTTTCATGTTCATACAGATAGTGGTGTAGATATTTCCATGTACATACAGATAGAGGGGCTGATATTTCCATGTTCATACAGATAGCGGTGCTGATATTTCCATGTTTATACAGGTAGCGGTGTAGATATTTCCATGTTTATACAGATAGCGCTGTAGATATTTCCATGTTTATACAGATAGCGGTGTAGATATTTCCATGTTTATACAGATAGCGGTGCAGATTTCTCCATCTTAATACAGATGGCGGTGCAGATATTTATATGTTCATAAAGATGGCCGTGCAGATATTTCCATGTTCATACAGATGGCGGTGCAGATATTTCCATGTTCATACAGATAGCGGTGTAGTTATTTCCATGTGTAAAGAGATAGCTGTGTAGATATTTCCATGTATATGCAGATAGCTGTGAAGATATTTCCATTTTCATGCAGATAGCGGTGTAGATATTTCCATGTTTATACAGATAGCGGTGAAGATGTATGCATGTTTACACAGATAGCGGTGTAGATATTTCCATCTTCATACAGATAGCGGTGTAGATATTTCCATGTTCATCCAGATGGCTGTGTAGATATATCCATGTTCATACTGATGGCGGTGAAGATATTTCCATGTTCATACAGATAGCGGTGTAGATCTTTCCATGTTCATACAGATAGCGGTGTAGATATTTCCATGTTCATACAGATAGAGGTGTAGCTATTTCCATGTTCATACAGATAGCGGTGTAGATATTTCCATGTTCATCCAGATGGCTGTGAAGATATATCCATGTTCATACAGGTGGCGGTGAAGATATTTCCATGTTCATACAGATAGCGGTGTAGATATTTCCATGTTCATACAGATAGCGGTGTAGATACCTCCATCTTAATACAGATGGTGGTGTAGATATTTGTATGTTAATACAGATGGCATTGCAGATATTTCCATGTTCATACAGATGGCGGTATAGATATTTCCATGTTTATAGAGATAGCGGTGTAGTTATTTCCATGTGTAAAGAGATAGCTTTGTAGATATTTCCATGTACATGCAGATAGCTGTGTAGATATTTCCATTTTCATGCAGATAGCGGTGTAGATATTTCCATGTTCAAACAGATAGCGGTGTAGATATTTCCATGTTCATACAGATAGCGCTGTAGATATTTCCATGTTTATACAGATAGCGGTGAAGATGTATGCAAGTTTACACAGATAGCGGTGTAGATATTTCCATGTTCATACAGATAGGGGTGTAGATATTTCCATGTTCATCCAGATGGCTGTGTAGATATATCCATGTTCATACAGATGGCGTTGAAGATATTTCCATGTTCATACAGATAGCGGTGTAGATATTTCCATGTTCATACAGATAGCGGTGTAGATATTTCCATGTTCATACAGATAGCGGTGTAGCTATTTCCATGTTCAAACATATAGCGGTGTAGATATTTCCATGTTCATCCAAATGGCTGTGTAGATATATCCATGTTCATACAGATGGCGGTGAAGATATTTCCATGTTCATACAGATAGCGGTGTAGATATTTCCGTGTTCATACAGATAGTGGTGTAGATATTTCCATGTTCATACAGATAGCGGTGTAGCTATTTCCATGTTCATACAGATAGCGGTGTAGATATTTCCATGTTCATCCAGATGGCTGTGTAGATATTTCCATGTTCATACAGATAGCGGTGCTGATATTTCCATGTTTATACAGGTAGCAGTGTAGATATTTCCATGTTTATACAGATAGCGCTGTAGATATTTCCATGTTTATACAGATAGCGGTGAAGATGTATGCATGTTTACACAGATAGCGGTGTAGATATTTCCATGTTCATACAGATAGCGGTGTAGATATTTCCATGTTCATCCAGATGGCTGTGTAGATATATCCATCTTCATACAGATGGCGGTGAAGATATTTCCATGTTCATACAGATAGCGGTGTAGATATTTCCATGTTCATACAGACAGCGGTGTAGATATTTCCATGTTCATACAGACAGCGGTGCTGATATTTCCATGTTCATCCAGATGGCTGTGTAGATATATCCATGTTCATACAGATGGCGGTGAAGGTATTTCCATGTTCATACAGATGGCGGTGTAGATATTTCCATGTTCATACAGATAGCGGTGCTGATATTTCCATGTTTATACAGGTAGCGGTGTAGATATTTCCATGTTTATACAGATAGCGGTGTAGATATTTCCATGTTTATACAGATAGCGTTGTAGATATTTCCATGTTTATACAGATAGCGGTGTAGATATCTTCATCTTAATACAGATGGCGGTGTAGATATTTATATGTTCATACAGATGGCGGTGTAGATAATTCCATGTTCATACAGATGACGGTGTAAATATTTCCATGTTTATAGAGACAGCGGTGTAGTCATTTCCATGTGTAAAGAAATAGCTTTGTAGATATTTCCATGTATATGCAGATAGCTGTGTAGATATATCCATTTTCATGCAGATAGCGGTGTAGATATTTCCATGTTCAAACAGATAGCGGTGTAGATATTTCCATGTTCATACAGATAGCGGTGTAGATATTTCCATATTTATACAGATAGCGGTAAAGATGTATGCATGTTTACACAGATAGCGGTGTAGATATTTCCATGTTCATGCAGATAGCGGTGTAGGTATTTCCATGTTCATCCAGATGGCTGTGTAGATATATCCATGTTCATACAGATAGCAGTGTAGATATTTCCATGCTCATAAAGATAGCGGTGTAGATATTTCCATGTTCATACAGATAGAGGTGTAGATATTTCCATGTTCATACAGATAGCGGTGTAGCTATTTCCATGTTCAAACAGATAGCGGTGTAGATATTTCCATGTTCATACAGATAGCGGTGCTGATATTTCCATGTTTATACAGGTAGCGGTGTAGATATTTCCATGTTTATACAGATAGCGGTGTAGATATTTCCATGTTTATACAGATAGCGGTGTAGATATCTCCATCTTAATACAGATGGCAGTGTAGATATTTATATGTTCATGCAAATGGCCGCGCAGATATTTCCATGTTCATACAGATGGCGGTGTAGATATTTCCATGTTCATACAGATAGCGGTGTAGTTATTTCCATGTGCAAAGAGATTGCTGTGTAGATATTTCCATGTATATGCAGATACCAGTGTAGATATTTCCATTTTCATGCAGATAGCGGTGTAGATATTTCCATGTTCATACAGATAGCGGTGTAGATATTTCCATGTTTATACAGATAGCGGTGAAGATGTATGCATGTTTACACAGATAGCGGTGTGGATATTTCCATGTTCATACAGATAGCGGTGTAGATATTTCCATGTTCATCCAGATGGCTGTGTAGATATATCCATGTTCATAGAGATAGCGGTGTAGATATTTCAATGTTCATACAGTTAGTGGTGTGGATATTTCCATGTTCATACAGATAGCGGTGTAGCTATTTCCATGTTCATACAGATAGCGGTGTAGATATTTCCATGTTCGTACAGATAGCGGTGTAGATATTTCCATGTTCATACAGATAGCGGTGCTGATATTTCCATGTTTATACAGGTAGCGGTGCAGATATTTCCATGTTTATAGAGATAGCGGTGTAGATATTTCCATGTTTATACAGATAGCGGTGTAGATAATTCCAGGTTTATACAGATAGCGGTATAGATATCTCCATCTTAATACAGATGGCGGTGCAGTTATTTATATGTTCATACAGATGGCGGTGCAGATATTTCCATGTTCATACAGATGGCGGTGTAGATATTTGCATGTTCATACAGATGGCGGTATAGCTATTTCCATGTTCATGGGGATAGCGGTGTAGATATTTCCATGTTAATCCAGATGGCTGTGTAGAGATATCCATGTTCATACAGATGGCGGTGAAGATATTTCCATGTTCATACAGATAGCGGTGTAGATATTTCCATGTTCATACAGATAGTGGTGTAGATATTTCCATGTTCATACAGATAGGGGGGCTGAGATTTCCATGTTCATACAGATAGCGGTGCTGATATTTCCATGTTTATACAGATAGCGGTGTAGATATTTCCATGTTTATACACATAGAGGTGTAGATATCTCCATCTTAATACAGATGGCAGTTTAGATATTTATATGTTCATACAGATGGCCGTGCAGATATTTCCATGTTCATACAGATGGCGGTGTAGATATATCCATGTTCATACAGATAGCGGTGTAGTTTTTTCCATGTTTAAAGAGATAGTTGTGTAGATATTTCCATGTAAACGCAGATAGCTGTGTAGATATTTCCATTTTCATGCAGATAGCGGTTTAGATATTTCCATGCTCATACAGATAGCGGTGTAGATATTTCCATGTTCATACAGATAGCTTTGTAGATATATCCATGTTTATACAGATAGCTGCGAAGATGTATGCATGTTTACACAGATAGCGGTGTAGATATTTCCATGTTCGTACAGATAGCGGTGTAAATATTTCCATGTTCATACAGATAGCGGTGCTTATATATCCATGTTTATACAGATAGCGGTGTAGATATTTCCATGTTCATACAGATAGCGGTGTAGATATTTCCATGTTCATACAGATAGCGGTGTAGATATTTCCATGTTCATCCAGAAGGCTGTGTAGATATTTCCATGTTCATAAAGATAGCGGTGCTGATATTTCCATGTTTATAGAGGTAGCAGTGTAGATATTTCCATGTTCATACAGATAGCGGTGTAGATATTTCCATGTTTACACAGATAGCGGTGTAGATATTTCCATGTTTATACAGAGAGCGGTGTGGATATCTGCATCTTAATACAGATGGTGGTGTAGATATTTATATGTTCATGCAGATGGCGGTGCAGATATTTCCATGTTCATACAGATGGCGGTGTAGATATTTCTATGTTTATAGAGATAGCGGTGTAGTTATTTCCATGTGTAAAGAAATAGCTTTGTAGATATTTCCATGTATATGCAGATAGCTGTGTAGATATTTCCATTTTCATGCAGATAGCGGAGTAGATATTTCCATGTTCAAACAGATAGCAGTGTAGATATTTCCATGTTCATACAGATAGCGGTGTAGATATTTCCATGTGTATACAGATAGCGGTGAAGACGTATGCATGTTTACACAGAGAGTGGTGTAGATATTTCCATGTTCATACAGATAGCGGTGTAGATATTTCCATGTTCATTCAGATGGCTATGTAGATATATCCATGTTCATACAGATGGCGGTGAAGATATTTCCATGTTCATACAGATAGCGGTGTAGATATTTCCATGTTCATGCAGATAGCTGAGTAGATATTTCCATGTTCATTCAGACAGCGGTGTAGATATTTCCATGTTCATACAGATAGTGGTGTAGATATTTCCATGTTCATACAGATAGCGGTGTAGCTATTTCCATGTTAATCCAGATGGCTGTGTTGTTATATCCATGTTAATACAGATGGCGGTGAAGATATTTCCATGATCATACAGATAGCGCTGTAGATATTTCCATGTTCATACAGATAGCGGTGTAGACATTTCCATGTTCATACAGATAGCGGTGTAGATATTTCCATGTTCATCCAGATGGCTGTGTAGATATTTCCATGTTCATACAGATAGCGGTGCTGATATTTCCATGTTTATACAGGTAGCGGTGTAGATATTCCCATGTTTATACAGATAGCGGTGTAGATATTTCCATGTTTATACAGATAGAGGTGAAGATGTATGCATGTTTACACAGTTAGCGGTGCAGATATTTCCATGTTCATACAGATAGCTGTGTAGATATTTCCATGTTCATACAGATAGCGGTGTAGATATTTCCATGTTTATACAGATAGCGGTGAAGATGTATGCATGTTTACACAGATAGTGGTGTAGATATTTCCATGTTCATACAGATAGCGGTGTAGATATTTCCATGTTCATTCCGATGGCTATGTAGATATATCCATGTTCATACAGATGGCGGTGAAGATATTTCCATGTTCATACAGATAGCGGTGTAGATATTTCCATGTTCATACAGATAGCGGTGTAGATATTTCCATGTTTATACATATAGCGGTGTAGCTATTTCCATGTTCATACAGATAGCGGTGTAGATATTTCCATGTTCATCCAGATGGCTGTGTAGATTTTTCCACGTTCATACAGATAGCGGTGCTGATATTTCCATGTTTATACAGGTAGCGGTGTAGATATTCCCATGTTTATACAGATAGCGGTGTAGATATTTCCTTGTTTATACAGATAGAGGTGAAGATGTATGCATGTTTACACAGTTAACGGTGCAGATATTTCCATGTTCATACAGATAGCGGTGTAGATATTTCCATGTTCATCCAGATGGCTGTGTAGATATATCCATTTTCATTCAGATGGCGGTGAAGATATTTCCATGTTCATACAGATAGCGGTGTAGATATTTCCATGTTCATACAGATAGCGGTGTAGATATTTCCATGTTCATACAGACAGCGGTGTAGATATTTCCATGTTCATACAGATAGCGGTGTAGATATTTCCATGTTCATAGAGATAGCGGTGTAGATATTTCCATGTTCATACAGATAGCGGTGAAGATGTATGCATGTTAACACAGATAGCGGTGTAGATATTTCCATGTTCATACAGATACCGGTGTAGACATTTCCATGTTCATACTGATAGCGGTGTAGCTATTTCCATGTTCATACAGATGGCTGTGTAGATATATCCATGTTCATACAGATGGCGGTGAAGATATTTCCATGTTCATACAGATAGCGGTGTAGATATTCCCATGTTTATGCAGATAGCGGTGTAGATATTTCCATGTTTATACAGATAGAGGTGAAGATGTATGCATGTTTACACAGTTAGCGGTGCAGATATTTCCATGTTCATACAGATAGCGGTGTAGATATTTCCATGTTCATCCAGATGGCTGTGTAGATATATCCATGTTCATTCAGATGGCGGTGAAGATATTTCCATGTTCATACAGATAGCGGTGTAGATATTTCCATGTTCATACAGATAGCTGTGTAGATATTTCCATGTTCATAGAGATAGCGGTGTAGATATTTCCATGTTCATACAGATAGCGGTGTAGCTATTTCCATATTCATACAGATAGCGGTGTAGATATTTCCATGTTCATAGAGATAGCGGTGTAGATATTTCCATGTTCATACAGATAGCGGTGCTGATATTTCCATGTTTATACAGGTAGCGGTGTAGATATTTCCATGTTTATACAGATAGCGGTGTAGATATTTCGATGTTTATACAGATAGCGGTGTAGAGATTTTCATGTTTATACAGATAGCGGTGTAGATATCTCCATCTTAATACAGATGGCGGTGTAGATATTTATATGTTCATACAGATGGCGGTGCAGATATTTCCATGTTCATACAGATGGCGGTGTAGATATTTCCATGTTTATAGAGACTGCGGTGTAGATATTTCCATGTGTAAAGAAATAGCTCTGTAAATATTTCCATGTATATGCAGATAGCTGTGTAGATATTTCCATTTTCATGCAGATAGCGTTGTAGATATTTCCATGTTTATAGAGACAGCGGTGTAGTTATTTCTAAATTTATAGAGATAGCGGTGTAGATATTTCCATGTTTATAGAGATAGCGGTGTAGATATTTCCATGTTTATACAGATAGCGGTGTAGATATTTCCATGTTTATACAGGTAGCGGTGTAGGTATTTCCATGTTTGTACAGGTAGCGGTGAAGATATTTCCATATTTATACAGATGACGGTGTACATATTTCCATGTTCATACAGATGGCGGTGTAGATATTTCTATGTTTATAGAGATGGCGGTGTAGATAATTAAATGTTTATACAGATAGCTGTGTAGATATGTCCATGTTTATAGAGATGGTGGTGTAGGTACTTCCATGTTTCTACAGATGGCGGTGTAGATATTTCCATGTTTATACAGATGGAGGTGTAGATATTTCCATGTTTTTACAGATAGCGTTGTAAATATTTCCATGTTCACACAGATAGCGGTGTAAATATTTCCACCTTTATACAGATGGTGGTGTAGATTTTTCCATTTCCATACAGATGGCGGTTTAGATATTTCCATTTTTATAGAGATGGCGGTGCAGATATTTCCATTGTGATACAGATGGCGGTGTTGGTATTTTCATGTTGATACAGATGGTGGTGTACATAGTTCCCTGTTCATACAGATGGCGGTGTAAATATTTTCATGTTCCTACAGATGGCAGTGTAGATATTTCCATGATCATACAGATGGCGGTGTAGGTATTTCCATGTTTATACAGATAGCAGTGTAGATATTTCCATGTTCATACAGATAGCGGTGTGGATGTTTACATCTTTATACAGATGGCGGAGTAGGTATTTCCTTGTTCTAACAGATGGCGGTGTAGAAGTTTCCTTGTTTGTAGACATGGTGGTGTAGATATTTCCGTGTTTATACAGACGGCGGTGTAGATATTTCCATGTTGATAGAGATGGCGGTGTAGATATTTCCATGTTTATACCGATAGCGGTGTAGATATTTCCAGGTTCATACAGATGGCGGTAAAGATATTTCCATGTTCATACAGATTTCGGTGTAGATACTTCCATGTTCATACAGATGGTAGTGTAGATATTTCCATGTTTATAGAGATGGCGGTCTAGATATTTCCATGTTTATAGAGATTGCGGTGAAGATATTTCCATGTCTATACCCATAGCGGTGTAGATATTTCCATGTTTATAGAGATAGCGTTGCAGATATTTCCATGTTAATAGAGATAGTGTTGTAGATATTTCCAAGTTTAAACAGATAGCGGTGTAGATATTTCAATGTTTATTCAGATAGCAGTGTAGATATCTCCATGTTTATAGAGATAGTGGTGTAGATACTTCCCTGTTTTACAGATAGCACTGTAGATATTTCCATGTTTATACACGTAGCGGTGAAGATATTTCCATGTTTATACAGATAGTCTTGTAGATATTTCCATGTTTATACAGATAGCCTTGTAGATATTTCCATGTTTATACAGATAGCGGTGTAGATATTTCCATGTTTATACAGATAGCGTTGTAGATATTTCCATGTTTATACAGATAGCGGTGTAGATATTTCAATGTTTATACAGAGAGAGGTGTAGGTATTTCCATGTTTATAGTCATGGCGGTGTAGATATTTCCATGTTCATACAGACGGCGGTGTAGATATTTCCATGTTTATACAGATGGCGGTTTAGATATTTCCATGTTTATAGAGATGGCGGTGTAGATATTTCCATGTTTATAGAGATGGCGGTGTAGATATTTTCTTTTTCACATGGATGGCGTTGTGGGTATTTCCATGTTTATGGAGATGGCGGTGTAGATATTTCCATGTTTATAGAGATAGCATTATAGATACTTCCATGTTTATACAGATGGCGCTGAAGATATTTTCATGTTCATAAAGATAGCGGTGTCGATATTTTGATGTTTATAGAGATGGCAGTGTAGATATTTCCTTGTTTATACAGATAGCCGTGTACATATTTCCATGTTGATAGAGACAGCGGTGCAGATATTTCCATGTTTATACACATAGCGGTGTAGGTATTTCCATGTTTATACAGATAGTGATGTAGATATTTCCATCTTCATACAGACGGCGGTGTAGATATTTCCATGTTTATACAGACGGCTGTGTAGATATTTCCATGTTTATACAGATGGCCTTGTAGATATTTCCATGTTTATAGAGATGGCGGTCTAGATATTTCCATGTTTATAGCTATGGAGGTGTAGTTATTGCCATGTTTATAGAGATAGTGTTGTTGATATTTCCATGTTCATACAGATGGCGGCATAGATATTTCCTTGTTCATACAGAAAGCAGTGTAGATATTTCCATGTTCATACAGACCGCGGTGTAGATATTTCCACGTTCTTATAGACGGCGGTGTAGATATTTCCACGTTCATACAGACAGCGGTGTAGATATTTCCACGTTCATACAGATGGCGATGAAGATATTTCCATTCTCAAATAGATGGCGGTGTAGATGTTTCCAGGTTCATACAGATGGCGGAGTAGATGTTTCCACATTCATACAGATGGCGGTGTAGATTTTTCCACGTTCATACAGATGGCGGAGTAGATATTTCCATGTTCATACAGATGGGGGTGTAGATATTTCCATGTTTATACACATAGTGTTGTAGATATTTCCATGTTTATAGAGATAGCAGTGTAGACATTTCCATGTTTATAGAGATAGCGTTGTAGATATTTCCATGTTTATACAGACAGCGGTGTAGATATGTCAATGTTTATACAGATAACATTGTAGATATCTCCATGTTTATAGAGATAGCAGTGTAGATACTTCCCTGTTTTACAGATAGCAGTGTAGATATTTCCATGTTTATACAGATAGTGGTGTAGATATTTCCATGTTCATAGAGATAGCGGTGTAGTTGTTTCCATGTATACACAGATAACGGTGTAGTTATTTCCATGTTTATAGAGATAGCGGTGTAGATATTTCCAGCTTTATACAGAAAGCGGTGTAGATATTTCCATGTTCATACAGATGAGGGTGCAGATATTTCCATCTTTATACAGATAGTGGTGTAGATATTTCCATGTTTATGCAGATGGCGGTGCAGATATTTAGATCTCTATACAGAAGGTGGTGTAGATATTTCGAAGTTCATATAGATGGCGGTTTAGATATATCCATGTTTATACAGGGGACGGAGTAGATATTTCTATGTTTATACAGATGGCTGTGAAGATATTTCCGTGTTAATTGAGATGGCGGTGTAGATATTTCCATGTTTATACAGATAGCGGTTTAGATATTTCCATGTTTACACAGGTAGCGGTGTAGACATTTCCAGGTTTACACAGATAGTGTTGCAGATATTTCCATGTTTATAGAGATAGTTATGTAGATATTTCCCTGTTTTACATATACCAGTGTAGATATTTCCATGTTTATACAGTTGGAGGTGTAGATATTTCCATGTTTATAGTGATAGCGGTGAAGATATTTCGGTGTTTTACAGATAGCGGTGTAGATATTTCAATGTTTATAGACATAGTGGTGTAGATATTTCCATGTTTATAGAGATAGCGGTATAGATGTTTCCATGTTTATAGAGATAGCGTTGTAGATATTTCCATGTTTATACAGATAGCGGTGTAGATATTTCCATGTTTATACAGATAGCAGTGTTGATATCTCCATGTTTATAGAGATAGCTGTGTTTATACTTCCATGTTTTACAGATAGCAGTGTAGATATTTCTATGTTTATACGGATAGCGGTGTAGATATTTCCATGTTTATACAGATAGCGGTGTTGTTATTTCCATGTTTATACAGATAACGGTGTAGATATTTCCATGTTTATACGGATAGCGGTGTAGATATTTCCATGTATATACAGATAGCGGTGTAGATATTTCCATCTTTATACAGATGGCGGTGTAGATATTTCCATGTTCATTCAGATGGCGGTGTAGATATTTCCATGTTTATACAGGTGGCGGAGTAGATATTTCCATGTTTATACAGATGGCGGTGAAGATATTTCCGTGTTAATAGAGATGGCGGTGTAGATATTTCCATGTATATACAGATAGCGGTGTAGATATTTCCATGTTTACTCAGGTAGCGGTGTAGACATTTCCATGTTTACACAGATAGCGTTGTAGATATTTCCATATTTATAGAGATAGTTGTGTAGATATTTCCCTATATTACATATAGCAGTGTAGATATTTCCACGTTTATACAGATGGAGGTGTAGATATTTCCATGTGTAAAGAGATAGCTGTGTAGATATTTCCATGTATATGCAGATAGCTGTGTAGGTATTTCCATTTTCATGCAAATAGCAGTGTAGATATTTCCATGTTCAAACAGATAGCGGTGTAGATATTTCCATGTTCATCCAGATAGCGGTGTATATATTTCCATGTTTATACAGATAGCGGTGAAGATGTATGCATGTTTTCACAGATAGCGGTGTAGATATTTCCATGTTCATCCAGATGGCTGTGTTGATATATCCATGTTCATACAGATAGCGGTGTAGATATTTCCATGTTCATACAGATAGTGGTGTAGATATTTCCATGTTCATACAGATAGCGGTGTAGCTATTTCCATGTTCATGCAGATAGCGGGGTAGATATTTCCATGTTCATCCAGATGGCTGTTTAGATATATCCATGTTCATACAGATGGCGGTGAATATATTTCCATATTCATACAGATAGCGGTGTAGATATTTCCATGTTCATACAGATAGTGGGGTAGATATTTCCATGTTCATCCAGAAGTCTGTGTAGATATATCCATGTTCATACAGATGGCTGTGAAGATATTTCCATGTTTATACAGATAGCGGGGAAGATTTATGCATGTTTACACAGATAGCGGTGCAGATATTTCCATGTTCATACAGATGGCGGTGTAGATATTTCCATGTTTATAGAGATAGTGGTGTAGTTATTTCCATGTGTAAAGAGATAGCTTTGTAGATATTTCCATGTATATGCAGATAGCTGTGTAGATATTTCCATTTGCATGCAGATAGCGGTGTAGATATTTCCATGTTCAAACAGATAGCGGTGTAGATATTTCCATGTTCATACAGATAGCGGTGTAGATATTTCCGTGTTTATACAGATAGCGGTGTAGATATTTCCATGTTCATACAGATAGCGGTGTAGATATTTCCGTGTTCATACAGATAGTGGTGTAGATATTTCCATGTTCATACAGATAGCAGTGTAGCTATTTCCATGATCATAAAGATAGCGGTGTAGATATTTCCATGTTCATCCAGATGGCTGTGTAGATATATCCATGTTCATACAGATGGCGGTGAAGATATTTCCATGTTCATACAGATAGCGGTGTAGATATTTCCATGTTCATCCAGACGGCTGTGTAGCTATATCCATGATCATACAGATGGCGCTGAAGATATTTCCATGTTTATACAGATAGCGGTGAAGATGTATGCATGTTTACACAGATAGCGGTGTAGATATTTCCATGTTCATACAGATATCGGTGTAGATATTTCCATGTTCATACAGATGGCGGTGTAGATATTTATATGTTCATACAGGTGGCGGTGCAGATATTTCCATGTTCATACAGATGGCGGTGTAGATATTTCCATGTTTATAGAGATAGCGGTGTAGTTATTTCCATGGGTAAAGAGATAGCTTTGTAGATATTTCCATGTTAATACAGATAGCAGTGTAAATATTTCCATGTTTATAGAGATAGCGGTGTAGTTATTTCCATGTGTAAAGAGATAGCTTTGTAGATATTTCCATGTATATGCAGATAGCTGTGTAGATATTTCCATTTTCATGCAGATAGCGGTGTAGATATTTCCATGTTCAAACAGATAGCGGTGTAGATATTTCCATGTTCATACAGATAGCAGTGTAAATATTTCCATGTTTATACAGATAGCGGTGAAGATGTATGCATGTTTAAACAGATAGCGGTATAGATATTTCAATGTTCATACAGATAGCGGTGCTGATATTTCCATGTTTATACAGGTAGCGGTGTAGATATTTCCATGTTTATACAGATAGCGGTGTAGATATTTCCATGTTTATAGAGATAGCGGTGTAGATATTTCCATGTTTATACAGATAGCGGAGAAGATGTATGCATGTTTACACAGATAGCGTTGAAGATATTTCCATGTTCATACAGATAGCGGTGTAGATATCTCCATGTTCATCCAGATGGCTGTTTAGTTATTTCCATGTTCATACAGATAGCGGTGTAGATATCTCCATCTTAATAAAGATGGCGGTGAAGATATTTCCATGTTCATACAGATAGCGGTGTAGATATTTCCATGTTCATACAGATAGCAGTGTAGATATTCCCATGTTCATACATATAGCCGTGTAGATATTTCCATTTTCATCTAGATGGCAGTGTAGATATATCCATGTTCGTACAGATGGCGGTGAAGATATTTCCATGTTCATACAGATGGCGGTGTAGATATTTCCGTGTTCATACAGATAGCGGTGCTGATATTTCCATGTTTATACAGGTAACGGTGTAGATATTTCCATGTTTATACAGATAGCGGTGTAGATATTTACAAGTTTATGCAGATAGCAGTGTAGATATTTCCATTTTCATGCAGATAGCGGTGTAGATATTTCCATGTTCAAACAGATATCGGTGTAGATATTTCCATGTTCAAACAGATAGCGGTGTCGATATTTCCATGTTTATACAGATAGCAGTGAAGATTTATGCATGTTTACACAGATAGCGGTGTAGATATTTCCATGTTCATCCAGATGGCTGTGTAGATATATCCATGTTCATACAGATAGCGGTGTAGCTATTTCCATGTCCATGAAGATAGCGGTGCAGATATTTCCATATCAATCCAGATGGCTGTGCAGATATATCCATGTTCATACAGATGGCGGTGAAGATATCTCCATGTTCATACAGATAGCGGTGTAGATATTTCCATGTTCATACACACAGTGGTGTAGGTAATTCCATGTTCATAGAGATAGCGGTGTAGTTATTTCCATGTGTAAAGAGATAGCTGTGTAGATATTTCCATGTATATTCAGATAGGTGTGTAGATATTTCCATTTTCATGCAGATAGCGGTGTAGATATTTCTAACTTCAAAAAGATAGCGGTGAAGACATTTCCATGTTCATACAGATAGCGGTGTAGAAATTTCCATGTTTATACAGATAGCGGTGAAGATGTATGCCTGTTTACAGAGATAGCGGTGTAGATACTTCCATGTTCATACAGATAGCGGTGTAGATATTTCCATGTTCATCCAGATGGCTGTGTAGATATATCCATGTTCATGCAGATAGCGTTGAAGATATTTCCAAGTTCATAGAGATAGCGGTGTAGATATTTCCATGTTCTTACAGATAGCGGTTTAGATATTTCCATGTTCATACAGATAGCGGTGTAGATATTTCCATGTTCATACAGATAGCGGTGTAGTTATTTCCATGTTCATCCATATGGCTGTGTAGATATGTCCATGTTCATACAGATGGCGGTGAAGATATTTCCATGTTCGTACAGATAGCGGTATAGATATTTCCATGTTCATACAGATAGCGGTGTAGATATTTCCATGTTCATACAGATAGCGGTGTAAATATTACCATGTTTATACAGATAGTTGTGTAGGTATTTCCATCTTAATACAGATGGCGGTGTACATATTTATATGTTCATACAGATGGTGGTGCAGATGTTTCCATGTACATACCGATGGCGGTGTAGATATTTCCATGTTTATGGATATAGTGGTGTAGTTATTTCCATATGTAAAGGGATAGCTTTGTAGATAGTTCCATGTATATGCAGATATCAGTGTAGGTATTTCCATTTTCATGCAGATAGCGGTGTAGATATTTCCATGTTCAAACAGATAGCGGTGTAGATATTTCCATGTTCATACAGATAGCCGTTTAGATATTTCCATGTTTATACAGATAGCGGTGTAGATATCTCCATCTTAATACAGATGGTGGTGTAGATATTTATATGTTCATACACATGGCGGTGCAGATATTTCCATGTTCATACAGATGGCGGTGTAGATATTTCCATGTTTATAGAGATAGCGGTGTAGATATTTCCATGTGTAAAGAGATAGCTGTGTAGATATTTCCATGTATATGCAGATAGCTGTGTAGATATTTCCATTTACATGCAGATAGCGGTGTAGATATTTCCATGTTCAAACAGATAGCGGTGCAGATATTTCCATGTTCATACAGATAGCGGTGTAGATATTTCCATGTTTATACAGATAGCGGAGAAGATGTATGCATGTTTACACAGATAGCGGTGAAGATATTTCCATGTTCATACAGATTCCGTTGTAGATATTTCCATGTTCATCCAGATGGCTGAGTAGATATATCCATGTTCATACAGATGGCAGTGAAGATATTTCCATGTTCATACATATAACGGTGTAGATATTTCCGTGTTCATAGAGATAGTGGTGTAGAAAATTCCATGTTCGTACAGATAGCGGTGTAGTTATTTCCATGTGTAAAGAGATAGCTGTGTAGATATTTCCATGTATATTCAGAGAGGTGTGTAGATATTTCCATTTTCATGCTGATGGCGGTGTAGATATTTCTAAGTTCAAAAAGGTAGCGGAGAAGACATTTCCATGTTCATACAGATAGCGGTGTAGAAATTTCCATGTTTATACATATAGCGGTGAAGGTGTCTGCCTGTTTACAGAAATAGCGGTGTAGATATTTCCATGTTCATACAGATAGTGGTGTAGATATTTCCATGTTCATCCGGATGGCTGTGTAGATATATCCATGTTCATGCAGATGGCGTTGAAGTTATTTACATATTCATACAGATAGCGGTGTAGATATTTCCATGTTCATATAGATAGCGGTTTAGATATTTCCATGTTCATACAGATAGCGGTGTAGATATTTCCATATTCTTACTGGTAGCGGTGTAGTTATTTCCATGTTCATCCATATGGCTGTGTAGATATATCCATGTTCAAACAGATGGCGGTGAAGTTATTTCCATGTTCATACAGATAGCTGTGTAGATATTTCCATGTTCATACAGATAGCGGTGTAGATATTTCCATGTTCATACAGATAGCGGTGTAGATATTTCCATGTTTATACAGATAGCGGTGTAGATATCTGCATCTTAATACAGATGGCGGTGTAGATATTTATATGTTCATACAGATGGCGGTGGAGATATTTCCATGTTCATACAGATGGCGGTGTAGATATTTCCATGTTTATAGAGATAGCGGTGTAGTTATTTACATGTGTAAAGAGATAGCTGTGTAGATATTTCCATGTATATGCAGATAGCTGTGTAGATATTTCCATTTTCATGCAGATAGCGGTGTAGATATTTCCATGTTCAAACAGATAGCGGTGTAGATATTTCCATGTTCATACAGATAGCGTTGTAGATATTTCCATGTTCATCCAGATGGCTGTGTAGATATATCCATGTTCATAAAGATAGCGGTGTAGATATTTCCATGTTCATACAGATAGTGCTGTAGATATTTCCATGTTCAAACAGATAGCGGTGCAGCTATTTCCATGTTCATACAGATAGCGGTGTAGATATTTCCATGTTCATACAGATTGCGGTGGAGATATTTCCATGTTAATACAGATAGCGGTGCTTATATTTCCATGTTTATACAGGTAGCGGTGTAGATATTTCCATGTTTATACAGATAGCGGTGTAGATATTTCCATGTTTATACAGATAGCGGTGAAGATATTTCCAAGTTTATACAGATAGCGGTGTAGATATCTCCATCTTAATACAGATGGCGGTGTGGATATTTATATGTTCATACAGATGATGGTGCAGATATTTCCATGTTCATCCAGATGGCGGTGTAGATATATCCGTGTTCATTCAGATAGCAGTGTAGATATTTCCATGTTCATACAGATAGTGGTGTTGATATTTCCATGTTCTTACAGATAGAGGGGCTGATATTTCCATGTTCATACAGATATCGGTGCTGATATTTCCATGTTTATACAGGTAGCGGTGTAGATATTTCCATGTTTATACAGATAGTGGTGTAGATATTTCCATGTTTATACAGATAGCGGTGAAGATGTATGCATGTTTACACAGATAGCGGTGTAGATATCTCCATCTTAATACAGATGGCGGTGTAGATATTTCCATGTTTATAGAGATAGCGGTGTAGTTATTTCAATGTGTAAAGAGATAGCTTTGTAGATATTTCCATGTATACAGGTAGCTGTTTAGATATTTCCATTTTCATGCAGATAGCGGTGTAGATATTTCCATGTTCAAACAGATAGCGGTGTAGATATTTCCGTGTTCATACAGATAGCGGTGTAGATATTTCCATGTTTATACAGATAGCGGTGAAGATGTATGCATGTTTACACAGATAGCGGTGTAGATATTTCCATGTTCAAACAGATAGCGGTGTAGCTATTTCCATGTTCATACAGATAGCGCTGTAGATATTTCCATGTTCATACAGATAGTGGTGTAGATTTTCCATGTTCATACAGATAGAGGGGCTGATATTTCCATGTTCATAGAGATAGCGGTGCTGATATTTCCATGTTTATACAAATAGCGGTGTAGATATTTCCATGTTTATACAGATAGCGGTGTAGACATTTCCATGTTTCTACAGATAGCGTTGTAGATATCTCTATCTTAATACAGATGGCGGTGTAGATGTTTATATGTTCATACAGATGGCGGTGCAGATATTTCCATGTTCATACAGATGGCGGAGTAGATATTTCCATGTTTATAGAGATAGCGGTGTAGTTATTTCCATGAGTAAAGAGATAGCTTTGTAGATATTTCCATGTATATGCAGATAGCTGTGTAGATATTTCCATTTTCATGCAGATAGCGGTGTAGATATTTCCATGTTCAAACAGATAGCGGTGTAGATATTTCCATGTTCATACAGATAGCGGTGCTGATATTTCCATGTTTTTACAGGTAGCGGTGTAGATATTTCCATGTTTATACAGATAGCGGTGTAGATATTTCCATGTTTATACAGATTGCGGTGTAGATATTTCCATGTTTATACAGATAGCGGTGTACATATCTCCATCTTAATACAGTTGGCGGTGTAGATATTTATATGTTCATACAGATGGCGGTGCAGATATTTCCATGTTCATACAGATGGTGGTGTAGATATTTCCATGTTTATAGAGATAGCGGTGTAGCTATTTCCATGTTCATACAGATAGCGGTGTATATATTTCCATGTTCATCCAGATGGCTGTGTAGACATATCCATGTTGATACAGATGGCGGTGAAGGTAATTCCATGTTCATACAGATAGCGGTGTAGATATTTCCGTGTTCATACAGATAGTGGTGTAGATATTTCCATGTTCATACAGATAGAGGGGCTGATATTTCCATGTTCATACAGATAGCGGTGCTGATATTTCCATGTTTATACAGATAGCCGTGTAGATATTTCCATGTTTATACAGATAGCGGTGTAGTTATTTCGATGTTTATACAGATAGCGGTGTAGATATTTCCATCTTAATACATATTGCGGTGTAGATATTTATATGTTCATACAGGTGGCGTTGCAGATATTTCCATGTTCATACAGATGGCGGTGTAGATATTTCCATGTTTATAGAGATAGCGGTGTAGTTATTTCCATGGGTAAAGAGATAGCTTTGTAGATATTTCCATGCATATGCAGATAGCTGTGTAGATATCTCCATTTTCATGCAGATAGCGGTGTAGATATTTCCATGTTCAAACAGATAGCGGTGTAGATATTTCCATGTTCATACAGATAGCAGTGTAGATATTTCCATGTTTATACAGATAGCGGTGAAGATATATGCATGTTTACACAAATAGCGGTGTAGATATTTCCATTTTCATGCAGATAGCGGTGTAGATATTTCCATGTTCATACAGATAGCGGTGCTGATATTTCCAAGTTTTTACAGGTAGCGGTGTAGATATTTCCATGTTTATACAGATAGCGGTGTAGATATTTCCATGTTTATACAGATAGCGGTGTAGATATTTCCATGTTTATACAGATAGCGGTGTACATATCTCCATCTTAATAAAGTTGGCGGTGTAGATATTTATATGTTCATACAGATGGCGGTGCAGATATTTCCATGTTCATACAGATGGCGGTGTAGATATTTCCATGTTTATAGAGATAGCGGTGTAGCTATTTCCATGTTCATACAGATAGCGGTGTAGATATTTCCATGTTCATCCAGATGGCTGTGTAGACATATGCATGTTCATACAGATGGCGGTGAAGGTAATTCCATTTTCATACAGATAGCGGTGTAGATATTTCCGTGTTCATACAGATAGTGGTGTAGATAATTCCATGTTCATACAGATAGAAGGGCTGATATTTCCATGTTCATACAGATAGCGGTGCTGATATTTCCATGTTTATACAGATAGCGGTGTAGATATTTCCATGTTTATACAGATAGCCGTGTAGATATTTCCATGTTTATACATATAGCGGTGTAGATATCTCCATCTTAATACAGATGGTGGTGTAGATATTTCCATGTTCATACAGGTGGCGGTGCAGATATTTCCATGTTTATACAGATAGCGGTGTAGATATTTCCATGTTTATACAGATAGCGGTGTAGATATTTCCGTGTTTATAAAGATAGCCGTGTAGATATTTCCTTGTTCATACAGATAGCGGTGTAGTTATTTCCATGTGTAAAGATATAGATGTGTAGATATTTCCATGTATATGCAGATAGCTGTTTAGATATTTCCATTTTCATGCAGATAGCTGTGTAGATATTTCCATTTTCATGCAGATAGCGGTGTTGATATTTCCATGTTCAAACAGATAGCGGTGTAGATACTTCCATGTTCATACAGATAGCGGTGTAGATATTTCCATGTTTATACAGAGAGCGGTGAAGATGTATGCATGTTTACACAGATAGCGGTGTAGATATTTACATGTTCATCCAGATGGCTGTGTAGATATTTCCATGTTTATACAGATAGCGGTGTAGATATCTCCATCTTAATACAGATGGCGGTGTAGATATTTATATGTTCATACGGATGGCGGTGCAGATATTTACATGTTCATACAGATGGCGGTGTAGATATTTCCATGTTTATAGAGATAGCGGTGTAGTTATTTCCATGTGTAAAGAAATAGCTTTGTAGATATTTCCGTTTATATGGAGATAGCTGTGTAGTTATTTCCATTTTCATGCAGATAGCGGTGTAGATATTTCCATGTTCAAACAGATAGCGGTGTAGATATTTCCATGTTCATACAGATAGCGGTGTAGATATTTGCATGTTTATACAGATAGCGGTGAAGATGTATGCATGTTTGCACAGATAGCGGTGTAGATATTTCCATGTTCATCCAGATGGCTGTGTAGATATATCCATGTTCATACAGATGGCGGTGAAGATATTTCCATGTTCATACAGATAGCGGTGTAGATCTTTCCATGTTCACACAGACAGCGGTGTAGATATTTCCATGTTCATACAGATAGAGGTGAAGCTATTTCCATGTTCATACAGATTGCGGTGTAGATATTTCCATGTTCATCCAGATGGCTGTGTAGATATATCCATGTTCATACAGATGGCGGTGAAGATATTTCCATGTTCATACAGATAGCGGTGTAGATATTTCCATGTTCATACAGATAGTGGTGTAGATATTTCCATGTTAATACAGATAGCGGTGTATCTATTTCCATGTTCATACATATAGCGGTGTACATATTTCCATGTTCATCCAGATGGCTGTGTAGATTTTTCCATGTTCATACAGATAGCGGTGCTGATATTTCCATGTTCATACAGATAGCGGTGTAGATATTTCCATGTTCATCCAGAAGGCTGTGTAGATATTTCCATGTTCATACAGATAGCGGTGCTGATACTTCCATGTTGATACAGGTAGCGGTGTAGATATTTCCATGTTCATACAGATAGCGGTGTAGATATTTCCATGTTCATACAGATAGCGGTGTAGATATTTCCATGTTCATACAAATAGCGTTGTAGCTATTTCCATGTTCATACAGATAGCGGTGTAGATATTTCCATGTTCATCCAGAAGGGTGTGTAGATAAATCCATGTTCATACAGATGGCGGTGAAGATATTTCCATGTTCATACAGATAGCTGTGTAGATATTTCCATGTTTATACAGATATCGGTGTAGATATTTCCATGTTTATACAGATAGCGGAGTAGATATCTCCATCTTAATACAGATGGCGGTGTAGATATTTATATGATCATACAGATGGCGGTGCAGATATTTCCATGTTCATACAGATGGCGGTGTAGTTATTTCCATGTTTATAGAGATAGCGGTGTAGTTATTTCCATGTGTAAAGAGATAGCTGTATAGATATTTCCATGTATATGCAGATAGATTTGTAGATATTTCCATTTTCATGCAGATAGCTGTGTAGATATTTCCATGTTCAAACAGATAGCGGTGTAGATATTTCCATATTCATACAGATAGCAGTGTAGATATTTCCATGTTTAAACAGATAGTGGTGAAGATGTATACATGTGTACACAGATAGCGGTGTAGATATTTCCATGCTCATACAGATAGCAGTGTAGATATTTCAGTGTTCATCCAGATGGCTGTGTAGATATATCCATGTTCATACAGATGGCGGTGAAGATATTTCCATGTTCATACAGATAGCCGTGTAGATATTTCCATGTTCATACAGATAGCAGTGTAGATATTTCCATGTTCATACAGACAGCGGTGCTGATATTTCCATGTTCTTCCAGATGGCTGTGTAGATATATCTATGTTCATACAAATGGTGGTGAAGATATTTCCATGTTCATACAGTTATCGGTGTAGATATTTCCATGTTCATACAGATAGCAGTGTAGATATTTCCATGTTCATACAGATAGCGGTGCTGATATTTCCATGTTTATACAGGTAGCGGTGTAGATATTTCCATGTTTATACAGATAGTGGTGTAGATATTTCAATGTTTATACAGATAGCGGTGTAGATATTTCCATGTTTATACAGATAGTGTTGTAGATATTTCCATGTTTATAGAGATAGCGGTGTAGTTATTTCCATGTGTAAAGAGATAGCTTTGTAGATATTTCCATGTATATGCAGATAGCTGTGTAGATATTTCCATTTTCATGCAGATAGCGGTGTAGATATTTCCATGTTCATACAGATAGCGGTGTAGATATTTCCATGTTCATACAGATAGTGGTGCTGATATTTCCATGTTTATACAGGTAGCGGTGTAGATATTTCCATGTTTATACAGATAGCGGTGTAGATATTTCCATGTTTATACAGATAGCGGTGTAGATATTTCCATGTTTATACATATATCGGTGTATATATCTCCATATTAATACAGATGGCGGTGTAGATATTTATATGTTCATACAGATGGCGGTGCAGATATTTCCATGTTCATACAGATGGCGGTGTAGATATTTCCATGTTTATAGAGATAGCGGTGTAGTTATTTACATGTGTAAAGAAATAGCTTTGTAGATATTTCCGTGTATATGCTGATAGCTGTGTAGATATTTCCATTATCATGCAGATAGCGGTGTAGATATTTCCATGTTCATACAGATAGCGGTGTAGCTATTTCCATGTTCATACAGATAGCGGTGTAGATATTTCCAAGTTCATCCAGATGGGTGTGTAGATAAATCCATGTTCATACAGATGGCGGTGAAGATATTTCCATGTTCATACAGATAGCGTTGTAGATATTTCCATGTTTATACAGATATCGGTGTAGATATTTCCATGTTTATACAGATAGCGGAGTAGATATCTCCATCTTAATACAGATGGCGGTGTAGATATTTATATGATCATACAGATGGCGGTGGAGATATTTCTATGTTCATACAGATGGCGGTGTAGTTATTTCCATGTTTATAGAGATAGCGGTGTAGTTATTTCCATGTGTAAAGAAATATCTTTGTAGATATTTTCTTGTATATGCAGATAGCTGTGTAGATATTTCCATTTTCATGCAGATAGCGGTGTAGATATTTCCATGTTCAAACAGATAGCGGTGTAGATATTTCCATGTTCATACAGATAGCGGTGTAGATATTTGCATGTTTATACAGATAGCGGTGAAGATGTATGCATGTTTGCACAGATAGCGGTGTAGATATTTCCATGTTCATACAGATAGCGGTGTAGATATTTCCATGTTCATACAGATAGCGGTGTAGATATTTCCATGTTCATACAGATAGCGGTGTAGATATTTCCATGTTCATACAGATAGCGGTGTAGATATTTCCATGTTCATCCAGAAGGCTGTGTAGATATTTCCATGTTCATACAGATAGCGGTGCTGATATTTCCATGTTTATATAGGTCGCGGTGTAGATATTTCCATGTTCATACTGATAGCGGTGTAGATAATTCCATCTTAATACAGATGGCGGTGTAGATATTTCCATGTTTATAGAGATAGCGGTGTAGTTATTTCAATGTGTAAAGAGATAGCTTTGTAGATATTTCCATGTATACAGGTAGCTGTTTAGATATTTCCATTTTCATGCAGATAGCGGTGTAGATATTTCCATGTTCAAACAGATAGCGGTGTAGATATTTCCGTGTTCACACAGATAGCGGTGTAGATATTTCCATGTTTATACAGATAGCGGTGAAGATGTATGCATGTTTACACAGATAGCGGTGTAGATATTTCCATGTTCAAACAGATAGCGGTGTAGCTATTTCCATGTTCATACAGATAGCGCTGTAGATATTTCCATGTTCATACAGATAGTGGTGTAGATTTTCCATGTTCATACAGATAGAGGGGCTGATATTTCCATGTTCATAGAGATAGCGGTGCTGATATTTCCATGTTTATACAAATAGCGGTGTAGATATTTCCATGTTTATACAGATAGCGGTGTAGATATTTCCATGTTTATACAGATAGCATTGTAGATATCTCTATCTTAATACAGATGGCGGTGTAGATGTTTATATGTTCATACAGATGGCGGTGCAGATATTTCCATGTTCATACAGATGGCGGAGTAGATATTTCCATGTTTATAGAGATAGCGGTGTAGATATTTCCATGAGTAAAGAGATAGCTTTGTAGATATTTCCATGTATATGCAGATAGCTGTGTAGATATTTCCATTTTCATGCAGATAGCGGTGTAGATATTTCCATGTTCAAACAGATAGCGGTGTAGATATTTCCATGTTCATACAGATAGCGGTGCTGATATTTCCATGTTTTTACAGGTAGCGGTGTAGATATTTCCATGTTTATACAGATAGCGGTGTAGATATTTCCATGTTTATACAGATTGCGGTGTAGATATTTCCATGTTTATACAGATAGCGGTGTACATATCTCCATCTTAATACAGTTGGCGGTGTAGATATTTATATGTTCATACAGATGGCGGTGCAGATATTTCCATGTTCATACAGATGGCGGTGTAGATATTTCCATGTTTATAGAGATAGCGGTGTAGCTATTTCCATGTTCATACAGATAGCGGTGTAGATATTTCCATGTTCATACAGATAGTGGTGTAGTTATTTCCATTTTCATACAGATAGCGATGTAGCTATTTCCATGTTCATACAGATAGCGGTGTATATATTTCCATGTTCATCCAGATGGCTGTGTAGACATATCCATGTTCATACAGATGGCGGTGAAGGTAATTCCATGTTCATACAGATAGCGGTGTAGATATTTCCGTGTTGATACAGATAGTGGTGTAGATATTTCCATGTTCATACAGATAGAGGGGCTGATATTTCCATGTTCATACAGATAGCGGTGCTGATATTTCCATGTTTATACAGATAGCCGTGTAGATATTTCCATGTTTATACAGATAGCGGTGTAGTTATTTCGATGTTTATACAGATAGCGGTGTAGATATTTCCATCTTAATACATATTGCGGTGTAGATATTTATATGTTCATACAGGTGGCGTTGCAGATATTTCCATGTTCATACAGATGGCGGTGTAGATATTTCCATGTTTATAGAGATAGCGGTGTAGTTATTTCCATGGGTAAAGAGATAGCTTTGTAGATATTTCCATGCATATGCAGATAGCTGTGTAGATATCTCCATTTTCATGCAGATAGCGGTGTAGATATTTCCATGTTCAAACAGATAGCGGTGTAGATATTTCCATGTTCATACAGATAGCAGTGTAGATATTTCCATGTTTATACAGATAGCGGTGAAGATATATGCATGTTTACACAAATAGCGGTGTAGATATTTCCATGTTCATACAGATAGCGGTGCTGATATTTCCATGTTTATACAGGTAGCGGTGTAGATATTTCCATGTTTATACAGATAGCGGTGTAGATATTTCCATGTTTATACAGATAGCGGTGTAGATATCTCCATCTTAATAAAGTTGGCGGTGTAGATATTTATATGTTCATACAGATGGCGGTGCAGATATTTCCATGTTCATACAGATGGCGGTGTAGATATTTCCATGTTTATAGAGATAGCGGTGTAGCTATTTCCATGTTCATACAGATAGCGGTGTAGATATTTACATGTTCATCCAGATGGCTGTGTAGACATATCCATGTTCATACAGATGGTGGTGAAGGTAATTCCATGTTCATACAGATAGCGGTGTAGATATTTCCGTGTTCATACAGATAGTGGTGTAGATAATTCCATGTTCATACAGATAGAGGGGCTGATATTTCCATGTTCATACAGATAGCGGTGCTGATATTTCCATGTTTATACAGACAGCGGTGTAGATATTTCCATGTTTATACAGATAGCGGTGTAGATATTTCCATGTTTATACATATAGCGGTGTAGATATCTCCATCTTAATACAGATGGCGGTGTAGATATTTCCATGTTCATACAGGTGGCGGTGCAGATATTTCCATGTTTATACAGATAGCGGTGTAGATATTTCCATGTTTATACAGATAGCGGTGTAGATATTTCCGTGTTTATAAAGATAGCCGTGTAGATATTTCCTTGTTCATACAGATAGCGGTGTAGTTATTTCCATGTGTAAAGAGATAGATGTGTAGATATTTCCATGTATATGCAGATAGCTGTTTAGATATTTCCATTTTCATGCAGATAGCTGTGTAGATATTTCCATTTTCATACAGATAGCGGTGTAGATACTTCCATGTTCAAACAGATATCGGTGTAGATATTTCCATGTTCATACAGATAGCGGTGTAGATATTTCCATGTTTATACAGATAGCGGTGAAGATGTATGCATGTTTACACAGATAGCGGTGTAGATATTTCCATGTTCTTCCAGATGGCTGTGTAGATATTTCCATGTTTATACAGATAGCGGTGTAGATATCTCCATCTTAATACAGATGGCGGTGTAGATATTTATATGTTCATACGGATGGCGGTGCAGATATTTACATGTTCATACAGATGGCGGTGTAGATATTTCCATGTTTATAGAGATAGCGGTGTAGTTATTTCCATGTGTAAAGAGATAGCTTTGTAGATATTTCCATGTATATGCAGAGAGCTGTGTAGATATTTCCATTTTCATGCAGATAGCGGTGTAGATATTTCCATGTTCAAACAGATAGCGTTGTAGATATTTCTATGTTCACACAGATAGCGGTGTAGATATTTCCATGTTTATACAGATAGCGGTGAAGATGTATGCATGTTTTCACAGATAACGGTGTAGATATTTCCATGTTCATACAGATAGCGGTGCTGATATTTCCAAGTTTGTACAGGTAGCGGTGTAGATATTTCCATGTTTATACAGATAGCGGTGTAGATATTTCCATGTTTATACAGATAGCGGTGTAGATATTTCCATGTTTATACAGATAGCGGTGTACATATCTCCATCTTAATAAAGTTGGCGGTGTAGATATTTATATGTTCATACAGATGGCGGTGCAGATATTTCCATGTTCATACAGATGGCGGTGTAGATATTTCCATGTTTATAGAGATAGCGGTGTAGCTATTTCCATGTTCATACAGATAGCGGTGTAGATATTTCCATGTTCATCCAGATGGCTGTGTAGACATATCCATGTTCATACAGATGGCGGTGAAGGTAATTCCATTTTCATACAGATAGCGGTGTAGATATTTCCGTGTTCATACAGATAGTGGTGTAGATAATTCCATGTTCATACAGATAGAAGGGCTGATATTTCCATGTTCATACAGATAGCGGTGCTGATATTTCCATGTTTATACAGATAGCGGTGTAGATATTTCCATGTTTATACAGATAGCCATGTAGATATTTCCATGTTTATACATATTGCGGTGTAGATATCTCCATCTTAATACAGATGGTGGTGTAGATATTTCCATGTTCATACAGGTGGCGGTGCAGATATTTCCATGTTTATACAGATAGCGATGTAGATATTTCCATGTTTATACAGATAGCGGTGTAGATATTTCCGTGTTTATAAAGATAGCCGTGTAGATATTTCCTTGTTCATACAGATAGCGGTGTAGTTATTTCCATGTGTAAAGATATAGATGTGTAGATATTTCCATGTATATGCAGATAGCTGTTTAGATATTTCCATTTTCATGCAGATAGCTGTGTAGATATTTCCATTTTCATGCAGATAGCGGTGTAGATATTTCCATGTTCATACAGATAGCGGTGTAGATATTTCCATGTTTATACAGAGAGCGGTGAAGATGTATGCATGTTTACACAGATAGCGGCGTAGATATTTACATGTTCATCCAGATGGCTGTGTAGATATTTCCATGTTTATACAGATAGCGGTGTAGATATCTCCATCTTAATACAGATGGCGGTGTAGATATTTATATGTTCATACGAATGGCGGTGCAGATATTTACATGTTCATACAGATGGCGGTGTAGATATTTCCATGTTTATAGAGATAGCGGTGTAGTTATTTCCATGTGTAAAGAAATAACTTTGTAGATATTTCCGTGTATATGCAGATAGCTGTGTAGTTATTTCCATTTTCATGCAGATAGCGGTGTAGATATTTCCATGTTCAAACAGATAGCGGTGTAGATATTTCCATGTTCATACAGATAGCGGTGTAGATATTTGCATGTTTATACAGATAGCGGTGAAGATGTATGCATGTTTGCACAGATAGCGGTGTAGATATTTCCATGTTCATACAGATAGCGGTGTAGATATTTCCATGTTCATACAGATAGCGGTGTAGATATTTCCATGTTCATACAGATAGCGGTGTAGATATTTCCATGTTCATACAGATAGCGGTGTAGATATTTCCATGTTCATCCAGAAGGCTGTGTAGATATTTCCATGTTCATACAGATAGCGGTGCTGATATTTCCATGTTTATATAGGTAGCGGTGTAGATATTTCCATGTTCATACAGATAGCGGTGTAGATATTTCCATGTTTATACAGATAGCGGTGTGGATATTTCCATGTTTATACAGATAGCGGTGTGGATATCTCCATCTTAATACAGATGGTGGTGCAGATATTTATATGTTCATGCAGGTGGCGGTGCAGATATTTCCATATTCATACAGATGGCGGTGTAGATATTTCTATGATTATAGAGATAGCGGAGTAGTTATTTCCATGTGTAAAGAAATAGCTTTGCAGATATTTCCATGTATATGCAGATAGCTCTGTAGATATTTCCATTTTCATGCAGATAGCGGTGTAGATATTTCCATGTTCATACAGATAGCGGTGGAGATATTTACATGTTTATGCAGATAGCGGTGAAGATGTATGCATGTTTACACAGATAGCGGTGTAGATATTTCCATGTTCATTCAGCTAGCGGTGTAGATATTTCCATGTTCATCCAGATGGCTGTGTAGATATATCCATGTTCATACAGATGGCGGTGAAGATATTTCCATGTTCATACAGATAGCGGTGTAGATCTTTCCATGTTCACACAGACAGCGGTGTAGATATTTCCATGTTCATACAGATAGAGGTGAAGCTATTTCCATGTTCATACAGATTGCGGTGTAGATATTTCCATGTTCATCCAGATGGCTGTGTAGATATATCCATGTTCATACAGATGGCGGTGAAGATATTTCCATGTTCATACAGATAGCGGTGTAGATATTTCCATGTTCATACAGATAGTGGTGTAGATATTTCCATGTTAATACAAATAGCGGTGTATCTATTTCCATGTTCATACATATAGCGGTGTACATATTTCCATGTTCATCCAGATGGCTGTGTAGATTTTTCCATGTTCATACAGATAGCGGTGCTGATATTTCCATGTTCATACAGATAGCGGTGTAGATATTTCCATGTTCATCCAGAAGGCTGTGTAGATATTTCCATGTTCATACAGATAGCGGTGCTGATACTTCCATGTTGATACAGGTAGCGGTGTAGATATTTCCATGTTCATACAGATAGCGGTGTAGATATTTCCATGTTCATACAGATAGCGGTGTAGATATTTCCATGTTCATACAAATAGCGGTGTAGCTATTTCCATGTTCATACAGATGGCTGTGTAGATATTTCCATTTTCATACAGATAGCGGTGCTGATATTTCCATGTTTATACAGATAGCGGTGAAGATGTATGCATGTTTACACAGATAGCGGTGTAGATATTTCCATGTTCATACAGATATTGGTGTAGATATTTCCATGTTCATCCAGATGGCTGTGTAGATATATCCATCTTAATACAGATGGCGGTGTAGATATTTCCATGTTCATTCAGATGGTGGTGTAGATATTTCCATGTTTATATAGATTGTGGTGTAGATGTTTCCATGTGTAAAGAAATAGCTTTGTAGATATTTCCATGTACATTCAGAGAGCTGTGTAGATATTTCCATTTTCATGTAGATAGCGCTGTAGATATTTCCATGTTCAAACAGATAGCTGTGTAGATATTTCCATGTTCATACAGATAGCGGTGTAGATATTTCCATGTTTATACAGATAGCGGTGAAGATGTATGCATGTTAACACAGACAGTGGTGTAGATATTCCATTTTAATACAGATAGCGGTGTAGATATTTCCATATTCATCCAGATGGCTGTGTAGATATATCCATGTTCATACAGATGGCGGTGAAGATATTTCCATGTTCATACAGATAGCGGTGTAGATATTTCCATGTTCATACAGATAGCAGTGTAGGTATTTCCATGTTCATACAGATAGCGGTGCTGATATTTCCATGTTTGTACAGGTAGCGGTGTAGATATTTCCATGTTTATACAGATAGTGGTGTAGATATTTCCATGTTTATACAGATAGCGGTGTAGATATTTCCATGTTTATACAGATAGTGGTGTAGATATTTCCATGTTTATAGAGATAGCGGTGTAGTTATTTCCATGTGTAAAGAGATAGCTTTGTAGATATTTCCATGTATATGCAGATAGCTGTGTAGATATTTCCATTTTCATGCAGATAGCGGTGTAGATATTTCCATGTTCATACAGATAGCGGTGTAGATATTTCCATGTTCATACAGATAGCTGTGCTGATATTTCCATGTTTATACAGGTAGCGGTGTAGATATTTCCATGTTTATACAGATAGCGGTGTAGATATTTCCATGTTTATACAGATAGCGTTGTAGATATTTCCTTGTTTATACAGATAGCGGTGTTGATATCTCCATCTTAATAGAGATGGCGGTGTAGATATTTATATGTTCATACAGATGGCGGTGCAGATATTTCCATGTTCATACAGATGGCGGTGTAGATATTTCCATGTTTATAGAGATAGCGGTGTAGTTATTTCCATGTGTAAAGAAATAGCTTTGTAGATATTTCCGTGTATATGCAGATAGCTGTGTAGATATTTCCATTTTCATGCAGATAGCGGTGTAGATATTTCCATGTTCAACCAGATAGCGGTGTAGATATTTCCATGTTCATACAGATAGCGGTGTAGATATTTCCATGTTTATACAGATAGCGGTGAAGATGTATGCATGTTTGCACAGATAGCGGTGTAGATATTTCCATGTTCATACAGATAGTGGTGTAGATATTTCCATGTTCATACAGATAGCGGTGTAGATATTTCCTTGTTCATACAGATAGCGGTGTAGATATTTCCATGTTCATCCAGAAGGCTGTGTAGATATTTCCATGTTCATACAGATAGCGGTGCTGATATTTCCATGTTTATACAGGTAGCGGTGTAGATATTTCCATGTTCATACAGATAGCGGTGTAGATATTTCCATGTTTATACAGATAGCGGTGAAGATGTATGCATGTTTACACAGATAGCGGTGTAGATATTTCCATGTTCATCCAGATGGCTGTGTAGATATTTCCATGTTCATACAGATAGCGGTGTAGATATTTCCATGTTCATACAGACAGCTGTGCTGTTATTTCCATGTTCATCCAGATGGCTGTGTAGATATATCCATGTTCATACAGATGGCGGTGAAGATATTTCCATGTTCATACAGATATCGGTGTAGATATTTCCATGTTCATAGAGATAGCGGTGTAGATATTTCCATGTTCATACAGATAGCGGTGCAAATATTTCCATGTTTATTCAGGTAGCGGTGTTGATATTTCCATGTTTATACAGATAGCGGTGTAGATATTTCCATGTTTATACAGATAGCGGTGCTGATACTTCCATGTTGATACAGGTAGCGGTGTAGATATTTCCATGTTCATACAGATAGCGGTGTAGATATTTCCATGTTCTTACAGATAGCGGTGTAGATATTTCCATGTTTATACTGATATCGGTGTAGATATTTCCATGTTTATACAGATAGCGGAGTAGATATCTCCATCTTAATACAGATGGCGGTGTAGATATTTATATGATCATACAGATGGCGGTGGAGATATTTCTATGTTCATACAGATGGCGGTTTAGTTATTTCCATGTTTATAGAGATAGCGGTGTAGTTATTTCCATGTGTAAAGAAATATCTTTGTAGATATTTTCTTGTATATGCAGATAGCTGTGTAGATATTTCCATTTTCATGCAGATAGCGGTGTAGATATTTCCATGTTCAAACAGATAGCGGTGTAGATATTTCCATGTTCATACAGATAGCGGTGTAGATATTTGCATGTTTATACAGATAGCGGTGAAGATGTATGCATGTTTGCACAGATAGCGGTGTAGATATTTCCATGTTCATACAGATAGCGGTGTAGATATTTCCATGTTCATACAGATAGCGGTGTAGATATTTCCATGTTCATACAGATAGCGGTGTAGATATTTCCATGTTCATACAGATAGCGGTGTAGATATTTCCATGTTCATCCAGAAGGCTGTGTAGATATTTCCATGTTCATACAGATAGCGGTGCTGATATTTCCATGTTTATATAGGTCGCGGTGTAGATATTTCCATGTTCATACAGATAGCGGTGTAGATATTTCCATGTTTATACAGATAGCGGTGTAGATATTTCCATGTTTATAGAGATAGCGGTGTGGATATCTCCATCTTAATACAGATGGTGGTGTAGATATTTATATGTTCATGCAGATGGCGGTGCAGATATTTCCATGTTCATACAGATGGTGGTGTAGATATTTCTATGTTTATAGAGATAGCGGTGTAATTATTTCCATGTGTAAAGAAATAGCTTTGTAGATATTTCCATGTATATGCAGATAGCTCTGTAGATATTTCCATTTTCATGCAGATAGCGGAGTAGATATTTCCATGTTCTAACAGATAGCGGTGTAGATATTTCCATGTTCATACAGATAGCGGTGTGGATATTTCCATGTTTATACATATAGCGGTGTAGATATTTCCATGTTCAAACAGATAGCGGTGTAGATATTTCCATGTTCATCCAGTTGGCTGTGTAGTTAAATCCATGTTCATACAGATGGCGGTGAAGATATTTCCATGATCATACAGATTGCGGTGTAGATATTTCCATGTTCATACAGATAGCGGTGTAGACATTTCCATGTTCATACAGATAGCGGTGTAGCTATTTCCATGTTCATACAGATAGTGGTGTAGATATTTCCGTGTTCATCCAGATGGCTGTGTAGATATTTCCATGTTCATACAGATAGCGGTGCTGATATTTCCATGTTTATACAGGTAGCGGTGTAGATATTTCCATGTTTATACAGATAGAGGTGAAGATGTATGCATGTTTACACAGTTAGCGGTGCAGATATTTCCATGTTCATACAGATAGCGGTGTAGATATTTCCATGTTCATACAGAGAGCGGTGTAGATATTTCCATGTTCATCCAGATGGCTGTGTAGATATATCCATGTTCATTCAGATAGCGGTGTAGATATTTCCATGTTCATACAGACAGCGGTGCTGTTATATCCATGTTCATCCAGATGGAGGTGTAGATATATCCATGTTCATACAGATGGCGGTGAAGATATTTCCATTTTCATACAGATATCGGTGTAGATATTTCCATGTTCATAGAGATAGCGGTGAAGATACTTCCATGTTCATACAGATAGCGGTGCTGATATTTCCATGTTTATTCAGGTAGCGGTGTTGATATTTCCATGTTTATACAGATAGCGGTGTAGATATTTCCATGTTTATACAGATAACGGTGTAGGTATTTTCATGTTTATACAGATAGCGGTGTAGATATCTCCATCTTAATACAGATGGCGGTGTAGATATTTATATGTTCATACAGATGGCGGTGCAGATATTTCCATGTTCATTCAGATGGCGGTGTAAATACTTCCATGTTTATAGATATTGCGGTGTAGATATTTCCATGTGAAAAGAAATAGCTTTGTAGATATTTCCATGTACATGCAGAGAGCTGTGTAGATATTTCCATTTTCATGCAGATAGCGGTGTAGATATTTCCATGTTCAAACAGATAGCTGTGTAGGTATTTCCATGTTCATACAGATAGCGGTGTAGATATTTCCATGTTTATACAGATAGCGGTGAAGATGTATGCATGTTTGCACAGATAGTGGTGTAGATATTTCCATGTTCATACAGATAGCGGTGTAGATATTTCAATGTTCATACAGATAGCGGTGTAGATATTTCCATTTTCTTCCAGAAGGCTGTGTAGATATTTCCATGTTCATACAGATAGCGGTGCTGATATTTTAATGTTTATACAGGTAGCGGTGTAGATATTTCCACGTTTATACAGATAGCGGTGTAGATATTTCCATGTTTATACAGATAGCGGTGTAGATATTTCCATGTTTATACAGATAGCGGTGTAGATATCTCCATCTTAATACAGATGGCAGTGTAGATATTTATATGTTCATTCGGATGGCGGTGCAGATATTTCCATGTTCATACAGATGGCGGTGTAGATATTTCCATGTTTATAGAGATAGCGGTGTAGTTATTTCCATGTGTAAAGAAATAGCTTTGTAGATATTTCCTTGTATATGCAGATAGCTGTGTAGTTATTTCCATTTTCATGCAGATAGTGGTGTAGATATTTCCATGTTCAAACAGATAGCGGTGTAGATATTTCCATGTTCATACAGATAGCGGTGTAGATATTTGCATGTTTATACAGATAGCGGTGAAGATGTATGCATGTTTGCACAGATAGCTGTGTAGATATTTCCATGTTCATACAGATAGCGGTGTAGATATTTCCATGTTCATACAGATAGCGGTGTAGATATTTCCATGTTCATACAGATAGCGGTGTAGATATTTCCATGTTCATACAGATAGCGGTGTAGTTATTTCCATGTTCATCCAGAAGGCTGTGTAGATATTTCCATGTTCATACAGATAGCGGTGCTGATATTTCCATGTTTATATAGGTAGCGGTGTAGATATTTCCATGTTCATACAGATAGCGGTGTAGATATTTCCATGTTTATACAGATAGCGGTGTGGATATTTACATGTTTATACAGATAGCGGTGTGGATATCTCCATCTTAATACAGATGGTGGTTTAGATATTTATATGTTCATGCAGATGGCGGTGCAGATATTTCCATGTTCATACAGATGGCGGTGTAGATATTTCTATGTTTATAGAGATAGCGGTGTAGTTATTTCCATGTGTAAAGGAATAGCTTTGTAGATATTTCCATGTATATGCAGATAGCTCTGTAGATATTTCCATTTTCATGCAGATAGCGGTGTAGATATTTCCATGTTCATACAGATAGCGGTGGAGATATTTCCATGTTTATACAGATAGCGGTGAAGATGTATGCATGTTTACACAGATAGCGGTGTAGCTATTTCCATGTTCATACAGATTGCGGTGTAGATATTTCCATGTTCATCCAGATGGCTGTGTAGATATATCCATGTTCATACAGATGGCGGTGAAGATATTTCCATGTTCATACAGATAGCGGTGTATCTATTTCCATGTTCATACAGATAGCGGTGTAGATATTTCCATGTTCATCCAGATGGCTGTGTAGATATTTCCATGTTCATACAGATAGCGGTGCTGATATTTCCATGTTTATACAGGTAGCGGTTTAGATATTCCCATGTTTATACAGATAGCGGTGTAGATATTTCCATGTTTATATAGATAGAGGTGAAGATGTATGCATGTTTACACAGTTAGCGGTGCAGATATTTCAATGTTCATACAGATAGCGGTGTAGATATTTCCATGTTCATCCAGATGGCTGTGTAGATATATCCATGTTCATTCAGATGGCGGTGAAGATATTTCCATGTTCATACAGATAGCGTTGTAGATATTTCCATGTTCATACAGATAGCTGTGTAGATATTTCCATGTTCATACAGACAGCGGTGTAGATATTTCCATGTTCATACAGATAGTGGTGTAGATATTTCCATGTTCATACAGATAGCGGTGTAGCTATTTCCATGTTCATACAGATAGCGGTGTAGATATTTCCATGTTCATAGAGATAGCGGTGAAGATATTACCATGTTCATACAACAGCGGTGCTGATATTTCCATGTTTATACATGTAGCGGTGTAGATATTTCCATGTTTCTACAGATAGCGGTGTAGATATTTCCATGTTTATACAGATAGCGGTGTAGATATTTTCATGTTTATACAGGTAGCGGTGTAGATATCTCCATCTTAATACAGATGGCGGTGTAGATATTTATATGTTCATACAGATGGCGGTGCAGATATTTCCATGTTCATACAGATGGCGGTGTAGATATTTCCATGTTTATAGAGACTGCGGTGTAGATATTTCCATGTGTAAAGAAATAGCTTTGTAAATATTTCCATGTATATGCAGATAGCTGTGTAGATATTTCCATTTTCATGCAGATAGCGGTGTAGATATTTCCATGTTCAAACAGATAGCTGTGTAGATATTTCCATGTTCATACAGATAGCGGTGTAGATATTTCCATGTTTATACAGATAGCGGTGAAGATGTATGCATGTTAACACAGATAGCGGTGTAGATATTTCCAAGTTCATACAGATAGCGGTGTAGATATTTCCATGTTCATACAGATAGCGGTGTAGACATTTCCATGTTCATACTGATAGCGGTGTAGCTATTTCCATGTTCATACAGATAGCGGTGTAGATATTTCCATGTTCATCCAGATGGCTGTGTAGATATGTCCATGTTCATACAGATGGCGGTGAAGATATTTCCATGTTCATACAGATGGCAGTGTAGATATTTCCATGTTCATACAGATAGCGGTGTAGATATTTCCATGTTCATACAGACAGTGGTGCTGTTATTTCCATGTTCATCCAGATGGCTGTGTAGATATATCCATGTTCATACAGATGGCGGTGAAGATATTTCCATGTTCATACAGATATCGGTGTAGATATTTCCATGTTTATTCAGGTAGCGGTGTTGATATTTCCATGTTTATACAGATGGCGGTGTAGATATTTCCATGTTTATACAGATAGCGGTGTAGATATTTCCATGTTTATACAGATAGCGGTGTAGATATCTCCATCTTAACACAGATGGCGGTGTAGATATTTATATGTTCATACAGATGGCGGTGCAGATATTTCCATGTTCATTCAGATGGCGGTGTAGATATTTCCATGTTTATATAGATTGCTGTGTAGATATTTCCATGTGTAAAGAAATAGCTTTGTAGATATTTCCATGTTCATCCAGATGGCTGTGTAGATATATCCATGTTCATTCAGATGGCGGTGAAGATATTTCCATGTTCATACAGATAGCGGTGTAGATATTTCCATGTTCATACAGATAGCTGTGTAGATATATCCATGTTCATACAGATGGCGATGAAGATATTTCCATGTTCATACAGATAGCGGTGTAGGTATTTCCAAGTTCATACAGATAGCGGCGTAGGTATTTCCATGTTCATACAGATAGCGGTGTAGCTATTTAAATGTTCATACAGATATCGGTGTAGATATTTCCAAGTTTATGCAGATAGCGGAGTAGATATCTCCATCTTAATACAGATGGCGGTGTAGATATTTATATGATCATACAGATGGCGGTGCAGATATTTCCATGTTCATACAGATGGCGGTGTAGATATTTCCATGTTTATAGAGATAGCGGTGTACTTATTTCCATGTGTAAAGAAATATCTTTGTAGATATTTTCTTGTATATGCAGATAGCTGTGTAGATATTTCCATTTTCATGCAGATAGCGGTGTAGATATTTCCATGTTCAAACAGATAGCGGTGTAGATATTTCCATGTTCATACAGATAGCGGTGTAGATATTTGCATGTTTATACAGATAGCGGTGAAGATGTATGCATGTTTGCACAGATAGCGGTGTAGATATTTCCATGTTCATACAGATAGCGGTGTAGATATTTCCATGTTCATACAGATAGCGGTGTAGATATTTCCATGTTCATACAGATAGCGGTGTAGATATTTCCATGTTCATACAGATAGCGGTGTAGATATTTCCATGTTCATCCAGAAGGCTGTGTAGATATTTCCATGTTCATACAGATAGCGGTGCTGATATTTCCATGTTTATATAGGTCGCGGTGTAGATATTTCCATGTTCATCCAGATGGCTGTGTAGATATATCTATGTTCATACAGATGGTATTGAAAATATTTCCATGTTCATACAGATATCGGTGTAGATATTTCCATGTTCATACAGATAGCAGTGTAGGTATTTCCATGTTCATACAGATAGCGGTGCTGATATTTCCATGTTTGTACAGGTAGCGGTGTAGATATTTCCATGTTTATACAGATAGTGGTGTAGATATTTCCATGTTTATACAGATAGCGGTGTAGATATTTCCATGTTTATACAGATAGTGGTGTAGATATTTCCATGTTTATAGAGATAGCGGTGTAGTTATTTCCATTTGTAAAGAGATAGCTTTGTAGATATTTCCATGTATATGCAGATAGCTGTGTAGATATTTCCATTTTCATGCAGATAGCGGTGTAGATATTTCCATGTTCATACATATAGCGGTGTAGATATTTCCATGTTCATCCAGATAGCTGTGTAGATGTATCCATGTTCATACAGATAGCGGTGTAGATATTTCCATGTTTATACAGGTAGCGGTGTAGATATTTCCATGTTTATACAGATAGCGGTGTAGATATTTCCATGTTTATACAGATAGCGGTGTAGATATCTCCATCTTAATGGAGGTGGCGGTGTAGATATTTATATGTTCATAAAGATGACGGTGCAGATATTTCCATGTTCATACAGATGGTGGTGTAGATATTTCCATGTTTATAGAGATAGCGGTGTAGTTATTTCCATGTGTAAAGAAATAGCTTTGTAGATATTTCCGTGTATATGCAGATACCGGTGTAGATATTTCCATTTTCATGCAGATAGCGGTGTAGATATTTCCATGTTCAAACAGATAGCGGTGTAGTTATTTCCATGTTCATACAGATAGCGGTGTAGATATTTCCATGTTTATACAGATAGCGGTGAAGATGTATGCATGTTTGCACAGATAGCGGTGTAGATATTTCCATGTTCATACAGATAGCGGTGTAGATATTTCCATGTTCATACAGATAGTGGTGTAGATATTTCCAAGTTCATACAGATAGCGGTGTAGATATTTCCATGTTCATACAGATAACGGTGTAGATATTTCCATGTTCATCCAGAAGGCTGTGTAGATATTTCCATGTTCATACACATAGCGGTGTAGATATTTCCATGTTTATACAGATAGCGGTGTAGATATTTCCATGTTTATAGAGATAGCGGTGTAGATATCTCCATATTAATACAGATGGCTGTGTTTATATTTATATGTTCATACAGATGGCGGTGCAGATATTTCCATGTTCATACAAATGGCGTTGTAGATATTTCCATGTTTATACAGATATCGGTGTAGATATTTCCAAGTTTATGCAGATAGCGGAGTAGATATCTCCATCTTAATACAGATGGCGGTGTAGATATTTATATGATCATACAGATGGCGGTGCAGATATTTCCATGTTCATACAGATGGCGGTGTAGATATTTTCATGTTTATAGAGATAGCGGTGTACTTATTTCCATGTGTAAAGAGATAGCTGTATAGATATTTCCATGTATATGCAGATAGCTTTGTAGATATTTCCATTTTCATGCAGATAGCGGTGTAGATATTTCCATGTTCAAACAGATAGCGGTGTAGACAGTTCCATGTTCATACAGATAGCAGTGTAGATATTTCCATGTTTAAACAGATAGTGGTGAAAATGTATACATGTTTACACAGATAGCGGTGTAGATATTTCCATGCTCATACAGATAGCCGTGTAGATTTTTCCGTGTTCATCCAGATGGCTGTGTAGATATATCCATGTTCATACAGATGGCGGTGAAGATATTTCCATGATCATACAGATAGCGGTGTAGCTATTTCAATGTTCATACAGACAGCGGTGCTGATATTTCCATGTTCATCCAGATGGCTGTGTAGATATATCTATGTTCATACAGATGGTATTGAAAATATTTCCATGTTCATACAGATATCGGTGTAGATATTTCCATGTTCATTCACATAGCAGTGTAGGTATTTCCATGTTCATACAGATAGCGGTGCTGATATTTCCATGTTTGTACAGGTAGCGGTGTAGATATTTCCATGTTTATACAGATAGTGGTGTAGATATTTCCATGTTTATACAGATAGCGGTGTAGATATTTCCATGTTTATACAGATAGTGGTGTAGATATTTCCATGTTTATAGAGATAGCGGTGTAGTTATTTCCATTTGTAAAGAGATAGCTTTGTAGATATTTCCATGTATATGCAGATAGCTGTGTACATATTTCCATTTTCATGCAGATAGCGGTGTAGATATTTCCATGTTCATACAGATAGCGGTGTAGATATTTCCATGTTCATACAGATAGCTGTGCTGATATTTCCATGTTTATACAGGTAGCGGTGTAGATATTTCCATGTTTATACAGGTAGCGGTGTAGATATTTCCATGTTTATACAGATAGCGGTGTAGATATTTCCATGTTTATACAGATAGCGGTGTAGATTTCTCCATCTTAATAGAGGTGGCGGTGTAGATATTTATATGTTCATAAAGATGGCGGTGCAGATATTTCCATGTTCATACAGATGGTGGTGTAGATATTTCCATGTTTATAGAGATAGCGGTGTAGTTATTTCCATTTGTAAAGAAATAGCTTTGTAGATATTTCCGTGTATATGCAGATACCGGTGTAGATATTTCCATTTTCATGCAGGTAGCGGTGTAGATATTTCCATGTTCAAACAGATAGCGGTGTAGTTATTTCCATGTTCATACAGATAGCGGTGTAGATATTTCCATGTTTATACAGATAGCGGTGAAGATGTATGCATGTTTGCACAGATAGCGGTGTAGATATTTCCATGTTCATACAGATAGCGGTGTAGATATTTCCATGTTCATACAGATAGTGGTGTAGATATTTCCATGTTCATACAGATAGCGGTGTAGATATTTCCATGTTCATACAGATAACGGTGTAGATATTTCCATGTTCATCCAGAAGGCTGTGTAGATATTTCCATGTTCATACACATAGCGGTGCTGATATTTCCATGTTTATACAGGTAGCGGTGTAGATATTTCCATGTTCATACAGATAGCGGTGTAGATATTTCCATGTTTATACAGATAGCGGTGTAGATATTTCCATGTTTATAGAGATAGCGGTGTAGATATCTCCATATTAATACAGATGGCAGTGTATATATTTATATGTTCATACAGATGGCGGTGCAGATATTTCCATGTTCATACAGATGGCGGTGTAGATATTTCCATGTTTATAGAGATAGCGGTGTAGTTATTTCCATGTGTAAAGAAATAGCTTTGTAGATATTTCCGTGTATATGCAGATAGCTGTGTAGATATTTCCATTTTCATGCAGATAGCGGTGTAGATATTTCCATGTTCAAACAGATAGCGGTGTAGATATTTCCATGTTCATACAGATAGCGGTGTAGATATTTCCATGTTTATACAGATAGCGGTGAAGATGTCTGCATGTTTGCACAGATAGCGGTGTAGATATTTCCATGTTCATACAGATAGCGGTGTAGACATTTCCATGTTCATGCAAATAGTGGTGTAGATATTTCCATGTTCATACAGATAGCGGTGTAGCTATTTCCATGTTCATACAGATAGCGGTGTAGATATTTCCATGTTCATCCAGAAGGCTGTGAAGATATTTCCATGTTCATACAGATAGCGGTGCTGATATTTCCATGTTTATGCAGGTAGCGGTGTAGATATTTCCATGTTCATACAGATAGCGGTGTAGATATTTCCATGTTCATACAGATAGCAGTGTAGATATTTCCATGTTCATGCAGATAGTGGTGTAGATATTTCCATGTTTATGCAGATAGCGGAGTAGATATCTCCATCTTAATACAGATGGCGGTGTAGATATTTATATGATCATACAGATGGCGGTGCAGATATTTCCATGTTCATACAGATGGCGGTGTAGATATTTCCATGTTTATAGAGAGAGCGGTGTAGTTATTTCCATGTGTAAAGAGATAGCTGTATAGATATTTCCATGTATATGCAGATAGCTTTGTAGATATTTCCATTTTCATGCAGATAGCGGTGTAGATATTTCCATGTTCAAACAGATAGCGGTGTAGATAGTTCCATGTTCATACAGATAGCAGTGTAGATATTTCCATGTTTAAACAGATAGTGGTGAAGATGTATACATGTTTACACAGATAGCGGTGTAGATATTTCCATGCTCATACAGATAGCGGTGTAGATATTTCCGTGTTCATCCAGATGGCTGTGTAGATATATCCATGTTCATACAGGTGGCGGTGAAGATATTTCCATGTTCATACAGATAGCGGTGTAGATATTTCCATGTTCATACAGATAGCGGTGTAGATATTTCCATGTTCATACAGATAGCGGTGTTGATATTTCCATGTTCATACAGACAGCGGTGCTGATATTTCCATGTTCATCCAGATGGCTGTGTAGATATATCTATGTTCATACAGATTGTGGTGAAGATATTTCCATGTTCATACAGATATCGGTGTAGATATTTCCATGTTAATACATATAGCAGTGTAGGTATTTCCATGTTCATACAGATAGCGGTGCTGATATTTTCATGTTTATACAGGTAGCGGTGTAGATATTTCCACGTTTATACAGACAGTGGTGTAGATATTTCCATGTTTATACAGATAGCGGTGTAGATATTTATATGTTTATACAAATAGTGGTGTAGATATTTCCATGTTTATAGAGATAGCGGTGTAGATATTTCCATGTGTAAAGAGATAGCTTTGTAGATATTTCCATGTATATGCAGATAGCTGTGTAGATATTTCCATTTTCATGCAGATAGCGGTGTAGATATTTCCATGTTCATACAGATAGCGGTGTAGATATTTCCATGTTCATACAGATAGCGGTGCTGATATTTCCATGTTTATACAGGTAGCGGTGTAGATATTTCCATGTTTATACAGATAGCGGTGTAGATATTTCCATGTTCATACAGATAGCTGTGTAGATATATCCATGTTCATACAGATGGCGATGAAGATATTTCCATGTTCATACAGATAGCGGTGTAGGTATTTCCAAGTTCATACAGATAGCGGCGTAGGTATTTCCATGTTCATACAGATAGCGGTGTAGCTATTTAAATGTTCATACAGATATCGGTGTAGATATTTCCAAGTTTATGCAGATAGCGGAGTAGATATCTCCATCTTAATACAGATGGCGGTGTAGATATTTATATGATCATACAGATGGCGGTGCAGATATTTCCATGTTCATACAGATGGCGGTGTAGATATTTCCATGTTTATAGAGATAGCGGTGTACTTATTTCCATGTGTAAAGAAATATCTTTGTAGATATTTTCTTGTATATGCAGATAGCTGTGTAGATATTTCCATTTTCATGCAGATAGCGGTGTAGATATTTCCATGTTCAAACAGATAGCGGTGTAGATATTTCCATGTTCATACAGATAGCGGTGTAGATATTTGCATGTTTATACAGATAGCGGTGAAGATGTATGCATGTTTGCACAGATAGCGGTGTAGATATTTCCATGTTCATACAGATAGCGGTGTAGATATTTCCATGTTCATACAGATAGCGGTGTAGATATTTCCATGTTCATACAGATAGCGGTGTAGATATTTCCATGTTCATACAGATAGCGGTGTAGATATTTCCATGTTCATCCAGAAGGCTGTGTAGATATTTCCATGTTCATACAGATAGCGGTGCTGATATTTCCATGTTTATATAGGTCGCGGTGTAGATATTTCCATGTTCATCCAGATGGCTGTGTAGATATATCTATGTTCATACAGATGGTATTGAAAATATTTCCATGTTCATACAGATATCGGTGTAGATATTTCCATGTTCATACAGATAGCAGTGTAGGTATTTCCATGTTCATACAGATAGCGGTGCTGATATTTCCATGTTTGTACAGGTAGCGGTGTAGATATTTCCATGTTTATACAGATAGTGGTGTAGATATTTCCATGTTTATACAGATAGCGGTGTAGATATTTCCATGTTTATACAGATAGTGGTGTAGATATTTCCATGTTTATAGAGATAGCGGTGTAGTTATTTCCATTTGTAAAGAGATAGCTTTGTAGATATTTCCATGTATATGCAGATAGCTGTGTAGATATTTCCATTTTCATGCAGATAGCGGTGTAGATATTTCCATGTTCATACATATAGCGGTGTAGATATTTCCATGTTCATCCAGATAGCTGTGTAGATGTATCCATGTTCATACAGATAGCGGTGTAGATATTTCCATGTTTATACAGGTAGCGGTGTAGATATTTCCATGTTTATACAGATAGCGGTGTAGATATTTCCATGTTTATACAGATAGCGGTGTAGATATCTCCATCTTAATGGAGGTGGCGGTGTAGATATTTATATGTTCATAAAGATGACGGTGCAGATATTTCCATGTTCATACAGATGGTGGTGTAGATATTTCCATGTTTATAGAGATAGCGGTGTAGTTATTTCCATGTGTAAAGAAATAGCTTTGTAGATATTTCCGTGTATATGCAGATACCGGTGTAGATATTTCCATTTTCATGCAGATAGCGGTGTAGATATTTCCATGTTCAAACAGATAGCGGTGTAGTTATTTCCATGTTCATACAGATAGCGGTGTAGATATTTCCATGTTTATACAGATAGCGGTGAAGATGTATGCATGTTTGCACAGATAGCGGTGTAGATATTTCCATGTTCATACAGATAGCGGTGTAGATATTTCCATGTTCATACAGATAGTGGTGTAGATATTTCCAAGTTCATACAGATAGCGGTGTAGATATTTCCATGTTCATACAGATAACGGTGTAGATATTTCCATGTTCATCCAGAAGGCTGTGTAGATATTTCCATGTTCATACACATAGCGGTGTAGATATTTCCATGTTTATACAGATAGCGGTGTAGATATTTCCATGTTTATAGAGATAGCGGTGTAGATATCTCCATATTAATACAGATGGCTGTGTTTATATTTATATGTTCATACAGATGGCGGTGCAGATATTTCCATGTTCATACAAATGGCGTTGTAGATATTTCCATGTTTATACAGATATCGGTGTAGATATTTCCAAGTTTATGCAGATAGCGGAGTAGATATCTCCATCTTAATACAGATGGCGGTGTAGATATTTATATGATCATACAGATGGCGGTGCAGATATTTCCATGTTCATACAGATGGCGGTGTAGATATTTTCATGTTTATAGAGATAGCGGTGTACTTATTTCCATGTGTAAAGAGATAGCTGTATAGATATTTCCATGTATATGCAGATAGCTTTGTAGATATTTCCATTTTCATGCAGATAGCGGTGTAGATATTTCCATGTTCAAACAGATAGCGGTGTAGACAGTTCCATGTTCATACAGATAGCAGTGTAGATATTTCCATGTTTAAACAGATAGTGGTGAAAATGTATACATGTTTACACAGATAGCGGTGTAGATATTTCCATGCTCATACAGATAGCCGTGTAGATTTTTCCGTGTTCATCCAGATGGCTGTGTAGATATATCCATGTTCATACAGATGGCGGTGAAGATATTTCCATGATCATACAGATAGCGGTGTAGCTATTTCAATGTTCATACAGACAGCGGTGCTGATATTTCCATGTTCATCCAGATGGCTGTGTAGATATATCTATGTTCATACAGATGGTATTGAAAATATTTCCATGTTCATACAGATATCGGTGTAGATATTTCCATGTTCATTCACATAGCAGTGTAGGTATTTCCATGTTCATACAGATAGCGGTGCTGATATTTCCATGTTTGTACAGGTAGCGGTGTAGATATTTCCATGTTTATACAGATAGTGGTGTAGATATTTCCATGTTTATACAGATAGCGGTGTAGATATTTCCATGTTTATACAGATAGTGGTGTAGATATTTCCATGTTTATAGAGATAGCGGTGTAGTTATTTCCATTTGTAAAGAGATAGCTTTGTAGATATTTCCATGTATATGCAGATAGCTGTGTACATATTTCCATTTTCATGCAGATAGCGGTGTAGATATTTCCATGTTCATACAGATAGCGGTGTAGATATTTCCATGTTCATACAGATAGCTGTGCTGATATTTCCATGTTTATACAGGTAGCGGTGTAGATATTTCCATGTTTATACAGGTAGCGGTGTAGATATTTCCATGTTTATACAGATAGCGGTGTAGATATTTCCATGTTTATACAGATAGCGGTGTAGATTTCTCCATCTTAATAGAGGTGGCGGTGTAGATATTTATATGTTCATAAAGATGGCGGTGCAGATATTTCCATGTTCATACAGATGGTGGTGTAGATATTTCCATGTTTATAGAGATAGCGGTGTAGTTATTTCCATTTGTAAAGAAATAGCTTTGTAGATATTTCCGTGTATATGCAGATACCGGTGTAGATATTTCCATTTTCATGCAGGTAGCGGTGTAGATATTTCCATGTTCAAACAGATAGCGGTGTAGTTATTTCCATGTTCATACAGATAGCGGTGTAGATATTTCCATGTTTATACAGATAGCGGTGAAGATGTATGCATGTTTGCACAGATAGCGGTGTAGATATTTCCATGTTCATACAGATAGCGGTGTAGATATTTCCATGTTCATACAGATAGTGGTGTAGATATTTCCATGTTCATACAGATAGCGGTGTAGATATTTCCATGTTCATACAGATAACGGTGTAGATATTTCCATGTTCATCCAGAAGGCTGTGTAGATATTTCCATGTTCATACACATAGCGGTGCTGATATTTCCATGTTTATACAGGTAGCGGTGTAGATATTTCCATGTTCATACAGATAGCGGTGTAGATATTTCCATGTTTATACAGATAGCGGTGTAGATATTTCCATGTTTATAGAGATAGCGGTGTAGATATCTCCATATTAATACAGATGGCAGTGTATATATTTATATGTTCATACAGATGGCGGTGCAGATATTTCCATGTTCATACAGATGGCGGTGTAGATATTTCCATGTTTATAGAGATAGCGGTGTAGTTATTTCCATGTGTAAAGAAATAGCTTTGTAGATATTTCCGTGTATATGCAGATAGCTGTGTAGATATTTCCATTTTCATGCAGATAGCGGTGTAGATATTTCCATGTTCAAACAGATAGCGGTGTAGATATTTCCATGTTCATACAGATAGCGGTGTAGATATTTCCATGTTTATACAGATAGCGGTGAAGATGTATGCATGTTTGCACAGATAGCGGTGTAGATATTTCCATGTTCATACAGATAGCGGTGTAGACATTTCCATGTTCATGCAAATAGTGGTGTAGATATTTCCATGTTCATACAGATAGCGGTGTAGCTATTTCCATGTTCATACAGATAGCGGTGTAGATATTTCCATGTTCATCCAGAAGGCTGTGAAGATATTTCCATGTTCATACAGATAGCGGTGCTGATATTTCCATGTTTATGCAGGTAGCGGTGTAGATATTTCCATGTTCATACAGATAGCGGTGTAGATATTTCCATGTTCATACAGATAGCAGTGTAGATATTTCCATGTTCATGCAGATAGTGGTGTAGATATTTCCATGTTTATGCAGATAGCGGAGTAGATATCTCCATCTTAATACAGATGGCGGTGTAGATATTTATATGGTCATACAGATGGCGGTGCAGATATTTCCATGTTCATACAGATGGCGGTGTAGATATTTCCATGTTTATAGAGATAGCGGTGTAGTTATTTCCATGTGTAAAGAGATAGCTGTATAGATATTTCCATGTATATGCAGATAGCTTTGTAGATATTTCCATTTTCATGCAGATAGCGGTGTAGATATTTCCATGTTCAAACAGATAGCGGTGTAGATAGTTCCATGTTCATACAGATAGCAGTGTAGATATTTCCATGTTTAAACAGATAGTGGTGAAGATGTATACATGTTTACACAGATAGCGGTGTAGATATTTCCATGCTCATACAGATAGCGGTGTAGATATTTCCGTGTTCATCCAGATGGCTGTGTAGATATATCCATGTTCATACAGGTGGCGGTGAAGATATTTCCATGTTCATACAGATAGCGGTGTAGATATTTCCATGTTCATACAGATAGCGGTGTAGATATTTCCATGTTCATACAGATAGCGGTGTTGATATTTCCATGTTCATACAGACAGCGGTGCTGATATTTCCATGTTCATCCAGATGGCTGTGTAGATATATCTATGTTCATACAGATTGTGGTGAAGATATTTCCATGTTCATACAGATATCGGTGTAGATATTTCCATGTTAATACATATAGCAGTGTAGGTATTTCCATGTTCATACAGATAGCGGTGCTGATATTTTCATGTTTATACAGGTAGCGGTGTAGATATTTCCACGTTTATACAGACAGTGGTGTAGATATTTCCATGTTTATACAGATAGCGGTGTAGATATTTATATGTTTATACAAATAGTGGTGTAGATATTTCCATGTTTATAGAGATAGCGGTGTAGATATTTCCATGTGTAAAGAGATAGCTTTGTAGATATTTCCATGTATATGCAGATAGCTGTGTAGATATTTCCATTTTCATGCAGATAGCGGTGTAGATATTTCCATGTTCATACAGATAGCGGTGTAGATATTTCCATGTTCATACAGATAGCGGTGCTGATATTTCCATGTTTATACAGGTAGCGGTGTAGATATTTCCATGTTTATACAGATAGCGGTGTAGATATTTCCATGTTTATACAGATAGCGGTGTAGATATTTCCATGTTTATACAGATAGCGGTGTAGATATCTCCATCTTAATAGAGATGGCGGTGTGGATATTTATATGTTCATACAGATGGCGGTGCAGATATTTCCATGTTCATACAGATGGTGGTGTAGATATTTCCATGTTTATAAAGATAGCGGTGTAGTTATTTCCATGTGTAAAGAAATAGCTTTGTTTATATTTCCGTGTATATGTAGATAGCTGTGTAGATATTTCCATTTTCATGCAGATAGCGGTGTAGATATTTCCATGTTCAAACAGATAGCGGTGTAGATATTTCCATGTTCATACAGATAGCGGTGTAGATATTTCCATGTTTATACAGATAGCGGTGAAGATGTATGCATGTTTGCACAGATAGCGGTGTAGATATTTCCATGTTCATACAGATAGCGGTGTAGATATTTCCATGTTCATACAGATAGTGGTGTAGATATTTCCATGTTCATACAGATAGCGGTGTAGATATTTCCATGTTCATACAGATAGCGGTGTAGATATTTCCATGTTCATCCAGAAGGCTGTGTAGATATTTCCATGTTCATACAGATAGCGGTGCTGATATTTCCATGTTTATACAGGTAGCGGTGTAGATATTTCCATGTTCATACAGATAGCGGTGTAGATATTTCCATGTTTATACAGATAGCGGTGAAGATGTATGCATGTTTACACAGATAGCGGTGTAGATATTTCCATGTTCATCCAGATGGCTGTGTAGATATTTCCATGTTCATACAGATAGCGGTGTAGATATTTCCATGTTCATACAGACAGCGGTGCTGTTATTTCCATGTTCATCCAGATGGCTGTGTAGATATATCCATGTTCATATAGATGGCGGTGAAGATATTTCCATGTTCTTACAGATATCGGTGTAGATATTTCCATGTTCATAGAGATAGCGGTGTAGATATTTCCATGTTCATACAGATAGCGGTGCAAATATTTCCATGTTTATTCAGGTAGCGGTGTTGATATTTCCATGTTTATACAGATAGCGGTGTAGATATTTCCATGTTTATACAGATAGCGGTGGTGATACTTCCATGTTGATACAGGTAGCGGTGTAGATATTTCCATGTTCATACAGATAGCGGTGTAGATATTTCCATGTTCATACAGATAGCGGTGTAGATATTTCCATGTTCATACAGATAGCGGTGTAGCTATTTCCATGTTCATACAGATAGCGGTGTAGATATTTCAATGTTCATCCACATGGGTGTGTAGATAAATCCATGTTCATACAGATGGCGGTGAAGATATTTCCATGTTCATACAGATAGCGGTGTAGATATTTCCATGTTTATACAGATATCGGTGTAGATATTTCCATGTTTATACAGATAGCGGAGTAGATATCTCCATCTTAATACAGATGGCGGTGTAGATATTTATATGATCATACAGATGGCGGTGGAGATATTTCTATGTTCATACAGATGGCGGTGTAGTTATTTCCATGTTTATAGAGATAGCGGTGTAGTTATTTCCATGTGTAAAGAAATATCTTTGTAGATATTTTCTTGTATATGCAGATAGCTGTGTAGATATTTCCATTTTCATGCAGATAGCGGTGTAGATATTTCCATGTTCAAACAGATAGCGGTGTAGATATTTGCATGTTTATACAGATAGCGGTGAAGATGCATGCATGTTTGCACAGATAGCGGTGTAGATATTTCCAAGTTCATACAGATAGCGGTGTAGATATTTCCATGGTCCTCCAGATGGCTGTGTAGATATATCCATGTTCATACAGATGGCGGTGAAGATATTTCCATGTTCATGCAGATAGCGGTGTAGATATTTCCATGTTCATACAGATACGGGTGTAGACATTTCCATGTTCATACTGATAGCGGTGTAGCTATTTCCATGTTCATACAGATAGCGGTGTAGATATTTCCATGTTCATCCAGATGGCTGTGTAGATATGTCCATGTTCATACAGATGGCGGTGAAGATATTTCCATGTTCATACAGATGGCGGTGTAGATATTTCCATGTTCATACAGATAGCGGTGTAGATATTTCCATGTTCATACAGACAGTGGTGCTGTTATTTCCATGTTCATCCAGATGGCTGTGTAGATATATCCATGTTCATACAGATGGCGGTGAAGATATTTCCATGTTCATACAGATATCGGTGTAGATATTTCCATGTTCATAGAGATAGCGGTGTAGGTATTTCCATGTTCATACAGATAGCGGTGCAAATATTTCCATGTTTGTTCAGGTAGCGGTGTTGATATTTCCATGTTTATACAGATAGCGGTGTAGATATTTCCATGTTTATACAGATAGCGGTGTAGATATTTCCATGTTTATACAGATAGCGGTGTAGATATCTCCATCTTAACACAGATGGCAGTGTAGATATTTATATGTTCATACAGATGGCGGTGCAGATATTTCCATGTTCATTCAGATGGCGGTGTAGATATTTCCATGTTTATATAGATTGCGGTGTAGATATTTCCATGTGTAAAGAAATAGCTTTGTAGATATTTCCATGTTCATCCAGATGGCTGTGTAGATATATCCATGTTCATTCAGATGGCGGTGAAGATATTTCCATGTTCATACAGATAGCGGTGTAGATATTTCCATGTTCATACAGATAGCGGTGTAGACATTTCCATGTTCATACAGATAGCGGTGTAGCTATTTCCATGTTCATACAGATAGTGGTGTAGATATTTCCATGTTCATCCAGATGGCTGTGTAGTTATTTCCATGTTCATACAGAGAGCGGTGCTGATATTTCCATGTTTATACAGGTAGCGGTGTAGATATTTCCATGTTTATACAGATAGAGGTGAAGATATATGCATGTTTACACAGTTAGCGGTGCAGATATTTCCATGTTCATACAGATAGCGGTGTAGATATTTCCATGTTCATACAGAGAGCGGTGTAGATATTTCCATGTTCATCCAGATGGCTGTGTAGATATATCCATGTTCATTCAGATAGCGGTGTAGATATTTCCATGTTCATACAGACAGCGGTGCTGTTATTTCCATGTTCATCCAGATGGCTGTGTAGATATATCCATGTTCATACAGATGGCGGTGAAGATATTTCCATTTTCATACAGATATCGGTGTAGATATTTCCATGTTCATAGAGATAGCGGTGAAGATACTTCCATGTTCATACAGATAGCGGTGCTGATATTTCCATGTTTATTCAGGTAGCGGTGTTGATATTTCCATGTTTATACAGATAGCGGTGTAGATATTTCCATGTTTATACAGATAACGGTGTAGGTATTTTCATGTTTATACAGATAGCGGTGTAGATATCTCCATCTTAATACAGATGGCGGTGTAGATATTTATATGTTCATACAGATGGCGGTGCAGATATTTCCATGTTCATTCAGATGGCGGTGTAGATATTTCCATGTTTATAGATATTGCGGTGTAGATATTTCCATGTGAAAAGAAATAGCTTTGTAGATATTTCCATGTACACGCAGAGAGCTGTGTAGATATTTCCATTTTCATGCAGATAGCGGTGTAGATATTTCCATGTTCAAACAGATAGCTGTGTAGATATTTCCATGTTCATACAGATAGCGGTGTAGATATTTCCATGTTTATACAGATAGCGGTGAAGATGTATGCATGTTTGCACAGATTGTGGTGTAGATATTTCCATGTTCATACAGATAGCGGTGTAGATATTTCAATGTTCATACAGATAGCGGTGTAGATATTTCCATTTTCTTCCAGAAGGCTGTGTAGATATTTCCATGTTCATACAGATAGCGGTGCTGATATTTCCATGTTTATACAGGTAGCGGTGTAGATATTTCCACGTTTATACAGATAGCGGTGTAGATATTTCCATGTTTATACAGATAGCGGTGTAGATATTTCCATGTTTATACAGATAGCGGTGTAGATATCTCCATCTTAATACAGATGGCAGTGTAGATATTTATATGTTCATTCGGATGGCGGTGCAGATATTTCCATGTTCATACAGATTGCGGTGTAGATATTTCCATGTTTATAGAGATAGCGGTGTACTTATTTCTATGTGTAAAGAAATAGCTTTGTAGATATTTCCTTGTATATGCAGATAGCTGTGTATTTATTTCCATTTTCATGCAGATAGCGGTGTAGATATTTCCATGTTCAAACAGATAGCGGTGTAGATATTTCCATGTTCATACAGATAGCGGTGTAGATATTTGCATGTTTATACAGATAGCGGTGAAGATGTATGCATGTTTGCACAGGTAGCGGTGTAGATATTTCCATGTTCATACAGATAGCGGTGTAGATATTTCCATGTTCATACAGATAGCGGTGTAGATATTTCCATGTTCATACAGATAGCGGTGTAGCTATTTCCATGTTCATACAGATAGCGGTGTAGATATTTCCATGTTCATCCAGAAGGCTGTGAAGATATTTCCATGTTCATACAGATAGCGGTGCTGATATTTCCATGTTTATGCAGGTAGCGGTGTAGATATTTCCATGTTCATACAGATAGCGGTGTAGATATTTCCATGTTCATACAGATAGCAGTGTAGATATTTCCATGTTCATGCAGATAGTGGTGTAGATATTTCCATGTTTATGCAGATAGCGGAGTAGATATCTCCATCTTAATACAGATGGCGGTGTAGATATTTATATGATCATACAGATGGCGGTGCAGATATTTCCATGTTCATACAGATGGCGGTGTAGATATTTCCATGTTTATAGAGATAGCGGTGTAGTTATTTCCATGTGTAAAGAGATAGCTGTATAGATATTTCCATGTATATGCAGATAGCTTTGTAGATATTTCCATTTTCATGCAGATAGCGGTGTAGATATTTCCATGTTCAAACAGATAGCGGTGTAGATAGTTCCATGTTCATACAGATAGCAGTGTAGATATTTCCATGTTTAAACAGATAGTGGTGAAGATGTATACATGTTTACACAGATAGTGGTGTAGATATTTCCATGCTCATACAGATAGCGGTGTAGATATTTCCGTGTTCATCCAGATGGCTGTGTAGATATATCCATGTTCATACAGGTGGCGGTGAAGATATTTCCATGTTCATACAGATAGCGGTGTAGATATTTCCATGTTCATACAGATAGCGGTGTAGATATTTCCATGTTCATACAGATAGCGGTGTTGATATTTCCATGTTCATACAGACAGCGGTGCTGATATTTCCATGTTCATCCAGATGGCTGTGTAGATATATCTATGTTCATACAGATTGTGGTGAAGATATTTCCATGTTCATACAGATATCGGTGTAGATATTTCCATGTTAATACATATAGCAGTGTAGGTATTTCCATGTTCATACAGATAGCGGTGCTGATATTTTCATGTTTATACAGGTAGCGGTGTAGATATTTCCACGTTTATACAGACAGTGGTGTAGATATTTCCATGTTTATACAGATAGCGGTGTAGATATTTATATGTTTATACAAATAGTGGTGTAGATATTTCCATGTTTATAGAGATAGCGGTGTAGATATTTCCATGTGTAAAGAGATAGCTTTGTAGATATTTCCATGTATATGCAGATAGCTGTGTAGATATTTCCATTTTCATGCAGATAGCGGTGTAGATATTTCCATGTTCATACAGATAGCGGTGTAGATATTTCCATGTTCATACAGATAGCGGTGCTGATATTTCCATGTTTATACAGGTAGCGGTGTAGATATTTCCATGTTTATACAGATAGCGGTGTAGATATTTCCATGTTTATACAGATAGCGGTGTAGATATTTCCATGTTTATACAGATAGCGGTGTAGATATCTCCATCTTAATAGAGATGGCGGTGTGGATATTTATATGTTCATACAGATGGCGGTGCAGATATTTCCATGTTCATACAGATGGTGGTGTAGATATTTCCATGTTTATAAAGATAGCGGTGTAGTTATTTCCATGTGTAAAGAAATAGCTTTGTATATATTTCCGTGTATATGTAGATAGCTGTGTAGATATTTCCATTTTCATGCAGATAGCGGTGTAGATATTTCCATGTTCAAACAGATAGCGGTGTAGATATTTCCATGTTCATACAGATAGCGGTGTAGATATTTCCATGTTTATACAGATAGCGGTGAAGATGTATGCATGTTTGCACAGATAGCGGTGTAGATATTTCCATGTTCATACAGATAGCGGTGTAGATATTTCCATGTTCATACAGATAGTGGTGTAGATATTTCCATGTTCATACAGATAGCGGTGTAGATATTTCCATGTTCATACAGATAGCGGTGTAGATATTTCCATGTTCATCCAGAAGGCTGTGTAGATATTTCCATGTTCATACAGATAGCGGTGCTGATATTTCCATGTTTATACAGGTAGCGGTGTAGATATTTCCATGTTCATACAGATAGCGGTGTAGATATTTCCATGTTTATACAGATAGCGGTGAAGATGTATGCATGTTTACACAGATAGCGGTGTAGATATTTCCATGTTCATCCAGATGGCTGTGTAGATATTTCCATGTTCATACAGATAGCGGTGTAGATATTTCCATGTTCATACAGACAGCGGTGCTGTTATTTCCATGTTCATCCAGATGGCTGTGTAGATATATCCATGTTCATATAGATGGCGGTGAAGATATTTCCATGTTCTTACAGATATCGGTGTAGATATTTCCATGTTCATAGAGATAGCGGTGTAGATATTTCCATGTTCATACAGATAGCGGTGCAAATATTTCCATGTTTATTCAGGTAGCGGTGTTGATATTTCCATGTTTATACAGATAGCGGTGTAGATATTTCCATGTTTATACAGATAGCGGTGGTGATACTTCCATGTTGATACAGGTAGCGGTGTAGATATTTCCATGTTCATACAGATAGTGGTGTAGATATTTCCATGTTCATACAGATAGCGGTGTAGATATTTCCATGTTCATACAGATAGCGGTGTAGCTATTTCCATGTTCATACAGATAGCGGTGTAGATATTTCAATGTTCATCCACATGGGTGTGTAGATAAATCCATGTTCATACAGATGGCGGTGAAGATATTTCCATGTTCATACAGATAGCGGTGTAGATATTTCCATGTTTATACAGATATTGGTGTAGATATTTCCATGTTTATACAGATAGCGGAGTAGATATCTCCATCTTAATACAGATGGCGGTGTAGATATTTATATGATCATACAGATGGCGGTGGAGATATTTCTATGTTCATACAGATGGCGGTGTAGTTATTTCCATGTTTATAGAGATAGCGGTGTAGTTATTTCCATGTGTAAAGAAATATCTTTGTAGATATTTTCTTGTATATGCAGATAGCTGTGTAGATATTTCCATTTTCATGCAGATAGCGGTGTAGATATTTCCATGTTCAAACAGATAGCGGTGTAGATATTTGCATGTTTATACAGATAGCGGTGAAGATGCATGCATGTTTGCACAGATAGCGGTGTAGATATTTCCAAGTTCATACAGATAGCGGTGTAGATATTTCCATGGTCCTCCAGATGGCTGTGTAGATATATCCATGTTCATACAGATGGCGGTGAAGATATTTCCATGTTCATGCAGATAGCGGTGTAGATATTTCCATGTTCATACAGATACGGGTGTAGACATTTCCATGTTCATACTGATAGCGGTGTAGCTATTTCCATGTTCATACAGATAGCGGTGTAGATATTTCCATGTTCATCCAGATGGCTGTGTAGATATGTCCATGTTCATACAGATGGCGGTGAAGATATTTCCATGTTCATACAGATGGCGGTGTAGATATTTCCATGTTCATACAGATAGCGGTGTAGATATTTCCATGTTCATACAGACAGTGGTGCTGTTATTTCCATGTTCATCCAGATGGCTGTGTAGATATATCCATGTTCATACAGATGGCGGTGAAGATATTTCCATGTTCATACAGATATCGGTGTAGATATTTCCATGTTCATAGAGATAGCGGTGTAGGTATTTCCATGTTCATACAGATAGCGGTGCAAATATTTCCATGTTTGTTCAGGTAGCGGTGTTGATATTTCCATGTTTATACAGATAGCGGTGTAGATATTTCCATGTTTATACAGATAGCGGTGTAGATATTTCCATGTTTATACAGATAGCGGTGTAGATATCTCCATCTTAACACAGATGGCAGTGTAGATATTTATATGTTCATACAGATGGCGGTGCAGATATTTCCATGTTCATTCAGATGGCGGTGTAGATATTTCCATGTTTATATAGATTGCGGTGTAGATATTTCCATGTGTAAAGAAATAGCTTTGTAGATATTTCCATGTTCATCCAGATGGCTGTGTAGATATATCCATGTTCATTCAGATGGCGGTGAAGATATTTCCATGTTCATACAGATAGCGGTGTAGATATTTCCATGTTCATACAGATAGCGGTGTAGACATTTCCATGTTCATACAGATAGCGGTGTAGCTATTTCCATGTTCATACAGATAGTGGTGTAGATATTTCCATGTTCATCCAGATGGCTGTGTAGTTATTTCCATGTTCATACAGAGAGCGGTGCTGATATTTCCATGTTTATACAGGTAGCGGTGTAGATATTTCCATGTTTATACAGATAGAGGTGAAGATGTATGCATGTTTACACAGTTAGCGGTGCAGATATTTCCATGTTCATACAGATAGCGGTGTAGATATTTCCATGTTCATACAGAGAGCGGTGTAGATATTTCCATGTTCATCCAGATGGCTGTGTAGATATATCCATGTTCATTCAGATAGCGGTGTAGATATTTCCATGTTCATACAGACAGCGGTGCTGTTATTTCCATGTTCATCCAGATGGCTGTGTAGATATATCCATGTTCATACAGATGGCGGTGAAGATATTTCCATTTTCATACAGATATCGGTGTAGATATTTCCATGTTCATAGAGATAGCGGTGAAGATACTTCCATGTTCATACAGATAGCGGTGCTGATATTTCCATGTTTATTCAGGTAGCGGTGTTGATATTTCCATGTTTATACAGATAGCGGTGTAGATATTTCCATGTTTATACAGATAACGGTGTAGGTATTTTCATGTTTATACAGATAGCGGTGTAGATATCTCCATCTTAATACAGATGGCGGTGTAGATATTTATATGTTCATACAGATGGCGGTGCAGATATTTCCATGTTCATTCAGATGGCGGTGTAGATATTTCCATGTTTATAGATATTGCGGTGTAGATATTTCCATGTGAAAAGAAATAGCTTTGTAGATATTTCCATGTACACGCAGAGAGCTGTGTAGATATTTCCATTTTCATGCAGATAGCGGTGTAGATATTTCCATGTTCAAACAGATAGCTGTGTAGATATTTCCATGTTCATACAGATAGCGGTGTAGATATTTCCATGTTTATACAGATAGCGGTGAAGATGTATGCATGTTTGCACAGATTGTGGTGTAGATATTTCCATGTTCATACAGATAGCGGTGTAGATATTTCAATGTTCATACAGATAGCGGTGTAGATATTTCCATTTTCTTCCAGAAGGCTGTGTAGATATTTCCATGTTCATACAGATAGCGGTGCTGATATTTCCATGTTTATACAGGTAGCGGTGTAGATATTTCCACGTTTATACAGATAGCGGTGTAGATATTTCCATGTTTATACAGATAGCGGTGTAGATATTTCCATGTTTATACAGATAGCGGTGTAGATATCTCCATCTTAATACAGATGGCAGTGTAGATATTTATATGTTCATTCGGATGGCGGTGCAGATATTTCCATGTTCATACAGATTGCGGTGTAGATATTTCCATGTTTATAGAGATAGCGGTGTAGTTATTTCCATGTGTAAAGAAATAGCTTTGTAGATATTTCCGTGTATATGCAGATAGCTGTGTAGATATTTCCATTTTCATGCAGATAGCGGTGTAGATATTTCCATGTTCAAACAGATAGCGGTGTAGATATTTCCATGTTCATACAGATAGCGGTGTAGATATTTGCATGTTTATACAGATAGCGGTGAAGATGTATGCATGTTTGCACAGGTAGCGGTGTAGATATTTCCATGTTCATACAGATAGCGGTGTAGATATTTCCATGTTCATACAGATAGCGGTGTAGATATTTCCATGTTCATACAGATAGCGGTGTAGATATTTCCATGTTCATACAGATAGCGGTGTAGATATTTCCATGTTCATCCAGAAGGCTGTGTAGATATTTCCATGTTCATACAGATAGCGGTGCTGATATTTCCATGTTTATATAGATAGAGGTGAAGATGTATGCATGTTTACACAGTTAGCGGTGCAGATATTTCAATGTTCATACAGATAGCGGTGTAGATATTTCCATGTTCATCCAGATGGCTGTGTAGATATATCCATGTTCATTCAGATGGCGGTGAAGATATTTCCATGTTCATACAGATAGCGGTGTAGATATTTCCATGTTCATACAGATAGCTGTGTAGATATTTCCATGTTCATACAGACAGCGGTGTAGATATTTCCATGTTCATACAGATAGTGGTGTAGATATTTCCATGTTCATACAGATAGCGGTGTAGCTATTTCCATGTTCATACAGATAGCGGTGTAGATATTTCCATGTTCATAGAGATAGCGGTGAAGATATTTCCATGTTCATACAATAGCGGTGCTGATATTTCCATGTTTATACATGTAGCGGTGTAGATATTTCTATGTTTCTACAGATAGCGGTGTAGATATTTCCATGTTTATACAGATAGCGGTGTAGATATTTTCATGTTTATACAGATAGCGGTGTAGATATCTCCATCTTAATACAGATGGCGGTGTAGATATTTATATGTTCATACAGATGGCGGTGCAGATATTTCCATGTTCATACAGATGGCGGTGTAGATATTTCCATGTTTATAGAGACTGCGGTGTAGATATTTCCATGTGTAAAGAAATAGCTTTGTAAATATTTCCATGTATATGCAGATAGCTGTGTAGATATTTCCATTTTCATGCAGATAGCGGTGTAGATATTTCCATGTTCAAACAGATAGCTGTGTAGATATTTCCATGTTCATACAGATAGCGGTGTAGATATTTCCATGTTTATACAGATAGCGGTGAAGATGTATGCATGTTAACACAGATAGCGGTGTAGATATTTCCAAGTTCATACAGATAGCGGTGTAGATATTTCCATGGTCATCCAGATGGCTGTGTAGATATATCCATGTTCATACAGATGGCGGTGAAGATATTTCCATGTTCATGCAGATAGCGGTGTAGATATTTCCATGTTCATACAGATAGCGGTGTAGACATTTCCATGTTCATACTGATAGCGGTGTAGCTATTTCCATGTTCATACAGATAGCGGTGTAGATATTTCCATGTTCATCCAGATGGCTGTGTAGATATGTCCATGTTCATACAGATGGCGGTGAAGATATTTCCATGTTCATACAGATGGCGGTGTAGATATTTCCATGTTCTTACAGATAGCGGTGTAGATATTTCCATGTTCATACAGACAGTGGTGCTGTTATTTCCATGTTCATCCAGATGGCTGTGTAGATATATCCATGTTCATACAGATGGCGGTGAAGATATTTCCATGTTCATACAGATATCGGTGTAGATATTTCCATGTTCATAGAGATAGCGGTGTAGATATTTCCATGTTTATACAGATAGCGGTGCAAATATTTCCATGTTTACACAGATAGCGGTGTAGATATTTCCATGTTTATACAGATAGCGGTGTAGATATCTCCATCATAACACAGATGGCGGTGTAGATATTTATATGTTCATACAGATGGCGGTGCAGATATTTCCATGTTCATTCAGATGGCGGTGTAGATATTTCCATGTTTATATAGATTGCGGTGTAGATATTTCCATGTGTAAAGAAATAGCTTTGTTGATATTTCCATGTTCATCCAGATGGCTGTGTAGATATATCCATGTTCATTCAGATGGCGGTGAAGATATTTCCATGTTCATACAGATAGCGTTGTAGATATTTCCATGTTCATACAGATAGCTGTGTAGATATATCCATGTTCATACAGATGGCGGTGAAGATATTTCCATGTTCATACAGATAGCGGTGTAGATATTTCCAAGTTCATACAGATAGCTGCGTAGGTATTTCCATGTTCATACAGATAGCGGTGTAGCTATTTAAATGTTCATACAGATAGCGGTGTAGATATTTCCATGTTCATCCAGATGGGTGTGTAGATAAATTCATGTTCATACAGATGGCGGTGAAGATATTTCCATGTTCATACAAATGGCGTTGTAGATATTTCCATGTTTATACAGATATCGGTGTAGATATTTCCAAGTTTATGCAGATAGCGGAGTAGATATCTCCATCTTAATACAGATGGCGGTGTAGATATTTATATGATCATACAGATGGCGGTGCAGATATTTCCATGTTCATACAGATGGCGGTGTAGATATTTCCATGTTTATAGAGATAGCGGTGTACTTATTTCCATGTGTAAAGAGATAGCTGTATAGATATTTCCATGTATATGCAGATAGCTTTGTAGATATTTCCATTTTCATGCAGATAGCGGTGTAGATATTTCCATGTTCAAACAGATAGCGGTGTAGATAGTTCCATGTTCATACAGATAGCAGTGTAGATATTTCCATGTTTAAACAGATAGTGGTGAAAATGTATACATGTTTACACAGATAGCGGTGTAGATATTTCCATGCTCATACAGATAGCTGTGTAGATATTTCCGTGTTCATCCAGATGGCTGTGTAGATATATCCATGTTCATACAGATGGCGGTGAAGATATTTCCATGTTCATACAGATGGCGGTGTAGATATTTCCATGTTTATAGAGATAGCGGTGTAGTTATTTCCATGTGTAAAGAAATAGCTTTGTAGATATTTCCGTGTATATGCAGATAGCTGTGTAGATATTTCCATTTTCATGCAGATAGCGGTGTAGATATTTCCATGTTCAAACAGATAGCGGTGTAGATATTTCCATGTTCATACAGATAGCGGTGTAGATATTTCCATGTTCATACAGATGGCTGTGTAGATATATCCATGTTCATACAGATAGCGGTGTAGATATTTCCATGCTCATACAGATAGCGTTGTAGATATTTCCGTTTTCATCCAGATGTCTGTGTAGATATATCCATGTTCATACAGATGGCGGTGAAGATATTTCCATGTTCATACAGATAGCGGTGTAGATATTTCCATGTTCATACAGATAGCGGTGTAGCTATTTCCATGTTCATACAGACAGCGGTGCTGATATTTCCATGTTCATCCAGATGGCTGTGTAGATATATCTATGTTCATAAGAAGGTATTGAAGATATTTCCATGTTCATACAGATATCGGTGTAGATATTTCCATGCTCATTCAGATAGCAGTGTAGGTATTTCCATGTTCATACAGATAGCGGTGCTGATATTTCCATGTTTGTACAGGTAGCGGTGTAGATATTTCCATGTTTATACAGATAGTGGTGTAGATATTTCCATGTTTATACAGATAGCGGTGTAGATATTTCCAAGTTTATACAGATAGTGGTGTAGATATTTCCATGTTTATAGAGATAGCGGTGTAGTTATTTCCATTTGTAAAGAGATAGCTTTGTAGATATTTCCATGTATATGCAGATAGCTGTGTAGATATTTCCATTTTCATGCAGATAGCGGTGTAGATATTTCCATGTTCATACAGATAGCGGTGTAGATATTTCCATTTTCATACAGATAGCTGTGCTGATATTTCCATGTTTATACAGGGAGCGGTGTAGATATTTCCATGTTTATACAGATAGCGGTGTAGATATTTCCATGTTTATACAGATAGCGGTGTAGATATTTCCATGTTTATACAGATAGCGGTGTAGATATCTCCATCTTAATAGAGATGGCGGTGTAGATATTTATATGTTCATACAGATGGCGGTGCAGATATTTCCATGTTCATACAGATGGCGGTGTAGATATTTCCATGTTTATAGAGATAGCGGTGTAGTTATTTCCATGTGTAAAGAAATAGCTTTGTAGATATTTCCGTGTACATGCAGATAGCTGTGTAGATATTTCCATTTTCATGCAGATAGCGGTGTAGATATTTCCATGTTCAAACAGATAGCGGTGTAGATATTTCCATGTTCATACAGATAGCGGTGTAGATATTTCCATGTTTATACAGATAGCGGTGAAGATGTATGCATGTTTGCACAGATAGCGGTGTAGATATTTCCATGTTCATACAGATAGCGGTGTAGACATTTCCATGTTCATGCAAATAGCGGTGTAGATATTTCCATGTTCATACAGATAGCGGTGTAGCTATTTCCATGTTCATACAGATAGCGGTGTAGATATTTCCATGTTCATCCAGAAGGCTGTGAAGATATTTCCATGTTCATACAGATAGCGGTGCTGATATTTCCATGTTTATGCAGGTAGCGCTGTAGATATTTCCATGTTCATACAGATAGCGGTGTAGATATTTCCATGTTCATACAGATAGCGGTGTAGATATTTCCATGTTCATGCAGATAGTGGTGTAGATATTTCCATGTTTATGCAGATAGCGGAGTAGATATCTCCATCTTAATACAGATGGCGGTGTAGATATTTATATGATCATACAGATGGCGGTGCAGATATTTCCATGTTCATACAGATGGCGGTGTAGATATTTCCATGTTTATAGAGATAGCGGTGTAGTTATTTCCATGTGTAAAGAGATAGCTGTATAGATATTTCCATGTATATGCAGATAGCTTTGTAGATATTTCCATTTTCATGCAGATAGCGGTGTAGATATTTCCATGTTCAAACAGATAGCGGTGTAGATAGTTCCATGTTCATACAGATAGCAGTGTAGATATTTCCATGTTTAAACAGATAGTGGTGAAGATGTATACATGTTTACACAGATAGCGGTGTAGATATTTCCATGCTCATACAGATAGCGTTGTAGATATTTCCGTTTTCATCCAGATGTCTGTGTAGATATATCCATGTTCATACAGATGGCGGTGAAGATATTTCCATGTTCATACAGATAGCGGTGTAGATATTTCCATGTTCATACAGATAGCGGTGTAGCTATTTCCATGTTCATACAGACAGCGGTGCTGATATTTCCATGTTCATCCAGATGGCTGTGTAGATATATCTATGTTCATACAGAAGGTATTGAAGATATTTCCATGTTCATACAGATATCGGTGTAGATATTTCCATGCTCATTCAGATAGCAGTGTAGGTATTTCCATGTTCATACAGATAGCGGTGCTGATATTTCCATGTTTGTACAGGTAGCGGTGTAGATATTTCCATGTTTATACAGATAGTGGTGTAGATATTTCCATGTTTATACAGATAGCGGTGTAGATATTTCCATGTTTATACAGATAGTGGTGTAGATATTTCCATGTTTATAGAGATAGCGGTGTAGTTATTTCCATTTGTAAAGAGATAGCTTTGTAGATATTTCCATGTATATGCAGATAGCTGTGTAGATATTTCCATTTTCATGCAGATAGCGGTGTAGATATTTCCATGTTCATACATATAGCGGTGTAGATATTCCATTTTCATACAGATAGCTGTGCTGATATTTCCATGTTTATACAGGGAGCGGTGTAGATATTTCCATGTTTATACAGATAGCGGTGTAGATATTTCCATGTTTATACAGATAGCGGTGTAGATATTTCCATGTTTATACAGATAGCGGTGTAGATATCTCCATCTTAATAGAGATGGCGGTGTAGATATTTATATGTTCATACAGATGGCGGTGCAGATATTTCCATGTTCATACAGATGGCGGTGTAGATATTTCCATGTTTATAGAGATAGCGGTGTAGTTATTTCCATGTGTAAAGAAATAGCTTTGTAGATATTTCCGTGTACATGCAGATAGCTGTGTAGATATTTCCATTTTCATGCAGATAGCGGTGTAGATATTTCCATGTTCAAACAGATAGCGGTGTAGATATTTCCATGTTCATACAGATAGCGGTGTAGATATTTCCATGTTTATACAGATAGCGGTGAAGATGTATGCATGTTTGCACAGATAGCGGTGTAGATATTTCCATGTTCATACAGATAGCGGTGTAGACATTTCCATGTTCATGCAAATAGCGGTGTAGATATTTCCATGTTCATCCAGAAGGCTGTGAAGATATTTCCATGTTCATACAGATAGCGGTGCTGATATTTCCATGTTTATGCAGGTAGCGCTGTAGATATTTCCATGTTCATACAGATAGCGGTGTAGATATTTCCATGTTCATACAGATAGCGGTGTAGATATTTCCATGTTCATGCAGATAGTGGTGTAGATATTTCCATGTTTATGCAGATAGCGGAGTAGATATCTCCATCTTAATACAGATGGCGGTGTAGATATTTATATGATCATACAGATGGCGGTGCAGATATTTCCATGTTCATACAGATGGCGGTGTAGATATTTCCATGTTTATAGAGATAGCGGTGTAGTTATTTCCATGTGTAAAGAGATAGCTGTATAGATATTTCCATGTATATGCAGATAGCTTTGTAGATATTTCCATTTTCATGCAGATAGCGGTGTAGATATTTCCATGTTCAAACAGATAGCGGTGTAGATAGTTCCATGTTCATACAGATAGCAGTGTAGATATTTCCATGTTTAAACAGATAGTGGTGAAGATGTATACATGTTTACACAGATAGCGGTGTAGATATTTCCATGCTCATACAGATAGCGTTGTAGATATTTCCGTTTTCATCCAGATGTCTGTGTAGATATATCCATGTTCATACAGATGGCGGTGAAGATATTTCCATGTTCATACAGATAGCGGTGTAGATATTTCCATGTTCATACAGATAGCGGTGTAGCTATTTCCATGTTCATACAGACAGCGGTGCTGATATTTCCATGTTCATCCAGATGGCTGTGTAGATATATCTATGTTCATACAGAAGGTATTGAATATATTTCCATGTTCATACAGATATCGGTGTAGATATTTCCATGCTCATTCAGATAGCAGTGTAGGTATTTCCATGTTCATACAGATAGCGGTGCTGATATTTCCATGTTTGTACAGGTAGCGGTGTAGATATTTCCATGTTTATACAGATAGTGGTGTAGATATTTCCATGTTTATACAGATAGCGGTGTAGATATTTCCATGTTTATACAGATAGTGGTGTAGATATTTCCATGTTTATAGAGATAGCGGTGTAGTTATTTCCATTTGTAAAGAGATAGCTTTGTAGATATTTCCATGTATATGCAGATAGCTGTGTAGATATTTCCATTTTCATGCAGATAGCGGTGTAGATATTTCCATGTTCATACAGATAGCGGTGTAGATATTTCCATTTTCATACAGATAGCTGTGCTGATATTTCCATGTTTATACAGGGAGCGGTGTAGATATTTCCATGTTTATACAGATAGCGGTGTAGATATTTCCATGTTTATACAGATAGCGGTGTAGATATTTCCATGTTTATACAGATAGCGGTGTAGATATCTCCATCTTAATAGAGATGGCGGTGTAGATATTTATATGTTCATACAGATGGCGGTGCAGATATTTCCATGTTCATACAGATGGCGGTGTAGATATTTCCATGTTTATAGAGATAGCGGTGTAGTTATTTCCATGTGTAAAGAAATAGCTTTGTAGATATTTCCGTGTACATGCAGATAGCTGTGTAGATATTTCCATTTTCATGCAGATAGCGGTGTAGATATTTCCATGTTCAAACAGATAGCGGTGTAGTTATTTCCATGTTCATACAGATAGCGGTGTAGATATTTCCATGTTTATACAGATAGCGGTGAAGATGTATGCATGTTTGCACAGATAGCGGTGTAGATATTTCCATGTTCATACAGATAGTGATGTAGATATTTCCATGTTCATACAGATAGCGGTGTAGTTATTTCCATGTGTAAAGAGATAGCTGTGTAGATATTTCCATGTATATGCAGATAGCAGTGTAGATATTTCCATTTTCATGCAGATAGCGGTGTAGATATTTCCATGTTCATACAGATAGCGGTGCAGATATTTCCATGTTCATACAGATAGCAGTGTAGATATTTCCTTGTTTATACAGATAGCGGTGAAGATGTATGCATGTTTACACAGATAGTGGTGTAGATATTTCCATGTTCATCCAGATGGCTGTGTAGATATATCCAAGTTCATACAGATAGCGGTGTAGATATTTCCATGTTCATACAGATAGCGGTGTAGATATTTCCATGTTCATCCAGATGGCTGTGTAGATATATCCATGTTCATACAGATAGCGGTGTAGATATTTCCATGTTCATACAGATAGCGGTTTAGATATTTCCTTCTTAATACAGATGGCGGTGTAGATATTTATATGTTCATATAGATGGCGGTGCAGATATTTCCATGTTCATACAGATGGCGGTGTAGATATTTCCATTTTTATTGAGATAGCGGTGTAGTTATTTTCATGTGTAAAGAGATAGCTGTGTAGATATTTCCATGTATATGCAGATAGCTTTGTAAATATTTCCATTTTCATGCAGATAGCGGTGTAGATATTTACGTGTTCAAACAGATAGTGGTGTAGATATTTCCATGTTCATTCAGATAGCGGTGTAGACATTTCCAGGTTCATACAGATAGCGGTGCTGATATTTCCGTGTTTATACAGGTAGCGGTGTAGATATTTCCATGTTTATACAGATAGCGGTGTAGATATTCCCATGTTTATACAGATAGCGGTGTAGATATTTCCATGTTTATTCAGATAGCGGTGTAGATATCTCCATCTTAATACAGATGGCGGTGTAGATATTTATATGTTCATACAGATGGCGGTGCAGATATTTCCATGTTCATACAGATGGCGGTGTAGATATGTCCATGTTCATACAGATAGCGGTGTAGTTATTTCCATGTGTAAAGAGATTGCTGTGTAGATATTTCCATCTATATGCAGATAGCTGTGTAGATATTTCCATTTTCATGCAGATAGCGATGTATATATTTCCATCTTCAAACAGATAGCGGTGTAGATATTTCCATGTTCATACAGATAGTGGTGTAGATATTTCCGTGTTCATCCAGATGGCTGTGTAGATATATCCATGTTCCTACACATGGCGGTGAAGATATTTCCATGTTCATACAGATAGCGGTGTAGTTATTTCCATGTGTAAAGAGATAGCTGTGTAGATATTTCCATGTATATGCAGATAGCTGTGTATATATTTCCATTTTCATGCAGATAGCGGTTTAGATATTTCCATGTTCAAACAGATAGCGGTGTAGATATTTCCATGTTCATAGAGATAGCGGTGTAGATACTACCATGTTCATACAGATAGAGGGGCTGATATTTCCATGTTCATACAGATAGCGGTGCTGATATTTCCATGTTTATACAGAGAGCGGTGTAGATATTTCCATGTTTATTCAGATAGCGGTGTAGATATTTCCATGTTTATACAGATAGCGGTGTAGATATCTCCATCTTAATACAAATGGCGGTGTAGATATTTATATGTTCATACAGATGGCGGTGCAAACATTTCCATGTTCATACAGATAGCGGTGTAGTTATTTACATGTGTAAAGAGATAGATGTGTAGATATTTCCATGTATATGCAGATAGCTGTGTAGATATTTCAACGTTCATACAGATAGCGGTGTTGATATTTCCATGCTTATATAGATTGCGGTGAAGATGTATGCATGTTTACAGAGATAGTAGTGTAGATATTTCCATGTTCATGCAGATAGCGGTGTAGATATTTCCATGTTCATCCAGATGGCTGTGTAGATATATCCATGTTCATGCTGATAGCGGTGTAGATATTTCCATGTTCCTACAGATAGTGGTGTAGATATTTCCATGTTCATTCAGATAGCAGTGTAGCTATTTCCATGTTCATACAGATAGCGGTGTAGATATTTCCATGTTCATAGAGATAGCGGTGTAGATATTTCCATGTTCATACAGATAGCGGTGCTGATATTTCCATGTTTATACAGGTAGCTGTGTAGGTATTTCCATGTTTATACAGATAGCCGTGTAGGTATTTCCATGTTTATACAGATAGCAGTGTAGATATTTCCATGTTCATACAGATGGCAGTGTAGATATTTCCGTGTTTATAGAGATAGCGGTGTAGTTATTTCCATGTGTAAAGAGATAGCTTTGTAGATATTTCCATGTATATGCAGATAGCATTGTAGATATTTCCATTTTCATGCAGATAGCGGTGTAGATATTTCCATGTTCAAACAGATAGCGGTGTAGATATTTCCAAGTTCATACAGATAGCGGTGTAGATATTTCCATGTTCATACAGATAGCGGTGTAGAGATTTCCATGTTTATACAGATAGCGGTGAAGATGTATGCATGTTTACACAGATAGCGGTGTAGATATTTCCATGTTCATACAGATAGTGGTGTAGATATTTCCATGTTCATCCAGATGGCTGTGTAGACATATCCATGTTCATACAGATAGTGGTGTAGATATTTCCATGTTCATACAGATAGCGGTGCTGATATTTCCATGTTTATACAGGCAGCGGTGTAGCTATTTCCATGTTCCTACAGATAGCGGTGTAGATATTTCCATGTTCATACTGATAGCGGTGCTGATATTTCCATGTTTGTACAGGCAGCGGTGTAGATATTTCCATGTTTATACAGATAGCGGTTTATATATTTCCTTCTTAATACAGATGGCGGTGTATTTATATGTTCATACAGATGGCGGTTTAGATATTTCCATGTTTATACAGATAGCAGTGTAGATATCTCCATCTTAATACAGATGGCGGTGTAGATATTTATATGTTCATACAGATTGCGGTGCAGATATTTCCATTTTCATACAGATGGTGGTGTAGTTATTTCCATGTTCATACACGTAGTGGTGTAGTTATTTCCATGTGTAAAGAGATAGATGTGTAGATATTTAAATGTATATGCAGATAGCAGTGTAGATATTTCCATTTTCATGCAGATAGCGGTGTAGATATTTCCATGTCCAAACAGATAGCGGTGTAGGTATTTCCATGTTCATACAGATAGCGGTGTAGATATTTCCATGTTCATACCGATAGCGGTGCAGATATTTCCATGTTTATACAGATAGTGGTGAAGATGTATGCATGTTTACACAAATAGCGGTGTAGATATTTCCATGTTCATCCAGATGGCTGTGTAGATATATCCATGTTCATACAGATAGCGGTGTAGGTATTTCCATGTTCATACAGATAGCGGTGTAGATATTTCCATGTTCATCCAGATGGCTGTGTAGATATATCCATGTTCATACAGATAGCGGTGTAGATATTTCCATGTTCATACAGATAGCGGTGTAGCTATTTCCATTTTCATACACATAACGGTGTAGCTATTTCCATGTTCATACAGATAGCAGTGTAGATATTTCCATGTTCATACAGATAGCGGTGTAGATATTTCCATGTTCATACAGAGAGCGGTGCTGATATTTCCATCTTTATACAGATAGCGGTTTAGATATTTCCTTCTTAATACAGATGGCGGTGTAGATATTTATATGTTCAAACAGATGGCGGTGCAGATATTTCCATGTTCATACAGATGGTGGTGTAGATATTTCCATGTTTATAGATATAGCGGTGTAGTTATTTCCATGTGTAAAGAGATAGCTGTGTAGATATTTCCATGTATATGCAGATAGCTTTGTAGATATTTCCATTTTCATGCAGATAGCGGTGTAGATATTTACATGTTCAAACAGATAGCGGTGTAGATATTTCCATGTTCATTCAGATAGCTTTGTAGATATTTCCATGTTCATACAGATAGCGGTGTAGATATTTCCATGTTCATACAGATAGCGGTGTAGATATTTCCAGGTTTATACAGATAGCGGTGCTGATATTTCCGTGTTTATACAGGTAGCGGTGTAGATATTTCCATGTTTATACAGATAGCGGTGTAGATATGTCCATGTTTATACAGATAGCGGTGTAGATATTTCCATGTTTATTCAGATAGCGGTGTAGATATCTCCATCTTAATAGAGATGGCGGTGTAGATATTTATATTTTCATACAGATGGCGGTGCAGATATTTCCATGTTCATACAGATGGCGGTGTAGATATTTGCATGTTCATACAGATAGCGGTGTAGATATTTCCATGTGTAAAGAGATAGCTGTGTAGATATTTCCATCTATATGCAGATAGCTGTGTAGATATTTCCATTTTCATGCAGATAGCGGTGTATATATTTCCATCTTCAAACAGATGGCGGTGTAGATATTTCCATGTTCTTACAGATAGCGGTGTAGATATTTCCATGTTTATACAGATAGCGGTGAAGATGTATTCATGTTTACACAGATATCGGTGTGGATATTTCCATGTTCATCCAGAGGGCTGTGTAGATATATCCATGTTCATACAGACAGCGTTGTAGATATTTCCATGTTCATACAGATAGCAGTGTAGATATTTCCATGTTCATACAGATAGCGGTGCTGATATTTCCATGTTTATACAGGTAGCGGTGTAGATATTTCTATGTTTATACAGATAGCGGTGTAGATATTTCCATGTTTATACAGATAGCGGTGTAGCTATTTCCATGTTTATACAGATAGCGGTGTAGATATCTCCATCTTAATACAGATGGCGGTGTAGATATTTATATGTTCATACAGATGGCGGTGCAGATATTTCCATGTTCATACAGATGGCGGTTTAGATATTTCTATGTTCATACAGATAGCGGTGTAGTTATTTCCATGTGTAAAGAGATAGCTGTGTAGATATTTCCATGTATATGCAGATAGCAGTGTAGATATTTCCATTTTCATGCAGATAGCGGTGTAGATATTTCCATCTTCAAACAGATAGCGGTGTAGATATTTCCATGCTCATACAGATAGCGGTGCAGATATTTCCATGTTCATACAGATAGCAGTGTAGATATTTCCATGTTTATACAGATAGCGGTGAAGATGTATGCATGTTTACACAGATAGCGGTGTAGATATTTCCATGTTCATCCAGATGGCTGTGAAGATATATCCAAGTTCATACCGATAGCGGTGTAGATATTTCCATGTTCATACAGATAGCGGTGTAGATATTTCCATGTTCATCCAGATGGCTGTGTAGATATATCCATGTTCATACAGATAGCGGTGTAGATATTTCCATGTTCATACAGATAGCGGTTTAGATATTTCCTTCTTAATACAGATGGCGGTGTAGATATTTATATGTTCATACAGATGGCGGTGCAGATATTTCCATGTTCATACAGATAGCGGTGTAGTTATTTCCATGTGTAAAGAGATAGCTGTGTGGATATTTCCATGTATATGCAGATAGCTGTGTAGATATTTCCATTTTCATGCAGATAGCGGTGTAGATATTTCCATGTTCAAACAGATAGCGGTGTAGATATTTCCATGTTCAAACAGAGATCGGTGAAGATATTACCATGATTATACAGATTGCGGTGATGATGTATGCATATTTACACAGATAGCGGTGTAGATATTTCCATGTTCATACAGATAGTGGTGTAGATATTTCCGTGTTCATCCAGATGGCTGTGTAGATATATCCATGTTCATACAAATAGCGGTGTAGATATTTCCATGTTCATACAGGTAGTGGTGTAGATATTTCCATGTTCATACAGATAGCGGTGTAGCTATTTCCACGTTCATACAGATAGCGGTGTAGAAATTTCCATGTTCATAGAGATAGCAGGGTAGATATTTCCAAGTTTATACATATAGCGGTGTAGATATCTCCATTTTAACATAGACGGCGGTGTAGATATTTATATGTTCATACAGAAGGCGGTGCAGATATTTCCATGTTCATACAGATGGCGGTGTAGCTATTTCCATGTTTATAGAGATAGCGCTGTACTTATTTCCACGTGTAAAGAGATAGCTTTGTAGATATTTCCATGTATATGCAGATCGCTGTGTAGATATTTCCATTTTCATGGAGATAGCGGAGTAGATATTTCCATGTTCAAACAGCTAGCGGTGTAGGTATTTCCATGTTCATACAGATAGCAGTGTAGATATTTCCATGTTTATACAGATAGCGGTGAAGATGTATGCATGTTTACACAGATAGCCGTGTAGATATTTCCATGTTCATACAGATAGCGGTGTAGATATTTCCATGTTCATCCAGATGGCTGTGTAGATATATCCATGTTCCTACAGATGGCGGTGAAGATATTTCCATGTTCATACAGATAGCGGTGTAGTTATTTCCATGTGTAAAGAGATGGCTGTGTAGATATTTCCATGTATATGCAGATAGCTGTTTATATATTTCCATTTTCATGCAGATAGCGGTTTAGATATTTCCATGTTCAAACAGATAGCGGTGCAGATATTTCCATGTTCATAGAGATAGCGGTGTAGATACTTCCATGTTCATACAGATAGAGGGGCTGATATTTCCATGTTCATACAGATAGCGGTGTAGTTATTTACATGTGTGAAGAGATAGATGTGTAGATATTTCCATGTATATGCAGATAGCTGTGTAGATATTTCCATTTTCATGCAGATAGCGGTTTAGATATTTCCATGTTCAAACAGATAGCGGTGTAGATATTTCCACGTTCATACAGATAGCGGTGTTGATATTTCCATGCTTATACAGATTGCGGTGAAGATGTATGCATGTTTACACAGATAGCAGTGTAGCTATTTCCATGTTCATACTGATAGCGGTGTAGATATTTCCATGTTCATAGAGATAGCGGTGTAGATATTTCCATGTTCATACAGATAGCGGTGCTGATATTTCCATGTTTATACAGGTAGCGGTGTAGGTATTTCCATGTTTATACAGATAGCGGTGTAGGTATTTCCATGTTTATACAGATAGCGGTGTAGATATTTCCAAGTATATACAGATAGCGGTGTAGATATCTCCATCTAAATACTGATGGCGGTGTAGATATTTATATGTTTATACAGATGGCGGTGCAGATATTTCCATGTTCATACAGATGGCAGTGTAGATATTTCCGTGTTTATAGAGATAGCGGTGTAGTTATTTCCATGTGTAAAGAGATAGCTTTGTAGATATTTCCATGTGTATGCAGATAGCTGTTTACATATTTCTATTTTCATGCAGATAGCGGTTTAGATATTTCCATGTTCGTACAGATAGCGGTGTAGATATTTCCATGTTCATACAGATAGTGGTGTAGATATTTCCGTGTTCATCCAGATGGCTGTGTAGATATATCCATGTTCATACAAATAGCGGTGTAGATATTTCCATGTTCATACAGGTAGTGGTGTAGATATTTCCATGTTCATACAGATAGCGGTGTAGCTATTTCCACGTTCATACAGATAGCGGTGTAGAAATTTCCATGTTCATAGAGATAGCAGGGTAGATATTTCCAAGTTTATACAGATAGCGGTGTAGATATCTCCATTTTAACATAGACGGCGGTGTAGATATTTATATGTTCATACAGATGGCGGTGCAGATATTTCCATGTTCATACAGATGGCGGTGTAGCTATTTCCATGTTTATAGAGATAGCGCTGTACTTATTTCCACGTGTAAAGAGATAGCTTTGTAGATATTTCCATGTATATGCAGATCGCTGTGTAGATATTTCCATTTTCATGCAGATAGCGGAGTAGATATTTCCATGTTCAAACAGCTAGCGGTGTAGGTATTTCCATGTTCATACAGATAGCAGTGTAGATATTTCCATGTTTATACAGATAGCGGTGAAGATGTATGCATGTTTACACAGATAGCGGTGTAGATATTTCCATGTTCATACAGATAGCGGTGTAGATATTTCCATGTTCATCCAGATGGCTGTGTAGATATATCCATGTTCCTACAGATGGCGGTGAAGATATTTCCATGTTCATACAGATAGCGGTGTAGTTATTTCCATGTGTAAAGAGATGGCTGTGTAGATATTTCCATGTATATGCAGATAGCTGTTTATATATTTCCATTTTCATGCAGATAGCGGTTTAGATATTTCCATGTTCAAACAGATAGCGGTGCAGATATTTCCATGTTCATAGAGATAGCGGTGTAGATACTTCCATGTTCATACAGATAGAGGGGCTGATATTTCCATGTTCATACAGATAGCGGTGTAGTTATTTACATGTGTGAAGAGATAGATGTGTAGATATTTCCATGTATATGCAGATAGCTGTGTAGATATTTCCATTTTCATGCAGATAGCGGTTTAGATATTTCCATGTTCAAACAGATAGCGGTGTAGATATTTCCACGTTCATACAGATAGCGGTGTTGATATTTCCATGCTTATACAGATTGCGGTGAAGATGTATGCATGTTTACACAGATAGCAGTGTAGCTATTTCCATGTTCATACTGATAGCGGTGTAGATATTTCCATGTTCATAGAGATAGCGGTGTAGATATTTCCATGTTCATACAGATAGCGGTGCTGATATTTCCATGTTTATACAGGTAGCGGTGTAGGTATTTCCATGTTTATACAGATAGCGGTGTAGGTATTTCCATGTTTATACAGATAGCGGTGTAGATATTTCCAAGTATATACAGATAGCGGTGTAGATATCTCCATCTAAATACTGATGGCGGTGTAGATATTTTTATGTTTATACAGATGGCGGTGCAGATATTTCCATGTTCATACAGATGGCAGTGTAGATATTTCCGTGTTTATAGAGATAGCGGTGTAGTTATTTCCATGTGTAAAGAGATAGCTTTGTAGATATTTCCATGTGTATGCAGATAGCTGTTTGCATATTTCTATTTTCATGCAGATAGCGGTTTAGATATTTCCATGTTCGTACAGATAGCGGTGTAGATATTTCCATGTTCATACAGATAGCGGTGTAGATATTTCCATGTTTATACAGATAGCGGTGAAGACATATGCATGTTTACACAGATAGCGGAGTAGATATTTCCATGTTCATACAGATAGCGGTGTAGATATTTCAATGTTCATACAGATAGCGGTTTAGATATTTCCTTCTTAATACAGATGGCGGTGTAGATATTTATATGTTCATACAGATGGTGGTGCAGATATTTCCATGTTCATACAGATGGCGGTGTAGATATTTCCATGTTTATAGATTTAGCGGTCTAGTTATTTCCATGTGTAAAGAGATAGCTGTGTAGATGTTTCCATGTATATGCAGATAGCTTTGTAGATATTTCCATTTTCATGCAGATAGCGGTGTAGATATTTCCATGTTCAAACAGATAGCGGTGTAGATATTTCCATGTTCATACAGATAGCAGTGTAGATATTTCCATGTTTATAGAGATAGCGGTGAAGATGTATGCATGTTTACACAAATAGCGGTGTAGATATTTCCATGTTCAAAAAGATAGCGGTGTAGATATTTCCATGTTCATCCAGATGGCTGTGTAGATATATCCATGTTCCTACAGATGGCCGTGAAGATATTTCCATGTTCATACAGATAGCGGTGTAGTTATTTCCATGTGTAAAGAGATAGCTGTGTAGATATTTCCATTTATATGCAGATAGCTGTGTATGTACTTCCATTTTCATGCAGATAGCGGTATAAATATTTCCATGTTCAAACAGATGGCGGTGTAGATACTTCCATGTTCATACAGATAGAGGGGCTGATATTTCCATGTTCATACAGAGAGCAGTGCTGATATTTCCATGTTTATACAGATAGCGGTGTAGGTATTTCCATGTTTATACAGATAGCAGTGTAGATATCTCCATCATAATACAGATGGCGGTGTAGATATTTATATGTTTATACAGATGGCGGTGCAGATATTTCCATGTTCATACAGGTGGCGGTGTAGATATTTCCGTGTTTATAGAGATAGCGGTGTAGTTATTTCCATGTGTAAAGAGATAGCTTTGTAGATATTTCCATGTATATGTCGATAGCTGTGTAGATATTTCTATTTTCATGCAGATAGCGGTTTAGATATTTCCATGTTCGTACAGATAGCGGTTTAGATATTTCCATGTTTATTCAGATAGCGGTGTAGATATCTCCATCTTAATACAGATGGCGGTGTAGATATTTATATGTTCATACAGATGGCGGTGCAGATATTTCCATGTTCATACAGATGGCGGTGTGGATATTTCCATGTTCATACAGATAGCGGTGTAGTTATTTCCATGTGTAAAGATATAGCTGTGTAGATATTTCCATGTATATGCAGATAGCAGTGTAGATATTTCCATTTTCTTGCAGATAGCGGTGAAGATATTTCTATGTTCGAACAGATAGCGGTGTAGATATTTCCGTGTTCATCCAGATGGCTGTGTAGATATATCCATGTTCATACAGATAGTGGTGTATATATTTCCATGTTCATACAGATAGCGGTGCTGATATTTCCATGTTTATACAGGCAGCGGTGTAGCTATTTCCATGTTCCTACAGATAGCGGTGTAGATATTTCCATGTTCATACAGATAGCGGTGCTGATATTTCCATGTTTATACAGGCAGCGGTGTAGAAATTTCCATGTTTATACAGATAGCGGTTTAGATATTTCCTTCTTAATACAGATGGTGGTGTATTTATATGTTCATACAGATGGCGGTGTAGATATTTCCATGTTTATACAGATAGCAGTGTAGATATCTCCATCTTAATACAGATGGCCGTGTAGATATTTATATGTTCATACAGATGGCGGTGCAGATATTTCCATGTTCATACAGATGGCGGTGTAGTTATTTCCATGTTCATACAGATAGTGGTGTAGTTATTTCCATGTGTAAAGAGATAGCTGTGTAGATATTTAAATGTATATGCAGATAGCAGTGTAGATATTTCCATTTTCATGCAGATAGCGGTGTAGATATTTCCATGTCCAAACAGATAGCGGTGTAGATATTTCCATGTTCATACCGATAGCGGTGCAGATATTTCCATGTTTATACAGTTAGTGGTGAAGATGTATGCATGTTTACACAGATAGCGGTGTAGATATTTCCATGTTCATCCAGATGGCTGTATAGATATATCCATGTTCATACAGATAGCGGAGAAGATATTTCCATGTTCATACTGATAGCGGTGTACATATTTCCATGCTCATCCAGATGGCTGTGTAGATATATCCATGTTCATACAGATATCGGTGTAGATATTTCCATGTTCATACAGATAGCGGTGTAGCTATTTCCATTTTCCTACACATAACGGTGTAGCTATTTTCATGTTCATACAGATAGCAGTGTAGATATTTCCATTTTCATACAGAGAGCGGTGCTGATATTTCCATGTTTATACAGATAGCGGTTTAGATATTTCCTTCTTAATACAGATGGCGGTGTAGATATTTATATGTTCAAACAGATGGCGGTGCAGATATTTCCATGTTCATACAGATGGTGGTGTAGATATTTCCATGTTTATAGATATAGCGGTGTAGTTATTTCCATGTGTAAAGAGATAGCTGTGTAGATATTTCCATGTATATTCAGATAGCTGTGTAGATATTTCATTTTCATGCAGATAGCGGTGTAGATATTTACATGTTCAAACAGATAGCGGTGTAGATATTTCCATATTCATACAGATAGCGGTGTAGATATTTCCATGTTCATACAGATAGCGGTGTAGATATTTCCATGTTCATACAGATAGTGGTGTAGATATTTTCATGTTGATACAGATAGCGGTGCTGATATTTCCATGTTTATACTGGTAGCGGTGTAGATATTTCCATGTTTATACAGATAGCGGTGTAGATATTTCCATGTTTATACAGATAGCGGTATAGATATTTCCATGTTTATACAGATAGCCGTGTAGATATCTCCATCTTAATACAGATGGCGGTGTAGATATTTATATGTTCATACAGATGGCGGTGCAGATATTTCCATGTTCATACAGATGGCGGTGTGGATATTTCCATGTTCATACAGATAGCGGTGTAGTTATTTCCATGTGTAAAGATATAGCTGTGTAGATATTTCCATGTATATGCAGATAGCAGTGTAGATATTTCCATTTTCTTGCAGATAGCGGTGAAGATATTTCTATGTTCGAACAGATAGCGGTGTAGATATTTCCATGTTCATACAGATAGCGGTGTAGATATTTCCATGTTCATACAGATAGCGGTGTAGATATTTCCATGTTTATACAGATAGCGGTGAAGATGTATGCATGTTTACACAGATAGCGGTGTAGATATTTCCATGTTCATACAGATAGTGGTGTAGATATTTCCGTGTTCATCCAGATGGCTGTGTAGATATATCCATGTTCATACAGATAGTGGTGTAGATATTTCCATGTTCATACACATAGCGGTGCTGATATTTCCATGTTTATACAGGCAGCGGTGTAGCTATTTCCATGTTCCTACAGATAGCGGTGTAGATATTTCCATGTTCATACAGATAGCGGTGCTGATATTTCCATGTTTATACAGGCAGCGGTGTAGGAATTTCCATGTTTATACAGATAGCAGTTTAGATATTTCCTTCTTAATACAGATGGCGGTGTATTTATATGTTCATACAGATGGCGGTGTAGATATTTCCATGTTTATACAGATAGCAGTGTAGATATCTCCATCTTAATACAGATGGCCGTGTAGATATTTATATGTTCATACAGATGGCGGTGCAGATATTTCCATGTTCATACGGAGGGCGGTGTAGTTATTTCCATGTTCATACAGATAGTGGTGTAGATATTTCCATGTGTAAAGAGATAGCTGTGTAGATATTTAAATGTATATGCAGATAGCAGTGTAGATATTTCCATTTTCATGCAGATAGCGGTGTAGATATTTCCATGTCCAAACAGATAGCGGTGTAGATATTTCCATGTTCATACCGATAGCGGTGCAGATATTTCCATGTTTATACAGTTAGTGGTGAAGATGTATGCATGTTTACACAGATAGCGGTGTAGATATTTCCATGTTCATCCAGATGGCTGTGTAGATATATCCATGTTCATACAGATAGCGGAGAAGATATTTCCATGTTCATACTGATAGCGGTGTACATATTTCCATGTTCATCCAGATGGCTGTGTAGATATATCCATGTTCATACAGATATCGGTGTAGATATTTCCATGTTCATACAGATAGCGGTGTAGCTATTTCCATTTTCATACACATAACGGTGTAGCTATTTTCATGTTCATACAGATAGCAGTGTAGATATTTCCATGTTCATACAGATAGCGGTGTAGATATTTCCATTTTCATACAGAGAGCGGTGCTGATATTTCCATGTTTATAAAGATAGCGGTTTAGATATTTCCTTCTTAATACAGATGGCGGTGTAGATATTTATATGTTCAAACAGATGGCGGTGCAGATATTTCCATGTTCATACAGATGGTGGTGTAGATATTTCCATGTTTATAGATAGAGCGGTGTAGTTATTTCCATGTGTAAAGAGATAGCTGTGTAGATATTTCCATGTATATTCAGATAGCTGTGTAGATATTTCCATTTTCATGCAGATAGCGGTGTAGATATTTACATGTTCAAACAGATAGCGGTGTAGATATTTCCATGTTCTTTCAGATAGCTTTGTATATATTTCCATGTTCATACAGATAGCGGTGTAGATATTTCCATGTTCATACAGATAGCGGTGTAGATATTTCCAGGTTCATAAAGATAGCGGTGCTGATATTTCCATGTTTATACAGGTAGCGGTGTAGATATTTCCATGTTTATACAGATAGCGGTGTAGATATTTCCATGTTTATACAGATAGCGGTGTAGATATTTCCATGTTTATTCAGATAGCGGAGTAGATATCTCCATCTTAATAGAGATGGCGGTGTAGATATTTATATGTTCATACAGATGGCGGTGGAGATATTTACATGTTCATACAGATGGCGGTGTAGACATTTCCATGTTCATACAGATAGCGGTGTAGTTATTTCCATGTGTAAAGGGATAGCTGTGTAGATATTTCCATCTATATGCAGATAGCTGTGTAGATATTTCCATTTTCGTGCAGATATCAGTGTATATATTTCCATCTTCAAACAGATAGCGGTGTAGATATTTCCATGTTTATACAGATAGCGGGGAAGATGTATGCATGTTTACACAGATAGCGGTGTGGATATTTCCATGTTCATCCAGAGGGCTGTGTAGATATATCCATGTTCATACAGATAGCAGTGTAGATATTTCCATGTTCATACAGATAGCGGTGCTGATATTTCCATGTTTATACAGGTAGCGGTGTAGATATTTCCATGTTTATACAGATAGCGGTGTAGATATTTCCATGTTTATACAGATAGCGGTGTAGATATTTCCATGTTTATACAGATAGCGGTGTAGTTATCTCCATCTTAATACAGATGGCGGTGTAGATATTTATATGTTCATACAGATGGCGGTGCAGATATTTCCATGTTCATACAGATGGCGGTGTAGATATTTCCATGTTCATACAGATAGCGGTGTAGTTATTTCCATGCGTAGATAGCTGTGTAGATATTTCCATGTATATGCAGATAGCAGTGTAGATATTTCCATTTTCATGCAGATAGCGGTGTAGGTATTTCCATGTTCAAACAGATAGCGGTGTAGATATTTCCATGTTCTTACAGATAGCGGTGCAGATATTTCCATATTCATACAGATAGCAGTGTAGATATTTCCATGTTTATACAGATAGCGGTGAAGATGTATGCATGTTTACACAGATAGCGGTGTAGATATTTCCATGTTCATACAGATAGCGGTGTAGATATTTCCATGTTCATCCAGATGGCTGTGTAGATATATCCATGTTCCTACAGATGGCCGTGAAGATATTTCCATGTTCATACAGATAGCGGTGTAGTTATTTCCATGTGCAAAGAGATAGCTGTGTAGATATTTCCATTTATATGCAGATAGCTGTGTATGTATTTCCATTTTCATGCAGATAGCGGTATAGATATTTCCATGTTCAAACAGATGGCGGTGTAGATACTTCCATGTTCATACAGATAGAGGAGCTGATATTTCCATGTTCATACAGAGAGCGGTGCTGATATTTCCATGTTTATACAGATAGCGGTGTAGGTATTTCCATGTTTATACAGATAGCGGTGTAGATATTTCCAAGTTTATGCAGATAGCGGTGTAGATATCTCCATCATAATACAGATGGCGGTGTAGATATTTATATGTTTATACAGATGGCGGTGCAGATATTTCCATGTTCATACAGGTGGCGGTGTAGATATTTCCGTGTTTATAGAGATAGCGGTGTAGTTATTTCCATGTGTAAAGAGATAGCTTTGTAGATATTTCCATGTATATGTCGATAGCAGTGTAGATATTTCCATTTTCTTGCAGATAGCGGTGAAGATATTTCTATGTTCGAACAGATAGCGGTGTAGATATTTCCATGTTCATACAGATAGCGGTGTAGATATTTCCATGTTCATACAGATAGCGGTGTAGATATTTCCATGTTTATACAGATAGCGGTGAAGATGTATGCATGTTTACACAGATAGCGGTGTAGATATTTCCATGTTCATACAGATAGTGGTGTAGATATTCCCGTGTTCATCCAGATGGCTGTGTAGATATATCCATGTTCATACAGATAGTGGTGTAGATATTTCCATGTTCATACAGATAGCGGTGCTGATATTTCCATGTTTATACAGGCAGCGGTGTAGCTATTTCCATGTTCCTACAGATAGCGGTGTAGATATTTCCATGTTCATACAGATAGCGGTGCTGATATTTCCATGTTTATACAGGCAGCGGTGTAGGAATTTCCATGTTTATACAGATAGCGGTTTAGATATTTCCTTCTTAATACAGATGGCGGTGTATTTATATGTTCATACAGATGGCGGTGTAGATATTTCCATGTTCATACAGATGGCGGTGAAGATATTTCCATGTTCATACAGAGAACGGTGTAGATATTTCCATGTTCATACAGATAGGGGTGTAGATATTTCCATGTTAATACAGATGGCTGTGTAGATATTTCCATGTTCATCCAGATGGCTGTGTAGCTATTTCCATGTTCATACAGATAGTGGTGTAGATATTTCCATGTTCATACAGACAGCGGTGTAGATATTTCCATGTTCATACAGATAGCCGTGTAGATATTGCCATGTTCATACCGATAGCGCTGCTGATACTTCCATGTTTATACAGGTAGCGGTGTACATATTTCCGTGTTTATACAGGTAGCGGTGTAGATATTTCCATGTTCATACAGATAGCGGTGTAGATATCTCCTTCTTAATACAGATGGCGGTGTAGATATTTATATGTTCATACAGATGGCAGTGCAGATATTTCCATGTTCATACAGATGGTGGTGTAGATATTTCCATGTTTATAGAGATAGAGGTGTAGTTATTTCCATGTGCAAAGAGATGGCTGTGTAGATATTTCCATGTATATGCAGATAGCTTTGTAGATATTTCCATTTTCATGCAGATAGCGGTGTAGATATTTCCATGTTCAAACAGATAGCGGTGTAGATATTTCCATGTTCATACAGATAGCGGTGTGGATATTTCCATGTTTTTACAGATAGCGGTGAAGATGTATGCATGTTTACACAGATAGCATTGTAGATATTTTCATGTTCATACAGACAGCGGTGTATATATTTCCATGTTCATCCAGACGGCTGTGTAGACATATCCATGTTCATACAGATGGCGGTGAAGATATTTCCATGTTCATACAGATCGCTGTGTAGATATAACCATGTTCATACAGATGGCGGTGAAGATTTTTCCATGTTCATACAGATGGCGGTGTAGATATTTCCATGTTCATACAGATAGCGGGGCTGATATTTCCATGTTTATACAGGTAGCAGTGTAGATATTTCCATGTTTATACACATAGCGGTGTAGATATTTCCATGTATATACAGATAGCGGTGTAGATATCTCCATCTTAATACAGATGGCGGTGTAGATATTTATATGTTCATACAGATGGCGGTGCAGATATTTCCATGTTAATACAGATGGCTGTGTAGATATATCCATGTTCATACAGATGGCGGTGAAGTTTTTTCCATGTTCATACAGATGGCGGTGCAGATATTTCCATGTTCATACAGATGGCGGTGTAGATATTTCCATTTTCATACAGATAGCGGTGTAGTTATTTCCATGTGTAAAGAGATAGCTGTGTACATATTTCCAAGTATAAGCAGATAGCTGTGTAGATATTTCCGTTTTCATGCAGATAGCGGTGTATGTATTTCCCTGTTCAAACAGTTAGCGGTGTAGATATTTCCATGTACATAAAGATAGCGGTGTAGATATTTCCATGTTCATCCACATGGCTGTGTAGATATATCCATGTTCATACAGATGGCGGTGAAGATATTTCCATGTTCATACAGATAGCGGTGTAGATATTTCCATGTTCATACAGATAGCGGTGTAGATATTTCCATGTTCATACAGACAGCGGTGTATGTATTTCCATGTTCATACAGATAGCGGTGTAGATATTTCCATGTTCATCCTGATGGCTGTGTAGATATTTCCATGTTCATACAGATAGCGGTGTAGATATTTCCATGTTCATACAGATAGCGGTGTAGATATTTCCATGTTCATCCAGATGGCTGTGTAGATATATCCATGTTCATACAGATGGCGGTGAAGATATTTCCATGTTCATACAGATGGCGTTGTAGATATTTCCATGTTCATACAGATAGCTGTGTAGATATTGCCATGTTCATACCGATAGCGGTGCTGATACTTCCATGTTTATACAGGTAGCGGTGTACATATTTCCGTGTTTATACAGGTAGCGCTGTAGATATTTCCATGTTCATACAGATAGCGGTGTAGATATTTCCATGTTTATACAGATAGCGGTGTAGATATCTCCTTCTTAATACAGATGGCGGTGTAGATATTTATATGTTCATAAAGATGGCGGTGCAGATATTTCCATGTTCATACAGATGGTGGGGTAGATATTTCCATGTTTATAGAGGTAGCGGTGTAGTTATTTCCATGTGCAAAGAGATAGCTGTGCAGATATTTCCATGTATATGCAGATAGCTGTGTAGATTTTCCATTTTCATGCAGATAGCGGTGTAGATATTTCCATGTTCTAACAGAGAGCGGTGTAGATATTTCCATATTCATACAGATAGCGGTGTGGATATTTCCATGTTTATACAGATAGCGGTGAAGATGTATGCATGTTTACACATATAGCGGTGTAGATATTTCCATGTTCTTACAGATAGCGGTGTAGATATTTCCATGTTCATCCAGACGGCTGTGTAGACATATCCATGTTCATACAGATGGCGGTGAAGATATTTCCATGTTCATACAGATGGCTGTGTAGATATATCCATGTTCATACAGATGGCGGTGAAGATTTTTCCATGTTCATACAGATTCCGGTGTAGATATTTCCATGTTCATACAGATAGCGGTGCTGATATTTCCATGTTTATACAGGTAGCAGTGTAGATATTTCCATGTTTATACAGATAGCGGTGTAGATATTTCCATGTTTATACACATAGTGGTATAGATATTTCCATGTTTATACAGATAGCGGTGTAGATATCTCCATGTTAATACAGATGGCGGTGTAGATATTTATATGTTCATACAGATGGCGGTGCAGATATTTCCATGTTCGTACAGATGGCTGTGTAGATATATCCATGTTCATACAGATGGCGGTGAAGATTTTTCCATGTTCATACAGATGGCGGTGCAGATATTTCCATGTTCATACAGATGGCGGTGTAGATATTTCCATGTTCATACAGATAGCGGTGTAGTTATTTCCATGTGTAAAGAGATAGCTGTGTAGATATTTCCATGTATAAGCAGATAGCTGTGTAGATATTTCCGTTTTCATGCAGATAGCGGTGTATGTATTTCCCTGTTCAAACAGTTAGCGGAGTAGATATTTCCATGTACATAAAGATAGCGGTGTAGATATTTCCATGTTCATCCACATGGCTGTGTAGATATATCCATGTTCATAGAGATGGCGGTGAAGATATTTCCATATTCATACAGATAGCGGTGTAGATATTTCCATGTTCATACAGATAGCGGTGTAGATATTTCCATGTTCATACAGATAGCGGTGTATGTATTTCCATGTTCATACAGATAGCGGTGTAGATATTTCCATGTTCATCCTGATGGCTGTGTAGATCTTTCCATGTTCATACAGATAGCGGTGTAGATATTTCCATGTTCATACAGATAGCGGTGTAGATATTTCCATGTTCATCCAGATGGCTGTGTAGATATATCCATGTTCATACATATGGCGGTGAAGATATTTCCATGTTCATACAGATGGCGTTGTAGATATTTCCATGTTCATACAGATAGCTGTGTAGATATTGCCATGTTCATACCGATAGCGGTGCTGATACTTCCATGTTTATACAGGTAGCGGTGTACATATTTCCGTGTTTATACAGGTAGCGGTGTAGATATTTCCATGTTTATTGAGATAGCGGTGTAGTTATTTCCATGTGCAAAGAGATAGCTGTGTAGATATTTCCATGTATATGCAGATAGCTGTGTAGATATTTCCATTTTCATGCAGATAGCGGTGTAGATATTTCCATGTTCAAACAGATAGCGGTGTAGATACTTCCATATTCATACAGATAGCGGTGTGAATATTTCCATGTTTATACAGATAGCGGTGAAGATGTATGCATGTTTACACAGATAGCGGTGTAGATATTTCCATGTTCATACAGATAGCGGTGTAGATATTTCCATGTTCATCCAGACGGCTGTGTAGACATATCCATTTTCATACAGAAGGCGGTGAAGATATTTCCATGTTCATACAGATGGCTGTGTAGATATATCCATGTTCATACAGATGGCGGTGAAGTTTTTTCCATGTTCATACAGATTCCGATGTAGATATTTCCATGTTCATACAGATAGCGGTGCTGATATTTCCATGTTTATACAGGTAGCAGTGTAGATATTTCCATGTTTATACAGATAGCGGTGAAGATGTATGCATGTTTACACAGATAGCGGTGAAGATGTATGCATGTTTACACAGATAGCGGTGTAGATATTTTCATGTCCATACAGATAACGAGCTGATATTTCCATGTTTATACAGGTAGCAGTGTCGATATTTCCATGTTTATACAGATAGTGGTGTAGATATTTCCATGTTTATACACATAGCGGTGTAGATATTTCCATGTTTATACAGATAGCGGTGTAGATATCTCCATCTTAATACAGATGGCGGTGTAGATATTTATATGTTCATACAGATGGCGGTGCAGATATTTCCATGTTCATACAGATGGCGTTGAAGATATTTCCATGTTCATACAGATGGCGGTGAAGATACTTCCATGTTCATACTGATAGCGGTGCTGATATTTCCATGTTTATACAGGTAGCGGTGTAGATATTTCCATGTTTATACAGATAGCGGTGTAGATATTTCCATGTTTATATACATAGCCGTGTAGATATTTCCTTGTTTATACACATAGCAGTGTAGATATCTCCATCTTAATACAGATGGCGGTGTAGATATTTATATGTTCATTCAGATGGCGGTGCAGATATTTCCATGTTCATACAGATGGCGGTGTAGATATTTCCATGTTCATACAGATAGCGGTGTAGTTATTTCCATGTGTAAAGAGATAGCTGTGTAGATATTTCCATGTATATGCAGATAGCTGTGTAGACATTTCCATTTTCATGCAGACAGCAGTGTATATATTTCCCTGTTCAAACAGTTAGCGGTGTAGGTATTTCCATGTTCATAAAGATAGCAGTGTAGATATTTCCATGTTCATACAGATAGCAGTGTAGTTATTTCCATGTGTAAAGAGATAGATGTGTAGATATTTCCATGTATATGCAGATAGCTGTGTAGACATTTCCATTTACATGCAGATAGCGGTGTATATATTTCCCTGTTCAAACAGTTAGCGGTGCAGATATTTCCATGTTCATAAAGACAGCGGTGTAGATAATTCCATGTTTATGCAGATAGCGGTGAAGATGTATGCATGTTTACACAGATAGCGGTGTATATATTTCCATGTTCATCCAGATGGCTGAGTAGATATATCCATGTTCATACAGATAGCGGTGTAGATATTTCCATGTTCATACAGATAGCGGTGCAGATATTTCCATGTTCATCCAGATGGCTGTGTAGATATATCCATGTTCATACAGATGGCGGTGAAGATATTTCCATGTTCATACAGATCGCGGTGTAGATATTTCCATGTTCATATAGATAGCGGTGTAGATATTTCCATGTTCATACAGATAGCGGTGTATGTATTTCCATGTTCATACAGATAGCAGTGTAGATATTTCCATGTTCATCCAGATGGCTGTGTAGATATATCCATGTTCATACAGATAGCGGTGTAGATATTTCCATGTTCATCCAGATGGCTGTGTAGCTATTTCCATGTTCATACAGATAGTGGTGTAGATATTTCCATGTTCATACAGATAGCGGTGTAGATATTTCCGTGTTCATACAGATAGCCGTGTAGATATTGCCATGTTCATACCGATAGCGGTGCTGATACTTCCATGTTAATACAGGTAGCGGTGTACATATTTCCGTGTTTATACAGGTAGCGGTGTAGATATTTCCATGTTCATACAGATAGCGGTGTAGATATTTCCATGTTTATACAGATAGCGGTGTAGATATCTCCTTCTTAATACAGATGGCGGTGTAGATATTTATATGTTCATACAGACGGCGGTGCAGATACTTCCATGTTCATACAGATGGTGGTGTAGATATTTCCATGTTTATAGAGATAGCGGTGTAGTTATTTCCATGTGCAAAGAGATAGCTGGGTAGATATTTCCATGTATATACAGATAGCTGTGTAGATATTTCCATTTCCATGCAGATAGCGGTGTAGATATTTCCATGTTCAAACAGATAGCGGTGTAGATATTTCCATGTTCATACAGATAGCGGTGTGGATATTTCCATGTTTATACAGATAGCGGTGAAGATGTATGCATGCTTACACAGATAGCGGTGTAGATATTTCCATGTTCATACAGATAGCGGTGTAGATATTTCCATGTTCATCCAGACGGCTGTGTAGACATGTCCATGTTCATACAGATGGCGGTGAAGATGTTTCCATGCTTATACAGAAGCTGTGTAGATTTATCCATGTTGATACAGATGGCGGTTAAGATTTTTCCATGTTCATCCAGACGGCTGTGTAGACATATCCATGTTCATACAGATGGCGGTGAAGATGTTTCCATGCTTATACAGAAGCTGTGTAGATTTATCCATGTTGATAAAGATGGCGGTGAAGATTTTTCCATGTTCATACAGATGGCGGTATAGATATTTCCATGTCCATACAGATAGCGGTGCTGATATTTCCATGTTTATACAGGTAGCAGTGTCGATATTTCCATGTTTATACAGATAGTAGTGTAGATACTTCCATGTTTATACACATAGCGGTGTAGATATTTCCATGTTTACACAGATAGCGGTGTAGATATCTCCATCTTAATACAGATGGCGGTGTAGATATTTATATGTTCATACAGATGGCGGTGCAGATATTTCCTTGTTCATACAGATGGCGGTGAAGATATTTCCATGTTCATACAGATGGCGGTGTAGATACTTCCATGTTCATACTGATAGCGGTGCTGATATTTCCATGTTTATACAGGTAGCGGTGTAGATATTTCCATGTTTATACAGATAGCGGTGTAGATATTTCCATGTTTATACACATAGCGGTGTAGATATTTCCATGTTTATACACATAGCAGTGTAGATATCTCCATCTTAATACAGATGGCGGTGTAGATATTTATATGTTCATTCAGATGGCGGTGCAGATATTTCCATGTTCATACAGATGGCGGTGTAGATATTTCCTTGTTCATACAGATAGCGGTGTAGTTATTTCCATGTGTAAAGAGATAGCTGTATAGATATTTCCATGTATATGCAGATAGCTGTGTAGACATTTCCATTTTCATGCAGATAGCGGTGTATATATTTCCCTGTTCAAACAGTTAGTGGTGTAGATATTTCCATGTTCATAAAGATAGCAGTGTAGATATTTCCTTGTTTATAAAGATAGCGGTGAAGATGTATGCATGTTTACACAGATAGCGGTGTAGATATTTCCATGTTCATCCAGATGGCTGTGTAGATATATCCATGTTCATACAGATAGCGGTGTAGATATTTGCATGTTCATACAGATAGCGGTGCAGATATTTCCATGTTCATCCAGATGGCTGTGTAGATATATGCATGTTCATACAGATGGCGGTGAAGATATTTCCATGTTCATACAGATAGCGTTGTAGATATTTCCATGTTCATACAGATAGCGGAGTAGATATTTCCATTTTCATACAGATAGCGGTGTATGTATTTCCATGTTCATACAGATCGCGGTGTAGATATTTCCATGTTCATCCAGATGGCTGTGTAGATATATCCATGTTCATACAGATAGCACTGAAGATATTTCCATGTTCATCCAGAGGGCTGAGTAGCTATTTCCATGTTCATACAGATAGTGGTGTAGATATTTCCATGTTCATACAGATAGCGGTGTAGATATTTCCATGTTCATACAGATAGCCGTGTAGATATTGCCATGTTCATACCGATAGCGGTGCTGATACTTCCATGTTTATACAGGTAGCGGTGTACATATTTCCGTGTTTATACAGGTAGCGGTGTAGATATTTCCATGTTCATACAGATAGCGGTGTAGCTATTTCCATGTTTATACAGATAGCGGTGTAGATATCTCCTTCTTAATACAGATGGCGGTGTAGATATTTATATGTTCATACAGATGGCGGTGCAGATATTTCCATGTTCATACAGATGGTGGTGTAGATATTTCCATGTTTATAGAGATAGCGGTGTAGTTATTTCCATGTGCAAAGAGATAGCTGTGTAGATATTTCCATGTATATGCAGATAGCTGTGTAGATATTTCCATTTTCATGCAGATAGCGGTGTAGATATTTCCATGTTCAAACAGATAGCGGTGTAGATATTTCCATGTTCATGCAGATAGCGGTGTGGATATTTCCATGTTTATACAGATAGCGGTGAAGATGTATGCATGTTTACACAGAGAGCGGTGTAGATATTTCCATGTTCATACAGATAGCGGTGTAGATATTTCCATGTTCATCCAGACGGCTGTGTAGACATATCCATGTTCATACAGATGGCGGTGAAGGTATTTCCATGTTCATACAGATGGCTGTGTAGATATATCCAGGTTCATAGAGATGGCGGTGAAGACTTTTCCATGTTCATACAGAAGCGGTGTAGATATTTCCATGTTCATACAGATAGCGGTGCTGTTATTTCCATGTTTATACAGGTAGCAGTGTAGATATTTCCATGTTTATACAGATAGCGGTGTAGATATTTCCATGTTTATACACATAGCGGTGTAGATATTTCCATGTTTATACAGATAGCGTGTAGATATCTCCATCTTAATACAGATGGTGGTGTAGATATTTATATGTTCATACAGATGGTGGTGCAGATATTTCCATGTTCATACAGATGGCGGTGAAGATATTTCCATGTTCATACAGATGGTGGTGTAGATACTTCCATGTTCATACTGATAGCGGTGCTGATATTTCCATGTTTATACAGGTAGCGGTGTAGATATTTCCATGTTTATACATATAGCGGTGTAGATATTTCCATCTTTATACACATAGCGGTGTAGATATTTCCATGTTTATACAGATAGCGGTGTAGATATTTCCATCTTAATACAGATGGCGGTGTAGATATTTATATGTTCATTCAGATGGCGGTGGAGATATTTCCATGTTCATACAGATAGCGGTGTAGTTATATTCCACGTGTTAAGAGATAGCTGTGTAGATATTTCCATGTATATGTAGACAGCTGTGTAGACATTTCCATTTTCATGCAGATAGCGGTGTATATATTTCCCTGTTAAAACAGTTAGCGGTGTAGATATTTCCATGTTCATAAAGATAGCAGTGTAGATATTTCCATGTTTATACAAAAAGCGGTGAAGATGTATGCATGTTTACACAAATAGCGGTGTAGATATTTCCATGTTCATCCAGATGGCTGTGTAGAAATATCCATGTTCATACAGATAGCGGTGTAGATATTTCCATGTTCATACAGATAGCGGTGCAGATATTTCCATGTTCATCCAGATGGCTGTGTAGATATATCCATGTTCATACAGATGGCGGTGAAGATATTTCCATGTTCATACAGATAGCGGTGTAGATATTTCCATGTTCATACACATAGCGGTGTAGTTATTTCCAAGTTCATACAGATAGCGGTGTATGTATTTCCATGTTCATACAGATAGCGGTGTATGTATTTCCATGTTCATAGAGATGGCGGTGTAGTTTTTCCATGTTCATAGGGATGGCGGTGTAGATATTTCCATATTTATAGAGATAGCGGTGTAGTTATTTCCATGTTCCTGGAGATAGCGGTGTAGATATTTCCATGTATATTCAGTTAGCTTTGTACATATTTCCATGTTCAGACAGATAGCGGTGTAGATATTTCCATGTTCATCCAGATGGCTGTGTAGATATTTCCATGTTCATACAGATAGCCGTGTAGATATTGCCATGTTCTTACCGATAGCGTTGATGATACTTCCATGTTTATACAGGTAGCGGTGTACATATTTCCGTGTTTATACAGGTAGCGGTGTAGATATTTCCATGTTCATACAGATAGCGGTGTAGATATTTCCATGTTTATACAGATAGCGGTGTAGATATCTCGTTCTTAATACAGATGGCGGTGTAGATATTTATATGTTCATCCAGACGGCTGTGTAGACATATCCATGTTCATACAGATGGCGGTGAAGATATTTCCATGTTCATACAGATGGCTGTCTAGATATATCCATGTTCATACAGATGGCGGTGAAGGTTTTTCCATGTTCATACAGATGGCGGTGTAGATATTTCCATGTTCATACAGATAGCGGTGCTGATATTTTCATGTTTATACAGGTAGCAGTGTAGATATTTCCATGTTTATACAGATAGCGGTGTAGATATTTCCATGTTTATACACATAGCGGTGTAGATATTTCCATGTTTATACAGATAGCGGTGTAGATATCTCCATCTTAATACAGATGGCGGTGTAGATATGTATATGTTCATACAGATGGCGGTGCAGATATTTCCATGTTCATACAGATGGCGGTGAAGATATTTCCATGTTCATACAGATTGCGGTGTAGATACTTCCATGTTCATACTGATAGCGGTGCTGATATTTCCATGTTTATACAGGTAGCGGTGTAGATATCTCCATGTTTATACAGATGGCGGTGTACATATTTCCATGTTCATACAGATAGCGGTGTAGTTATTTCCATGTGTAAAGAGATAGCTGTGTAGATATTTCCATGTATATGCAGATAGCTGTGTAGACATTTCCATTTTTATGCAGATAGCGGTGTATATATTTCCCTGTTCAAACAGTTAGCGGTGTAGATATTTCCATGTTCATAAAGATAGCAGTTTAGATATTTCCATGTTTATACAGATTGCGGTGAAGATGTATGCATGTTTACACAGATAGCGGTGTAGATATTTCCATGTTCATCCAGATGGCTGTGTAGATATATCCATGTTCATACAGATAGCGGTGTAGATATTTCCATGTTCATACAGATAGCGGTGTAGATATTTCCATGTTCATCCAGATGGCTGTGTATGTATATCCATGTTCATACAGATAGCGGTGTAGATATTTCCATGTTCATCCAGATGGCTGTGTAGCTATTTCCATGTTCATACAGATAGTGGTGTAGATATTTCCATGTTCATACAGATAGCGGTGTAGATATTTCCATGTTCATACAGATTGCCGTGTAGATATTGCCATGTTCATACCGATAGCGGTGCTGATACTTCCATGTTTATACAGGTAGCGGTGTACATATTTCCGTGTTTATACAGGTAGCGGTGTAGATATTTCCATGTTCATACAGATAGCGGTGTAGATATTTCCATGTACATACAGATAGCGGTGTAGATATCTCCTTCTTAATACAGATGGAGGTGTAGATATTTATATGTTCATACAGATGGCGGTGCAGATATTTACATGTTCATACAGATGGTGGAGTAGATATTTCCATGTTTATAGAGATAGCAGTGTAGTTATTTCCATGTGCAAAGAGATAGCTGTGTAGATATTTCCATGTATAAGCAGATAGCTGTGTTGATATTTCCATTTTCATGCAGATAGCAGTGTAGATATTTCCATGTTCAAACAGATAGCGGTGTAGATATTTCCATGTTCATACAGATAGCGGTGTGGATATTTCCATGTTTATACAGATAGAGGTGAAGATGTATGCATTTTTACACAGATAGCGGAGTAGATATTTCCATGTTCATACAGATAGCGGTGTAGATATTTCCATGTTCATCCAGACGGCTGTGTAGACATATCCATGTTCATACAGATGGCTGTGAAGATATTTCCATGTTCATACAGATGGCTGTGTACATATATCCATGTTCATACAGATGGCGGTGAAGATTTTTCCATGTTCATACAGATGGTGGTGTAGATATTTCCATGTTCATACAGATAGCGGTGCTGATATTTCCATGTTTATACAGGTAGCAGTGTAGATATTTCCATGTTTATACAGATAGCGGTGTAGATATTTCCATGTTTATACACATAGCGGTGTAGATATTTCCATGTTTATACAGATAGCGGTGTAGATATCTCCATCTTAATACAGATGGCGGTGTAGATATTTATATGTTCATACAGATGGCGGTGCAGATATTTCCATGTTCATACAGATGGCGGTGAAGATATTTCCATGTTCGTACAGATGGCGGTGTAGATACTTCCATGTTCATACAGATAGCGGTGTAGTTATTTCCATGTGTAAAGTGATAGCTGTGTAGATATTTCCATGTATATGCAGATAGCTGTGTTGCCATTTCCATTTTCAAGCAGATAGTGGTGTATATATTTCCCTGTTCAAACAGTTAGCGGTGTAGATATTTCCATGTTCATAAAGATAGCAGTGTAGATATTTCCATGTTTATACAGATAGCGGTGAAGATGTATGCATGTTTACACAGATAGCGGTGTAGATATTTCCATGTTCATCCAGATGGCTGTGTAGATATATCCATGTTCATACAGATAGAGGTGTAGATATTTCCATGTTCATCCAGATGGCTGTGTAGCTATTTCCATGTTCATACAGATAGTGGTGTAGATATTTCCATGTTCATACAGATAGCGATGTAGATATTTCCATGTTCATACAGATAGCCGTGTAGATATTGCCATGTTCATACCGATAGCGGTGCTGATACTTCCATGTTTATACAGGTAGCGGTGTACATATTTCCGTGGTTATACAGGTAGCGGTGTAGACATTTCCATGTTCATATAGATAGCGGTGTAGATATTTCCATGTTTATACAGATAGCGGTGTAGATATCTCCTTCTTAATACAGATGGCGGTGTAGATATTTATATGTTCATACAGATGGCGGAGCAGATATTTCCATGTTCATACAGATGGCGGTGAAGATTTTTCCATGTTCATACAGATGGCGGTGTAGATATTTCCATGTTCATACAGATAGCGGTGCTGATATTTCCATGTTTATACAGGTAGCAGTGTGGATATTTCCATGTTTATACCGATAGCGGTGTAGATATTTCCATGTTTATACACATAGCGGTGTTGATATTTCCATGTTTATACAGATAGCGGTGTAGATATATCCATCTTAATACAGATGGTGGTGTAGTTATTTATATGTTCATACAGATGGCGGTGCAGATATTTCCATGTTCATACAGATGGCGGTGAAGATATTTCCATGTTCACACAGATGGCAGTGTAGATACTTCCATGTTCATACTGATAGCGGTGCTGATACTTCCATGTTTATACAGGTAGCGGTGTAGATATTTCCATGTTTATACAGATAGCCGTGTAGATATTGCCATGTTTATACACGTAGCGGTGTAGATATTTCCATGTTTATACAGATAGCGGTGTTGATATCTCCATCTTAATACTGATGGCGGTGTAGATAATTATATGTTCATTCAGATGGCGGTGCAGATATTTCCATGTTCATACAGATGGCGGTGTAGATATTTCCATGTTCATACAGATAGCGGTGTAGTTATTTCCATGTGTAAAGAGATAGCTGTGTAGATATTTCCATGTATATGCAGATAGCTGTGTTGCCATTTCCATTTTCAAGCAGATAGTGGTGTATATATTTCCCTGTTAAAACAGTTAGCGGTGTAGATATTTCCATGTTCATAAAGATAGCAGTGTAGATATTTCCATGTTTATACAGATAGCGGTGAAGATGTATGCATGTTTACACAGATAGCGGTGTAGATATTTCCATGTTCATCCAGATGGCTCTGTAGATATATCCATGTTCATACAGATAGCGGTGTAGATATTTCCAAGTTCACACAGATAGCGGTGCAGATATTTCCATGTTCATCCAGATGGCTGTGTAGATATATCCATGTTCATACAGATGGCGGTGAAGATATTTCCATGTTCATACAGATAGCGGTGTAGATGTTTCCATGTTCATACAGATAGCGGTGTAGATATTTCCATGTTCATACAGATAGCGGTGTATGTATTTCCATGTTCATACAGATAGCGGTGTAGATATTTCCATGTTCATCCAGATGGCTGTGTAGATATATCCATGTTCATACAGATAGCGGTGTAGATATTTCCATGTTTATCCAGATGGCTGTGTAGCTATTTCCATGTTCATACAGATAGTGGTGTAGATATTTCCATGTTCATACAGATAGCGATGTAGATATTTCCATGTTCATACAGATAGCCGTGTAGATATTGCCATGTTCATACCGATAGCGGTGCTGATACTTCCATGTTTATACAGGTAGCGGTGTACATATTTCCGTGGTTATACAGGTAGCGCTGTAGATATTTCCATGTTCATATAGATAGCGGTGTAGATATTTCCATGTTTATACAGATAGCGGTGTAAATATCTCCTTCTTAATACAGATGGCGGTGTAGATATTTATATGTTCATGCAGACGGCGGAGCAGATATTTCCATGTTCATACAGATGGTGGTGTAGATATTTCCATGTTCATACAGATAGCGGTGTGGATATTTCCATGTTTATACAGATAGCAGTGAAGATGTATGCATGTTTACACAGATAGTGGTGTAGATATTTCCATGTTCATACAGATAGCGGTGTAGATATTTCCATGTTCATCCATACGGCTGTGTAGACATATCCATGTTCATAAAGATGGCGGTGAAGATATTTCCATGTTGATACAGATGGCTGTGTAGATATATCCATGTTCATACAGATGGCGGTGAAGATTTTTCCATGTTCATACAGATGGCGGTGTAGATATTTCCATGTTCATACAGATAGCGGTGCTGATATTTCCATGTTTATACAGGTAGCAGTGTAGATATTTCCATGTTTATACCGATAGCGGTGTAGATATTTCCATGTTTATACACATAGCGGTGTAGATATTTCCATGTTTATACAGATAGCGGTGTAGATATATCCATCTTAATACAGATGGTGGTGTAGATATTTATATGTTCATACAGATGGCGGTGCAGATATTTCCATGTTCATACAGATGGCGGTGAAGATATTTCCATGTTCACACAGATGGCAGTGTAGATACTTCCATGTTCATACTGATAGCGGTGCTGATATTTCCATGTTTATACAGGTAGCGGTGTAGATATTTCCATGTTTATACAGATAGCAGTGTAGATATTGCCATGTTTATACACGTAGCGGTGTAGATATTTCCATGTTTATACAGATAGCGGTGTAGATATCTCCATCTTAATACAGATGGCGGTGCAGATATTTATATGTTCATTCAGATGGCGGTGCAGATATTTCCATGTTCATACAGATGGCGGTGTAGATATTTCCATGTTCATACAGATAGCAGTTTAGTTATTTCCATGTGTAAAGAGATAGCTGTGTAGATATTTCCATGTATATGCAGTTAGCTGTGTAGACATTTCCATTTTCAAGCAGATAGCGGTGTATATATTTCCCTGTTCAAACAGTTAGCGGTGTAGATATTTCCATGTTCATAAAGATAGCAGTGTAGATATTTCCATGTTTATACAGATAGCGGTGAAGATGTATGCATGTTTACACAGATAGCGGTGTAGATATTTCCATGTTCATCCACATGGCTGTGTAGATATATCCATGTTCATACAGATAGCAGTGTAGATATTTCCATGTTCATACAGATAGCGGTGCAGTTATTTCCATGTTCATCCAGATGGCTGTGTAGATATATCCATGTTCATACAGATGGCGGTGAAGATATTTCCATGTTCTTACAGATAGCGGTGTAGATATTTCCATGTTCATACAGATAGCGGTGTAGATATTTCCAGGTTCGTACAGATAGCGGTGCAGATATTTCCATGTTCATCCAGATGGCTGTGTAGATATATCCATGTTCATACAGATAGCGGTGTAGATATTTCCATGTTCATCCAGATGGCTGTGTAGCTATTTCCATGTTCATACAGATAGTGGTGTAGATATTTCCATGTTCATACAGATAGCGATGTAGATATTTCCATGTTCATACTGATAGCCATGTAGCTATTGCCATGTTCATACCGATAGCGGTGCTGATACTTCCATGTTTATACAGGTAGTGGTGTACATATTTCCGTGTTTATACAAGTAACGGTGTAGATATATCCATGTTCATATAGATAGCGGTGTAGATATTTCCATTTTTATACAGATAGCGGTGTAGATATCTCCTTCTTAATACAGATGGCGGTGTAGATATTTATATGTTCATACAGACAGCGGTGCAGATATTTCCATGTTCATACAGATGGTGGTGTAGATATTTCCATGTTGATACTGATAGCGGTGTGGATATTTCCATGTTTATACAGATAGCGGTGAAGATGTATGCATGTTTACACAGATAGTGGTGTAGATATTTCCATGTTCATACAGATAGCGGTGTAGATATTTCCATGATCATCCAGACGGCTGTGTAGACATATCCAGGTTCATACAGATGGCGTTGAAGATATTTCCATGTTGATACAGATGGCTGTGTAGATATATCCATGTTCATACAGATGGCGGTGAAGATTTTTCCATGTTCATACAGATGGCGGTGTAGATATTTCCATATTCATACAGATAGCGGTGCTGATATTTCCATGTTTATACAGGTAGCAGTGTAGATATTTCCATGTTTATACCGATAGCGGTGTAGATGTTTCCATGTTTATACACATAGCGGTGTAGATATTTCCATGTTTATACAGATAGCGGTGTAGATATCTCCATCTTAATACAGATGGTGGTGTAGATATTTATATGTTCATACAGATGGCGGTGCAGATATTTCCATGTTCATACAGATGGCGGTGAAGATATTTCCATGTTCACACAGATGGCGGTGTAGATACTTCCATGTTCATACTTATAGCGGTGATGATATTTCCATGTTTATACAGGTAACGGTGTAGATATTTCCATGTTTATACAGATAGCGGTGTAGATATTTCCATGTTTTTACACATAGCTGTTTAGATATTTCCATGTTTATACAGATAGCGGTTTAGATATCTCCATCTTAATACAGATGGCGGTGAAGATATTTATATGTTCTTTCAGATGGCGGTGCAGATATTTCCATGTTCATACAGATGGCGTGGTAGACATTTCCATGTTCATACAGATAGCGGTGTAGTTATTTCCATGTGTAAAGAGATAGCTGTGTAGATATTTCCATGTATATGCAGTTAGCTGTGTAGACATTTCCATTTTCAAGCAGATAGCGGTGTATATATTTCCCTGTTCAAACAGTTAGAGGTGTAGATATTTCCATGTTCATAAAGATAGCAGTGTAGATATTTCCATGTTTATACAGATAGCGGTGAAGATGTATGCATGTTTACACAGATAGCGGTGTAGATATTTCCATGTTCATCCAGATGGCTGTGTAGATATATCCATGTTCATACAGATAGCGGTGTAGATATTTCCATGTTCATACACATAGCGGTGCAGATATTTCCATGTTCATCCAGATGGCTGTGTAGATATATCCATGTTCATACAGATGGCGGTGAAGATATTTCCATGTTCATACAGATAGCGGTGTAGATATTTCCATGTTCATACAGATAGCGGTGTAGATAATTCCATGTTCATACAGATAGCGGTGTAGATATTTCCATGTTTATACAGATAGCGGTGTATGTATTTCCAAGTTCATACAGATAGCGGTGTAGATATTTCCATGTTCATCCAGATGGCTGTGTAGATATATCCATGTTCATTCAGATAGCGGTGTAGATATTTACATGTTCGTCCAGATGGGTGTGTAGCTATTTCCATGTTCATACAGATAGTGGTGTAGATATTTCCATGATCATACAGATAGCGATGTAGATATTTCCATGTTCATACAGATAGCCATGTAGATATTGCCATGTTCATACCGATAGCGGTGCTGATACTTCCATGTTTATACAGGTAGCGGTGTACATATTTCCGTGTTTTTACAGGTAACGGTGTAGATATTTCCATGTTCATATAGATAGCCGTGTAGATATTTCCATGTTTATACAGATAGCGGTGTAGATATCTCCTTCATAATACAGATGGCGGTGTAGATATTTATATGTTCATACAGACGGCGGTGCAGATATTTCCATGTTCATACAGATGGTGGTGTAGATATTTCCATGTTCATACAGATAGCGGTGTGGATATTTCCATGTTTATACAGATAGCGGTGAAGATGTATGCATGTTTACACAGATAGTGGTGTAGATATTTCCATGTTCATACAGATAGCGGTGTAGATATTTCCATGTTCATCCAGACGGCTGTGTAGACATATCCATGTTCATACAGATGGCGGTGAAGATATTTCCATGTTGATACAGATGGCTGTGTCGATATATCCATGTTCATACAGATGGCGGTGAAGATTTTTCCATGTTCATACAGATGGCGGTGTAGATATTTCCATGTTCATACAGATAGCGGTGTAGATATTTCCATGTTTATACAGATAGCGGTGTAGATATCTCCTTCTTAATACAGATGGCGGTGTAGATATTTATATGTTCATACAGAAGGCGGTGTAGATATTTCCATGTTCATACAGATGGTGGTGTAGATATTTCCATGTTTGTAGAGATAGCGGTGTAGTTATTTCCATGTGCAAAGAGATAGCTGTGTAGATATTTCCATGTATATACAGATAGCTGTGTAGATATTTCCATTTCCATGCAGATAGCGGTGTAGATATTTCCATGTTCAAACAGATAGCGGTGTAGATATTTCCACGTTCATACAGATAGCGGTGTGGATATTTCCATGTTTATACAGATAGCGGTGAAAATGTATGCATGTTTACACAGATAGCGGTGTAGATATTTCCATGTTCATACAGATAGCGGTGTAGATATTTCCATGTTCATCCAGACGTCTGTGTAGACATATCCATGTTCATACAGATGGCGGTGAAGATATTTCCATGCTTATACAGAAGCTGTGTAGATTTATCCATGTTGATACAGATGGCGGTGAAGATTTTTCCATGTTCATACAGATGGCGGTGTAGATATTTTCATGTCCATACAGATAGCGGTGCTGATATTTCCATGTTTATACAGGTAGCAGTGTCGATATTTCCATGTTTATACAGATAGCGGTGTAGATATCTCCATCTTAATACAGATGGCGGTGTAGATATTTATATGTTCATACAGATGGCGGTGCAGATATTTCCATGTTCATACAGATGGCGTTGAAGATATTTCCATGTTCATACAGATGACGGTGAAGATACTTCCATGTTCATACTGATAGCGGTGCTGATATTTCCATGTTTATACAGGTAGCGGTGTAGATATTTCCATGTTTATACAGATAGCGGTGTAGATATTTCCATGTTTATACACATAGCGGTGAAGATATTTCCTTGTTTATACACATAGCAGTGTAGATATCTCCATCTTAATACAGATGGCGGTGTAGATATTTATATGTTCATTCAGATGGCGGTGCAGATATTTCCATGTTCATACAGATGGCGGTGTAGATATTTCCATGTTCATACAGATAGCGGTGTAGTTATTTCCATGTGTAAAGAGATAGCTGTGTAGATATTTCCATGTATATGCAGATAGCTGTGTAGACATTTCCATTTTCATGCAGACAGCAGTGTATATATTTCCCTGTTCAAACAGTTAGCGGTGTAGATATTTCCATGTTCATAAAGATAGCAGTGTAGATATTTCCATGTTCATACAGATAGCAGTGTAGTTATTTCCATGTGTAAAGAGATAGATGTGTAGATATTTCCATGTATATGCAGATAGCTGTGTAGACATTTCCATTTACATGCAGATAGCGGTGTATATATTTCCCTGTTCAAACAGTTAGCGGTGCAGATATTTCCATGTTCATAAAGACAGCAGTGTAGATAATTCCATGTTTATGCAGATAGCGGTGAAGATATATGCATGTTACACAGATAGCGGTGTATATATTTCCATGTTCATCCGGATGGCTGAGTAGATATATCCATGTTCATACAGATAGCGGTGTAGATATTTCCATGTTCATACAGATAGCGGTGCAGATATTTCCATGTTCATCCAGATGGCTGTGTAGATATATCCATGTTCATACAGATGGCGGTGAAGATATTTCCATGTTCATACAGATAGCGGTGTAGATATTTCCATGTTCATACAGATAGCGGTGTAGATATTTCCATGTTCATACAGATAGCGGTGTATGTATTTCCATGTTCATACAGATAGCAGTGTAGATATTTCCATGTTCATCCAGATGGCTGTGTAGATATATCCATGTTCATACAGATAGCGGTGTAGATATTTCCATGTTCATCCAGATGGCTGTGTAGCTATTTCCATGTTCATACAGATAGTGGTGTAGATATTTCCATGTTCATACAGATAGCGGTGTAGATATTTCCATGTTCATACAGATAGCCGTGTAGATATTGCCATGTTCATACCGATAGCGGTGCTGATACTTCCATGTTTATACAGGTAGCGGTGTACATATTTCCGTGTTTATACAGGTAGCGGTGTAGATATTTCCATGTTCATACAGATAGCGGTGTAGATATTTCCATGTTTATACAGATAGCGGTGTAGATATCTCCTTCTTAATACAGATGGCGGTGTAGATATTTATATGTTCATACAGACGGCGGTGCAGATACTTCCATGTTCATACAGATGGTGGTGTAGATATTTCCATGTTTATAGAGATAGCGGTGTAGTTATTTCCATGTGCAAAGAGATAGCTGTGTAGATATTTCCATGTATATACAGATAGCTGTGTAGATATTTCCATTTCCATGCAGATAGCGGTGTAGATATTTCCATGTTCAAACAGATAGCGGTGTAGATATTTCCATGTTCATACAGATAGCGGTGTGGATATTTCCATGTTTATACAGATAGCTGTGAAGATGTATGCATGTTACACAGATAGCGGTGTAGATATTTCCATGTTCATACAGATAGCGGTGTAGATATTTCCATGTTCATCCAGACGGCTGTGTAGACATATCCATGTTCATACAGATGGCGGTGAAGATGTTTCCATGCTTATACAGAAGCTGTGTAGATTTATCCATGTTGATACAGATGGCGGAGAAGATTTTTCCATGTTCATCCAGACGGCTGTGTAGACATATCCATGTTCATACAGATGGCGGTGAGGATGTTTCCATGCTTATACAGAAGCTGTGTAGATTTATCCATGTTGATACAGATGGCGGTGAAGATTTTTCCATGTTCATACAGATGGCGGTATAGATATTTCCATGTCCATACAGATAACGGTGCTGATATTTCCATGTTTATACAGGTAGCAGTGTCGATATTTCCATGTTTATACAGATAGTGGTGTAGATATTTCCATGTTTATACACATAGCGGTGTACATATTTCCATGTTTATACAGATAGCGGTGTAGATATCTCCATCTTAATACAGATGGCGGTGTAGATATTTATATGTTCATACAGATGGCGGTGCAGATATTTCCATGTTCATACAGATGGCGGTGTAGATACTTCCATGTTCATACTGATAGCGGTGCTGATATTTCCATGTTTATACAGGTAGCGGTGTAGATATTTCCATGTTTATACAGATAGCGGTGTAGATATTTCCATGTTTATACACATAGCAGTGTAGATATTTCCATGTTTATACACATAGCAGTGTAGATATCTCCATCTTAATACAGATGGCGGTGTAGATATTTATATGTTCATTCAGATGGCGGTGCAGATATTTCCATGTTCATACAGATGGCGGTGTAGATATTTCCATGTTCATACAGATAGCGGTGTAGTTATTTCCATGTGTAAAGAGATAGCTGTGTAGATATTTCCATGTATATGCAGATAGCTGTGTAGACATTTCCACTTTCATGCAGATAGCGGTGTATATATTTCCCTGTTCAAACAGTTAGCGGTGTAGATATTTCCATGTTCATAAAGATAGCAGTGTAGATATTTCCTTGTTTATACAGATAGCGGTGAAGATGTATGCATGTTTACACAGATAGAGGTGTAGATATTTCCATGTTCATCCAGATGGCTGTGTAGATATATCCATGTTCATACAGATAGCGGTGTAGATATTTCCATGTTCATACAGATACCGGTGCAGATATTTCCATGTTCATCCAGATGGCTGTGTAGATATATGCATGTTCATACAGATGGCGGTGAAGATATTTCCATGTTCATACAGATAGCGTTGTAGATATTTCCATGTTCATACAGATAGCGGTGTAGATATTTCCATTTTCATACAGATAGCGGTGTATGTATTTCCATGTTCATACAGATCGCGGTGTAGATATTTCCATGTTCATCCAGATGGCTGTGTAGATATATCCATGTTCATACAGATAGCGCTGAAGATATTTCCATGTTCATCCAGAGGGCTGAGTAGCTATTTCCATGTTCATACAGATAGAGGTGTAGATATTTCCATGTTCATACAGATAGCGGTGTAGATATTTCCATGTTCATACAGATAGCCGTGTAGATATTGCCATGTTCATACTGATAGCGGTGCTGATACTTCCATGTTTATACAGGTAGCGGTGTACATATTTCCGTGTTTATTCAGGTAGCGGTGTAGATATTTCCATGTTCATACAGATAGCGGTGTAGCTATTTCCATGTTTATACAGATAGCGGTGTAGATATCTCCTTCTTAATACAGATGGCGGTGTAGATATTTATATGTTCATACAGATGGCGGTGCAGATATTTCCATGTTCATACAGATGGTGGTGTAGATATTTCCATGTTTATAGAGATAGCGGTGTAGTTATTTCCATGTGCAAAGAGATAGCTGTGTAGATATTTCCATGTATATGCAGATAGCTGTGTAGATATTTCCATTTTCATGCAGATAGCGGTGTAGATATTTCCATGTTCAAACAGATAGCGGTGTAGATATTTCCATGTTCATGCAGATAGCGGTGTGGATATTTCCATGTTTATACAGATAGCGGTGAAGATGTATGCATGTTTACACAGAGAGCGGTGTAGATATTTCCATGTTCATACAGATAGCGGTGTATATATTCCATGTTCATCCAGACGGCTGTGTAGACATATCCATGTTCATACAGATGGCGGTGAAGGTATTTCCATGTTCATACAGATGGCTGTGTAGATATATCCAGGTTCATAGAGATGGCGGTGAAGACTTTTCCATGTTCATACAGAAGCGGTGTAGATATTTCCATGTTCATACAGATAGCGGTGCTGTTATTTCCATGTTTATACAGGTAGCAGTGTAGATATTTCCATGTTTATACAGATAGCGGTGTAGATATTTCCATGTTTATACACATAGCGGTGTAGATATTTCCATGTTTATACAGATAGCGTGTAGATATCTCCATCTTAATACAGATGGCGGTGTAGATATTTATATGTTCATACAGATGGCGGTGCAGATATTTCCATGTTCATACAGATGGCGGTGAAGATATTTCCATGTTCATACAGATGGTGGTGTAGATACTTCCATGTTCATACTGATAGCGGTGCTGATATTTCCATGTTTATACAGGTAGCGGTGTAGATATTTCCATGATTATACATATAGCGGTGTAGATATTTCCATGTTTATACACATAGCGGTGTAGATATTTCCATGTTTATACAGATAGCGGTGTAGATATGTCCATCTTAATACAGATGGCGGTGTAGATATTTATATGTTCATTCAGATGGCGGTGGAGATATTTCCATGTTCATACAGATAGCGGTGTAGTTATATTCCATGTGTAAAGAGATAGCTGTGTAGATATTTCCATGTATATGCAAACAGCTGTGTAGACATTTCCATTTTCATGCAGATAGCGGTGTATATATTTCCCTGTTAAAACAGTTAGCGGTGTAGAAATTTCCATGTTCATAAAGATAGCAGTGTAGATATTTCCATGTTTATACAAAAAGCGGTGAAGATGTATGCATGTTTACACAGATAGCGGTGTAGATATTTCCATGTTCATACAGATAGCGGTGTAGATATTTCCATGTTCATCCAGACGGCTGTGTAGACATATCCATGTTCATACAGATGGCGGTGAAGATATTTCCATGTTCATACAGATGGCTGTGTAGATATATCCATCTTCATACAGACGGCAGTGAAGATATTTCCATGTTCATACAGATAGCGGTGTAGATATTTCCATGTTCATACAGATAGCGGTGTAGATATTTCCATGTTCATACAGATAGCGGTGTATGTATTTCCATGTTCATACAGATAGCGGTGTAGATATTTCCATGTTCATCCAGATGGGTGTGTAGATATATCCATGTTCATACAGATAGCGTTGTAGATATTTCCATGTTCATCCAGATGGCTGTGTAGCTATTTCCATGTTCATACAGATAGTGGTGTAGATATTTCCATGTTCATACAGATAGCGGTGTAGATATTTCCATGTTCATACAGATAGCCGTGTAGATATTGCCATGTTCATACCGATAGCGCTGCTAATACTTCCATGTTTATACAGGTAGCGGTGTACATATTTCCGTGTTTATACAGGTAGCGGTGTAGATATTTCCATGTTCATACAGATAGCGGTGTAGATATTTCCATGTTTATACAGATAGCGGTGTAGATATCTCCTTCTTAATACAGATGGCGGTGTAGATATTTCTATGTTCATACAGACGGCAGTGCAGATATTTCCATGTTCATACAGATGGTGGTGTAGATATTTCCATGTTTATAGAGATAGCGGTGTAGTTATTTCCATGTGCAAAGAGATTGCTGTGTAGATATTTCCATGTATATGCAGATAGCTTTGTAGGTATTTCCATTTTCATGCAGATAGCGGTGTAGATATTTCCATGTTCAAACAGATAGCGGTGTAGATATTTCCGTGTTCATACAGATAGCGGTGTGGATATTTCCATGTTTTTACAGATAGCGGTGAAGATGTATGCATGTTTACACAGATAGCGGTGTAGATATTTTCATGTTCATACAGATAGCGGTGTAGATATTTCCATGTTCATCCAGACGGCTGTGTAGACATATCCATGTTCATACAGATGGCGGTGAAGATATTTCCATGTTCATACAGATGGCTGTGTAGATATATCCATGTTCATACAGATGGCGGTGAAGATTTTTCCATGTTCATACAGATGGCGGTGTAGATATTTCCATGTTCATACAGATAGCGGGGCTGATATTTCCAAGTTTATACAGGTAGCAGTGTAGATATTTCCATGTTTATACAGATAGCGGTGTAGATATTTCCAGGTTTATACACATAGCGGTGTAGATATTTCCTTGTTTATACAGATAGCGGTGTAGATATCTCCATCACAATACAGATGGCGTAGTAGATATTTATATGTTCATACAGATGGCGGTGCAGATATTTCCATGTTCATACAGATGGCGGTGAAGATATTTCCATGTTCATACAGATGGCGGTGTAGATACTTCCATGTTCATACTGATAGCGGTGCTGATATTTCCATGTTTATACAGGTAGCGGTGTAGATATTTCCATGTTTATACAGATAGCGGTGTAGGTATTTCCATGTTTATACACATAGCGGTGTAGATATTTCCATGTTTATGCAGATAGTGGTGTAGATATCTCCATCTTAATACAGATGGCGGTGTAGATATTTAAATGTTCATACAGATGGCGGTGCAGATATTTCCATGTTCATACAGATGGCGGTGTAGATATTTCCATGTTCCTACAGATAGCGGTGTAGTTATTTCCATGTGTAAAGAGATAGCTGTGTAGATATTTCCATGTATAAGCAGATAGCTGTGTAGATATTTCCGTTTTCATGCAGATAGCGGTGTATGTATTTCCCTGTTCAAACAGTTAGCCGTGTAGGTATTTCCATGTACATAAAGATAGCGGAGTAGATATTTCCATGTTCATCCACATGGCTGTGTAGATATATCCATGTTCATACAGATGGCGGTGGAGATATTTCCATGTTCATACAGATAGCGGTGTAGATATTTCCATGTTCATACAGATAGCGGTGAAGATATTTCCATGTTCATACAGATAGTGGTGTAGGTATTTCCATGTTCATACAGATAGCGGTGTAGATATTTCCATGTTCATCCTGATGGCTGTGTAGATATTTCCATGTTCATACAGATAGCGGTGTAGATATTTCCATGTTCATACAGATAGCGGTGTAGATATTTCCATGTTCATCCAGATGGCTGTGTAGATATTTCCATGTTCATACAGATGGCGGTGAAGATATTTCCATGTTCATACAGATGGCGTTGTAGATATTTCCACGTTCATACAGATAGCTGTGTAGATATTGCCATGTTCATACCGATAGTGGTGCTGATACTTCCATGTTTATACAGGTAGCGGTGTACATATTTCCGTGTTTATACAGGTAGCGGTGTAGATATTTCCATGTTCATACAGATAGCGATGTAGATATTTCCATGTTTATACAGATAGCGGTGTAGATATCTCCTTCTTAATACAGATGGCGGTGTAGATATTTATATGTTCATACAGATGGCGGTGCAGATATTTCCATGTTCATACAGATGGTGGTGTAGATATTTCCATGTTTATAGAGGTAGCGGTGTAGTTATTTCCATGTGCAAAGAGATAGCTGTGTAGATATTTCCATGCATATGCAGATAGCTGTGTAGATATTTCCATTTTCATGAAGATAGCGGTGTAGATATTTCCATGTTCAAACAGATAGCAGTGTAGATATTTCCATATTCATACAGATAGCGGTGTGCATATTTCCATGTTTATACAGATAGCGGTGAAGATGTATGCATGTTTACACAGATAGCGGTGTAGATATTTCCATGTTCATACAGATAGCGGTGTAGATATTTCCATGTTCATCCAGACGGCTGTGTAGACATATCCATGTTCATACAGATGGCGGTGAAGATATTTCCATGTTCATACAGATGGCTGTGTAGATATATCCATGTTCATACAGATGGCGGTGAAGGTTTTTCCATATTCATACAGATTCCGGTGTAGATATTTCCATGTTCATACAGATACCGGTGCTGATATTTCCATGTTTATACAGGTAGCAGTGTAGATATTTCCATGTTTATACAGATAGCGGTGTAGATATTTCCATGTTTATACAAGTAGTGGTATAGATATTTCCATTTTTATACAGATAGCGGTGTAGATATCTCCATCTTAATACAGATGGCGGTGTAGATATTTATATGTTCATACAGATGGCGGTGCAGATATTTCCATGTTCATACAGATGGCAGTGAAGATATTTCCATGTTCATACAGATGGCGGTGTAGATACTTCCATGTTCATACTGATAGCGGTGCTGATATTTCCATGTTTATACAGGTAGCGGTGTAGAGATTTCCATGTTTATACAGATAGCAGTGTAGATATTTCCATGTTTATACACATAGCGGTGTAGATATTTCCATGTTTATACAGATAGCGTTGTAGATATCTCCATCTTAATACAGATGGCGGTGTAGATATTTATATGTTCATTCAGATGGCGGTGCATATATTTCCATGTTCATACAGATGGCGGTGTAGATATTTCCATGTTCATACAGATAGCGGTGTAGTTATTTCCATGTGTAAAGAGATAGCTGTGTAGATATTTCCATGTATATGCAGATAGCTGTGTAGACATTTCCATTTTCATGCAGATAGCGGTGTATATATTTCCCTGTTCAAACAGTTAGCTGTGTAGATATTTCCATGTTCATAAAGATAGCATTGTAGATATTTCCATGTTTATACAGATAGCGGTGAAGATGTATGCATGTTTACACAGATAGCGGTGTAGATACTTCCATGTTCATCCAGATGGCTGTGTAGATATATCCATGTTCATACAGATAGCGGTGTAGATATTTCCATGTTCATACAGATAGCGGTGCAGATATTTCCATGTTCATCCAGATGGCTGTGTAGATATATCCATGTTCATACAGACGGCGGTGAACAAATTTCCATGTTCATACAGATAGCGGTGTAGATATTTCCATGTTCATACAGATAGCGGTGTAGATATTTCCATGTTCATACAGATAGCGGTGTATGTATTTCCATGTTCATACAGATCGCGGTGTAGATATTTCCATGTTCATCCAGATGGCTGTGTAGATATATCCATGTTCATACAGATAGCGCTGAAGATATTTCCATGTTCATCCAGAGGGCTGTGTAGCTATTTCCATGTTCACACAGATAGTGGTGTAGATATTTCCATGTTCATACAGATAGCGGTGTAGATATTTCCATGTTCATACAGATAGCCGTGTAGATATTGCCATGTTCATACCGATAGCGCTGCTGATACTTCCAGGTTTATACAGGTAGCGGTGTACATATTTCCGTGTTTATACAGGTAGCGGTGTAGATATTTCCATGTTCATTCAGATAGCGGTGTAGATATTTCCATGTTTATACAGACAGCGGTGTAGATATCTCCTTCTTAATACAGATGGCGGTGTAGATATTTATATGTTCATACAGATGGTAGTGCAGATATTTCCATGTTCATACAGATGGTGGTGTAGATATTTCCATGTTTATAGAGATAGCGGTGTAGTTATTTCCATGTGCAAAGAGATAGCTGTGTAGATATTTCCATGTATATGCAGATAGCTTTGTAGATATTTCCATTTTCATGCAGATAGCGGTGTAGATAATTCCATGTACAAACAGATAGCGGTGTAGATATTTCCATGTTCATACAGATAGCGGTGAGGATATTTCCATGTTTTTACAGATAGCGGAGAAGATGTATGCATGTTTACACAGATAGCGGTGTAGATATTTTCATGTTCATACAGATAGCGGTGTAGATATTTCCATGTTCATCCAGACGGCTGTGTAGACATATCCATGTTCATACAGATGGCGGTGAAGATATTTCCATGTTCATACAGATGGCTGTGTAGATATATCCATGTTCATACAGATGGCGGTGAAGATTTTTAAATGTTCATACAGATGGCGGTGTAGATACTTCCATGTTCATACTGATAGCGGTGCTGATATTTCCATGTTTATACAGGTAGCGGTGTAGATATTTCCATGTTTATACAGATAGCAGTGTAGATATTGCCATGTTTATACACGTAGCGGTGTAGATATTTCCATGTTTATACAGATAGCGGTGTAGATATCTCCATCTTAATACAGATGGCGGTGCAGATATTTATATGTTCATTCAGATGGCGGTGCCGATATTTCCATGTTCATACAGATGGCGGTGTAGATATTTCCATGTTCATACAGATAGCAGTTTAGTTATTTCCATGTGTAAAGAGATAGCTGTGTAGATATTTCCATGTATATGCAGTTAGCTGTGTAGACATTTCCATTTTCAAGCAGATAGCGGTGTATATATTTCCCTGTTCAAACAGTTAGCGGTGTAGATATTTCCATGTTCATAAAGATAGCAGTGTAGATATTTCCATGTTTATACAGATAGCGGTGAAGATGTATGCATGTTTACACAGATAGCGGTGTAGATATTTCCATGTTCATCCACATGGCTGTGTAGATATATCCATGTTCATACAGATAGCAGTGTAGATATTTCCATGTTCATACAGATAGCGGTGCAGTTATTTCCATGTTCATCCAGATGGCTGTGTAGATATATCCATGTTCATACAGATGGCGGTGAAGATATTTCCATGTTCATACAGATAGCGGTGTAGATATTTCCATGTTCATACAGATAGCGGTGTAGATATTTCCATGTTCATACAGATAGCGGTGCAGATATTTCCATGTTCATCCAGATGGCTGTGTAGATATATCCATGTTCATACAGATAGCGGTGTAGATATTTCCATGTTCATCCAGATGGCTGTGTAGCTATTTCCATGTTCATACAGATAGTGGTGTAGATATTTCCATGTTCATACAGATAGCGATGTAGATATTTCCATGTTCATACAGATAGCCATGTAGATATTGCCATGTTCATACCGATAGCGGTGCTGATACTTCCATGTTTATACAGGTAGTGGTGTACATATTTCCGTGTTTATACAAGTAGCGGTGTAGATATTTCCATGTTCATATAGATAGCGGTGTAGATGTTTCCATGTTTATACAGATAGCGGTGTAGATATCTCCTTCTTAATACAGATGGTGGTGTAGATATTTATATGTTCATACAGACGGCGGTGCAGATATTTCCATGTTCATACAGATGGTGGTGTAGATATTTCCATGTTGATACTGATAGCGGTGTGGATATTTCCATGTTTATACAGATAGCGGTGAAGATGTATGCATGTTTACACAGATAGTGGTGTAGATATTTCCATGTTCATACAGATAGCGGTGTAGATATTTCCATGATCATCCAGACGGCTGTGTAGACATATCCAGGTTCATACAGATGGCGGTGAAGATATTTCCATGTTGATACAGATGGCTGTGTAGATATATCCATGTTCATACAGATGGCGGTGAAGATTTTTCCATGTTCATACAGATGGCGGTGTAGATATTTCCATATTCATACAGATAGCGGTGCTGATATTTCCATGTTTATACAGGTAGCAGTGTAGATATTTCCATGTTTATACAGATAGCGGTGTAGATATTTCCATGTTTATACACATAGCGGTGTAGATATTTCCATGTTTATACAGATAGCGGTGTAGATATCTCCATCTTAATACAGATGGTGGTGTAGATATTTATATGTTCATACAGATGGCGGTGCAGATATTTCCATGTTCATACAGATGGCGGTGAAGATATTTCCATGTTCACACAGATGGCGGTGTAGATACTTCCATGTTCATACTGATAGCGGTGATGATGTTTCCATGTTTATACAGGTAACGGTGTAGATATTTCCATGTTTATACAGATAGCGGTGTAGATATTTCCATGTTTTTACACATAGCTGTGTAGATATTTCCATTTCCATGCAGAAAGCGGTGTAGATATTTCCATGTTCAAACAGATAGCGGTGTAGATATTTCCATGTTTTTACACATAGCTGTGTAGATATTTCCATTTTTATACAGATAGCGGTGAAGCTGTATGCTTGTTTACACGGATAGCGGTGTAGATATTTCCATGTTCATACAGATAGCGGTGTAGTTATTTCCATGTGTAAAGAGATAGCTGTGTAGATATTTCCATGTATATGCAGTTAGCTGTGTAGACATTTCCATTTTCAAGCAGATAGCGGTGTATATATTTCCCTGTTCAAACAGTTAGAGGTGTAGATATTTCCATGTTCATAAAGATAGCAGTGTAGATATTTCCATGTTTATACAGATAGCGGTGAAGATGTATGCATGTTTACACAGATAGCGGTGTAGATATTTCCATGTTCATCCAGATGGCTGTGTAGATATATCCATGTTCATACAGATAGCGGTGTAGATATTTCCATGTTCATACACATAGCGGTGCAGATATTTCCATGTTCATTCAGATGGCTGTGTAGATATATCCATGTTCATACAGATGGCGGTGAAGATATTTCCATGTTCATACAGATAGCGGTGTAGATATTTCCATGTTCATACAGATAGCGGTGTAGATAATTCCATGTTCATACAGATAGTGGTGTAGATATTTCCATGTTTATACAGATAGCGGTGTACGTATTTCCAAGTTCATACAGATAGCGGTGTAGATATTTCCATGTTCATCCAGATGGCTGTGTAGATATATCCATGTTCATTCAGATAGCGGTGTAGATATTTCCATGTTCATCCAGATGGGTGTGTAGCTATTTCCATGTTCATACAGATAGTGGTGTAGATATTTCCATGTTCATACAGATAGCGATGTAGATATTTCCATGTTCATACAGATAGCCATGTAGATATTGCCATGTTCATACCGATAGCGGTGCTGATACTTCCATGTTTATACAGGTAGCGGTGTACATATTTCCGTGTTTATACAGGTAACGGTGTAGATATTTCCATGTTCATATAGATAGCCGTGTAGATATTTCCATGTTTATACAGATAGCGGTGTAGATATCTCCTTCTTAATACAGATGGCGGTGTAGATATTTATATGTTCATACAGACGGCGGTGCAGATATTTCCATGTTCATACAGATGGTGGTGTAGATATTTCCATGTTCATACAGATAGCGGTGTGGATATTTCCATGTTTATACAGATAGCGGTGAAGATGTATGCATGTTTACACAGATAGTGGTGTAGATATTTCCATGTTCATACAGATAGCGGTGTAGATATTTCCATGTTCATACAGATAGCGGTGTAGATATTTCCATGTTCATCCAGACGGCTGTGTAGACATATCCATGTTCATACAGATGGCGGTGAAGATATTTCCATGTTGATACAGATGGCTGTGTAGATATATCCATGTTCATACAGATGGCGGTGAAGATTTTTCCATGTTCATACAGATGGCGGTGTAGATATTTCCATGTTCATACAGATAGCGGTGCTGATATTTCCATGTTTATACAGGTATCAGTGTACATATTTCCATGTTTATACAGGTAGCAGTGTAGATATTTCCATGTTTATACCGATAGCGGTGTAGATATTTCCATGTTTATACACATAGCGGTGTTGATATTTCCATGTTTATACAGATAGCGGTGTAGATAAATCCATCTTAATACAGATGGTGGTGTAGATATTTATATGTTCATACAGATGGCGGTGCAGATATTTCCATGTTCATACAGATGGCGGTGAAGATATTTCCATGTTCACACAGATGGCAGTGTAGATACTTCCATGTTCATACTGATAGCGGTGATGATATTTCCATGTTTATACAGGTAGCGGTGTAGATATTTCCATGGTTATACAGATAGCCGTGTAGATATTGCCATGTTTATACACGTAGCGGTGTAGATATTTCCATGTTTATACAGATAGCGGTGTAGATATCTCCATCTTAATACAGATGGCGGTGTAGATAATTATATGTTCATTCAGATGGCGTTGCAGATATTTTCATGTTCATACAGATGGCGGTGTAGATATTTCCATGTTCATACAGATAGCGGTGTAGTTATTTCCATGTGTAAAGAGATAGCTGTGTAGATATTTCCATGTATATGCAGATAGCTGTGTTGCCATTTCCATTTTCAAGCAGATAGTGGTGTATATATTTCCCTGTTCAATCAGTTAGCGGTGTAGATATTTCCATGTTCATAAAGATAGCAGTGTAGATATTTCCATGTTTATACAGATAGCGGTGAAGATGTATGCATGTTTACACAGATAGCGGTGTAGATATTTCCATGTTCATCCAGATGGCTCTGTAGATATATCCATGTTCATACAGATAGCGGTGTAGATATTTCCAAGCTCATACAGATAGCGGTGCAGATATTTCCATGTTCATCCAGATGGCTGTGTAGATATATCCATGTTCATACAGATGGCGGTGAAGATATTTCCATGTTCATACAGATAGCGGTGTAGATATTTCCATGTTCATACAGATAGCGGTGTAGATATTTCCATGTTCATACAGATAGCGGTGTATGTATTTCCATGTTCATACAGATAGCGGTGTAGATATTTCCATGTTCATCCAGATGGCTGTGTAGATATATCCATGTTCATACAGATAGCGGTGTAGATATTTCCATGTTCATCCAGATGGCTGTGTAGCTATTTCCATGTTCATACAGATAGTGGTATAGATATTTCCATGTTCATACAGATAGCGATGTAGATATTTCCATGTTCATACAGATAGCCGTGTAGATATTGCCATGTTCATACCGATAGCGGTGCTGATACTTCCATGTTTATACAGGTAGCGGTGTACATATTTCCGTGGTTATACAGGTAGCGGTGTAGATATTTCCATGTTCATATAGATAGCGGTGTAGATATTTCCATGTTTATACAGATAGCGGTGTAGATATCTCCTTCTTAATACAGATGGCGGTGTAGATATTTATATGTTCATACAGACGGCGGAGCAGATATTTCAATGTTCATACAGATGGTGGTGTAGATATTTCCATGTTCATACAGATAGCGGTGTGGATATTTCCATGTTTATACAGATAGCGGTGAAGATGTATGCATGTTTACACAGATAGTGGTGTAGATATTTCCATGTTCATACAGATAGCGGTGTAGATATTTCCATGTTCATCCATACGGCTGTGTAGACATATCCATGTTCATAAAGGTGGCGGTGAAGATATTTCCATGTTGATACAGATGGCTGTGTAGATATATCCATGTTCATACAGATGGCGGTGAAGATTTTTCCATGTTCATACAGATGGCGGTGTAGATATTTCCATGTTCATACAGACAGCGGTGCTGATATTTCAATGTTTATACAGGTAGCAGTGTAGATATTTCCATGTTTATACCGATAGCGGTGTAGATATTTCCATGTTTATACACATAGCGGTGTAGATATTTCCATGTTTATACAGATAGCGGTGTAGATATATCCATCTTAATACAGATGGTGGTGTAGATATTTATATGTTCATACAGATGGCGGTGCAGATATTTCCATGTTCATACAGATGGCGGTGAAGATATTTCCATGTTCACACAGATGGCAGTGTAGATACTTCCATGTTCATACTGATAGCGGTGCTGATATTTCCATGTTTATACAGGTAGCGGTGTAGATATTTCCATGTTTATACAGATAGCAGTGTAGATATTGCCATGTTTATACACGTAGCGGTGTAGATATTTCCATGTTTATACAGATAGCGGTGTAGATATCTCCATCTTAATACAGATGGCGGTGCAGATATTTATATGTTCATTCAGATGGCGGTGCAGATATTTCCATGTTCATACAGATGGCGGTGTAGATATTTCCATGTTCATACAGATAGCAGTTTAGTTATTTCCATGTGTAAAGAGATAGCTGTGTAGATATTTCCATGTATATGCAGTTAGCTGTGTAGACATTTCCATTTTCAAGCAGATAGCGGTGTATATATTTCCCAGTTCAAACAGTTAGAGGTGCAGATATTTCCATGTTCAGAAAGGTAACAGTGTAGATAATTCCATGTTTATACAGATAGCGGTGAAGATGTATGCATGTTTACACAGATAGCGGTGTATATATTTCCATGTTCATCCAGATGGCTGTGTAGATATATCCATGTTCATACAGATAGCGGTGTAGATATTTCCATGTTCATACAGATAGCGGTGCAGATATTTCCATGTTCATCCAGATGGCAGTGTAGATATATCCATGTTCATACAGATGGCGGTGAAGATATTTCCATGTTCATACAGATAGCGGTGTAGATATTTCCATGTTCATACATATAGCGGTGTAGATATTTCCATGTTCATACAGATAGCGGTGTATGTATTTCCATGTTCATACAGATAGCAGTGTAGATATTTCCATGTTCATCCAGATGGCTGTGTAGATATATCCATGTTCATACAGATAGCGGTGTAGATATTTCCATGTTCATCCAGATGGCTGTGTAGCTATTTCCATGTTCATACAGATAGTGGTGTAGATATTTCCATGTTCATACAGATAGCGGTGTAGATATTTCCATGTTCATACAGATAGCCGTGTAGATATTGCTATGTTCATACCGATAGCGGTGCTGATACTTCCATGTTTATACAGGTAGCAGTGTACATATTTCCGTGTTTATACAGGTAGCGGTGTAGATATTTCCATGTTCATACAGATAGCGGTGTAGATATTTCCATGTTTATACAGATAGCGGTGTAGATATCTCCTTCTTAATACAGATGGCGGTGTAGATATTTATATGTTCATACAGATGGCGGTGCAGATATTTCCATGTTCATACAGATGGTGGTGTAGATATTTCCATGTTTGTAGAGATAGCGGTGTAGTTATTTCCATGTGCAAAGAGATAGCTGTGTAGATATTTCCATGTATATACAGATAGCTGTGTAGATATTTCCATTTCCATGCAGATAGCGGTGTAGATATTTCCATGTTCAAACAGATAGCGGTGTAGATATTTCCATGTTCATACAGATAGCGGTGTGGATATTTCCATGTTTATACAGATAGCGGTGAATATGTATGCATGTTTACACAGATAGCGGTGTAGATATTTCCATGTTCATACAGATAGCGGTGTAGATATTTCCATGTTCATCCAGACGTCTGTGTAGACATATCCATGTTCATACAGATGGCGGTGAAGATATTTCCATGCTTATACAGAAGCTGTGTAGATTTATCCATGTTGATACAGATGGCGGTGAAGATTTTTCCATGTTCATACAGATGGCGGTGTAGATATTTTCATGTCCATACAGATAGCGGTGCTGATATTTCCATGTTTATACAGGTAGCAGTGTCGATATTTCCATGTTTATGCAGATAGTGGTGTAGATATTTCCATGTTTATACACATAGCGGTGTAGATATTTCCATGTTTATACAGATAGCGGTGTAGATATCTCCATCTTAATACAGATGGCGGTGTAGATATTTATATGTTCATACAGATGGCGGTGCAGATATTTCCATGTTCATACAGATGGCGTTGAAGATATTTCCATGTTCATACAGATGGCGGTGAAGATACTTCCATGTTCATACTTATAGCGATGCTGATATTTCCATGTTTATACAGGTAGCGGTGTAGATATTTCCATGTTTATACAGATAGCGGTGTAGATATTTCCATGTTTATACACATAGCGGTGTAGATATTTCCTTGTTTATACACATAGCAGTGTAGATATCTCCATCTTAATACAGATGGTGGTGTAGATATTTATATGTTCATACAGATGGCGGTGCAGATATTTCCATGTTCATACAGATGGCGGTGTATATATTTCCATGTTCATACAGATAGCGGTGTAGTTATTTCCATGTGTAAAGAGATAGCTGTGTAGATATTTCCATGTATATGCAGATAGCTGTGTAGACATTTCCATTTTCATGCAGACAGCACTGTATATATTTCCCTGTTCAAACAGTTAGCGGTGTAGATATTTCCATGTTCATAAAGATAGCAGTGTAGATATTTCCATGTTCATACAGATAGCAGTGTAGTTATTTCCATGTGTAAAGAGATAGATGTGTAGATATTTCCATGTATATGCAGATAGCTTTGTAGACATTTCCATTTACATGCAGATAGCGGTGTATATATTTCCCTGTTCAATCAGTTAGCGGTGCAGATATTTCCATGTTCATAAAGACAGCAGTGTAGATAATTCCATGTTTATGCAGATAGCGGTGAAGATGTATGCATGTTTACACAGATAGCGGTGTATATATTTCCATGTTCATACAGATAGCGGTGTATGTATTTCCATGTTCATACAGATAGCAGTGTAGATATTTCCATGTTCATCCAGATGGCTGTGTAGATATATCCATGTTCATACAGATGGCGGTGAAGATATTTCCATGTTCATACAGATAGCGGTGTAGATATTTCCATGTTCATACAGATAGCGGTGTGGATATTTCCATGTTTATACAGATAGCGGTGAAGGTGTATGCATGCTTACACAGATAGCGGTGTAGATATTTCCATGTTCATACAGATAGCGGTGTAGATATTTCCATGTTCATCCAGACGGCTGTGTAGACATATCCATGTTCATACAGATGGCGGTGAAGATGTTTCCATGCTTATACAGAAGCTGTGTAGATTTATCCATGTTGATACAGATGGCGGTGAAGATTTTTCCATGTTCATACAGATGGCGGTATAGATATTTGCATGTCCATACAGATAGCGGTGCTGATATTTCCATGTTTATACAGGTAGCAGTGTCGATATTTCCATGTTTATACAGATAGTGGTGTAGATATTTCCATGTTTATACACATAGCGGTGTAGATATTTCCATGTTTATACAGATAGCGGTGTAGATATCTCCATCTTAATACAGATGGCGGTGTAGATATTTATATGTTCATACAGATGGCGGTGCAGATATTTCCATGTTCATACAGATGGCGGTGAAGATATTTCCATGTTCATACAGATGGCGGTGTAGATACTTCCATGTTCATACTGATAGCGGTGCTGATATTTCCATGTTTATACAGGTAGCGGTGCAGATATTTCCATGTTTATACAGATAGCGGTGTAGATATTTCCATGTTTATACACATGGCGGTGTAGATATTTCCATGTTTATACACATAGCAGTGTAGATATCTCCATCTTAATACAGATGGCGGTGTAGATATTTATATGTTCATTCAGATGGCGGTGCAGATATTTCCATGTTCATCCAGATGGCTGTGTAGATATATCCATGTTCATACAGATAGCGGTGTAGATATTTCCATGTTCATACAGATAGCGGTGCAGATATTTCCATGTTCATCCAGATGGCTGTGTAGATATATGCATGTTCATACAGATGGCGGTGAAGATATTTCCATGTTCATACAGATAGCGTTGTAGATATTTCCATGTTCATACAGATAGCGGTGTAGATATTTCCATTTTCATACAGATAGCGGTGTATGTATTTCCATGTTCATACAGATCGCGGTGTAGATATTTCCATGTTCATCCAGATGGCTGAGTAGCTATTTCCATGTTCATACAGATAGAGGTGTAGATATTTCCATGTTCATACAGATAGCGGTGTAGATATTTCCATGTTCATACAGATAGCCGTGTAGATATTGCCATGTTCATACCGACAGCGGTGCTGATACTTCCATGTTTATACAGGTAGCGGTGTACATATTTCCGTGTTTATTCAGGTAGCGGTGTAGATATTTCCATGTTCATACAGATAGCGGTGTAGCTATTTCCATGTTTATAGAGATAGCGGTGTAGATATCTCCTTCTTAATACAGATGGCGGTGTAGATATTTATATGTTCATACAGATGGCGGTGCAGATATTTCCATGTTCATACAGATGGTGGTGTAGATATTTCCATGTTTATAGAGATAGCGGTGTAGTTATTTCCATGTGCAAAGAGATAGCTGTGTAGATATTTCCATGTATATGCAGATAGCTGTGTAGATATTTCCATTTTCATGCAGATAGCGGTGTAGATATTTCCATGTTCAAACAGATAGCGGTGTAGATATTTCCATGTTCATGCAGATAGCGGTGTGGATATTTCCATGTTTATACAGATAGCGGTGAAGATGTATGCATGTTTACACAGAGAGCGGTGTAGATATTTCCATGTTCATACAGATAGCGGTGTATATATTTCCATGTTCATCCAGACGGCTGTGTAGACATATCCATGTTCATACAGATGGCGGTGAAGGTATTTCCATGTTCATACAGATGGCTGTGTAGATATATCCAGGTTCATAGAGATGGCGGTGAAGACTTTTCCATGTTCATACAGAAGCGGTGTAGATATTTCCATGTTCATACAGATAGCGGTGCTGTTATTTCCATGTTTATACAGGTAGCAGTGTAGATATTTCCATGTTTATACAGATAGCGGTGTAGATATTTCCATGTTTATACACATAGCGGTGTAGACATTTCCATGTTTATACAGATAGCGTGTAGATATCTCCATCTTAATACAGATGGCGGTGTAGATATTTATATGTTCATACAGATGGCGGTGCAGATATTTCCATGTTCATACAGATGGCGGTGAAGATATTTCCATGTTCATACAGATGGTGGTGTAGATACTTCCATGTTCATACTGATAGCGGTGCTGATATTTCCATGTTTATACAGGTAGCGGTGTAGATATTTCCATGTTTATACATATAGCGGTGTAGATATTTCCATGTTTATACCCATAGTGGTGTAGATATTTCCATGTTTATACATATAGCGGTGTAGATATGTCCATCTTAATACAGATGGCGGTGTAGATATATATATGTTCATTCAGATGGCGGTGGAGATATTTCCATGTTCATACAGATAGCGGTGTAGTTATATTCCATGTGTAAAGAGATAGCTGTGTAGATATTTCCATGTATATGCAGACAGCTGTGTAGACATTTCCATTTTCATGCAGATAGCGGTGTATATATTTCCCTGTTAAAACAGTTAGCGGTGTAGATATTTCCATGTTCATAAAGATAGCAGTGTAGATATTTCCATGTTTATACAAAAAGCGGTGAAGATGTATGCATGTTTACACAGATAGCGGTGTAGATATTTCCATGTTCATACAGATAGCGGTGTAGATATTTCCATGTTCATCCAGACGGCTGTGTAGACATATCCATGTTCATACAGATGGCGGTGAAGATATTTCCATGTTCATACAGATGGCTGTGTAGATATATCCAAGTTCATACAGACGGCAGTGAAGATATTTCCATGTTCATACAGATAGCGGTGTAGATATTTCCATGTTCATACAGATAGCGGTGTAGATATTTCCATGTTCATACAGATAGCGGTGTATGTATTTCCATGTTCATACAGATAGCGGTGTAGATATTTCCATGTTCATCCAGATGGCTGTGTAGATATATCCATGTTCATACAGATAGCGTTGTAGATATTTCCATGTTCATCCAGATGGCTGTGTAGCTATTTCCATGTTCATACAGATAGTGGTGTAGATATTTCCATGTTCATACAGATAGCGGTGTAGATATTTCCATGTTCATACAGATAGCCGTGTAGATATTGCCATGTTCATACCGATAGCGCTGCTAATACTTCCATGTTTATACAGGTAGCGGTGTACATATTTCCGTGTTTATACAGGTAGCGGTGTAGATATTTCCATGTTCATACAGAAAGCGGTGTAGATATTTCCATGTTTATACAGATAGCGGTGTAGATATCTCCTTCTTAATACAGATGGCGGTGTAGATATTTCTATGTTCATACAGACGGCAGTGCAGATATTTCCATGTTCATACAGATGGTGGTGTAGATATTTCCATGTTTATAGAGATAGCGGTGTAGTTATTTCCATGTGCAAAGAGATAGCTGTGTAGATATTTCCATGTATATGCAGATAGCTTTGTAGGTATTTCCATTTTCATGCAGATAGCGGTGTAGATATTTCCATGTTCAAACAGATAGCGGTGTAGATATTTCCGTGTTCATACAGATAGCGGTGTGGATATTTCCATGTTTTTACAGATAGCGGTGAAGATGTATGCATGTTTACACAGATAGCGGTGTAGATATTTTCATGTTCATACAGATAGCGGTGTAGATATTTCCATGTTCATCCAGACGGCTGTGTAGACATATCCATGTTCATACAGATGGCGGTGAAGATATTTCCATGTTCATACAGATGGCTGTGTAGATATATCCATGTTCATACAGATGGCGGTGAAGATTTTTCCATGTTCATACAGATGGCGGTGTAGATATTTCCATGTTCATACAGATAGCGGGGCTGATATTTCCAAGTTTATACAGGTAGCAGTGTAGATATTTCCATGTTTATACAGATAGCGGTGTAGATATTTCCAGGTTTATACACATAGCGGTGTAGATATTTCCTTGTTTATACAGATAGCGGTGTAGATATCTCCATCACAATACAGATGGCGTAGTAGATATTTATATGTTCATACAGATGGCGGTGCAGATATTTCCATGTTCATACAGATGGCGGTGAAGATATTTCCATGTTCATACAGATGGCGGTGTAGATACTTCCATGTTCATACTGATAGCGGTGCTGATATTTCCATGTTTATACAGGTAGCGGTGTAGATATTTCCATGTTTATACAGATAGCGGTGTAGGTATTTCCATGTTTATACACATAGCGGTGTAGATATTTCCATGTTTATGCAGATAGTGGTGTAGATATCTCCATCTTAATACAGATGGCGGTGTAGATATTTAAATGTTCATACAGATGGCGGTGCAGATATTTCCATGTTCATACAGATGGCGGTGTAGATATTTCCATGTTCCTACAGATAGCGGTGTAGTTATTTCCATGTGTAAAGAGATAGCTGTGTAGATGTTTCCATGTATAAGCAGATAGCTGTGTAGATATTTCCGTTTTCATGCAGATAGCGGTGTATGTATTTCCCTGTTCAAACAGTTAGCCGTGTAGGTATTTCCATGTGCATAAATATAGCGGAGTAGATATTTCCATGTTCATCCACATGGCTGTGTAGATATATCCATGTTCATACAGATGGCGGTGAAGATATTTCCATGTTCATACAGATAGCGGTGTAGATATTTCCATGTTCATACAGATAGCGGTGAAGATATTTCCATGTTCATACAGATAGTGGTGTAGGTATTTCCATGTTCATACAGATAGCGGTGTAGATATTTCCATGTTCATCCTGATGGCTGTGTAGATATTTCCATGTTCATACAGATAGCGGTGTAGATATTTCCATGTTCATACAGATAGCGGTGTAGATATTTCCATGTTCATCCAGATGGCTGTGTAGATATTTCCATGTTCATACAGATGGCGGTGAAGATATTTCCATGTTCATACAGATGGCGTTGTAGATATTTCCACGTTCATACAGATAGCTGTGTAGATATTGCCATGTTCATACCGATAGCGGTGCTGATACTTCCATGTTTATACAGGTAGCGGTGTACATATTTCCGTGTTTATACAGGTAGCGGTGTAGATATTTCCATGTTCATATAGATAGCGATGTAGATATTTCCATGTTTATACAGATAGCGGTGTAGATATCTCCTTCTTAATACAGATGGCGGTGTAGATATTTATATGTTCATACAGATGGCGGTGCAGATATTTCCATGTTCATACAGATGGTGGTGTAGATATTTCCATGTTTATAGAGGTAGCGGTGTAGTTATTTCCATGTGCAAAGAGATAGCTGTGTAGATATTTCCATGCATATGCAGATAGCTGTGTAGATATTTCCATTTTCATGCAGATAGCGGTGTAGATATTTCCATGTTCAAACAGATAGCAGTGTAGATATTTCCATATTCATACAGATAGCGGTGTGCATATTTCCATGTTTATACAGATAGCGGTGAAGATGTATGCATGTTTACACAGATAGCGGTGTAGATATTTCCATGTTCATACAGATAGCGGTGTAGATATTTCCATGTTCATCCAGACGGCTGTGTAGACATATCCATGTTCATACAGATGGCGGTGAAGATATTTCCATGTTCATACAGATGGCTGTGTAGATATATCCATGTTCATACAGATGGCGGTGAAGGTTTTTCCATATTCATACAGATTCCGGTGTAGATATTTCCATGTTCATACAGATAGCGGTGCTGATATTTCCATGTTTATACAGGTAGCAGTGTAGATATTTCCATGTTTATACAGATAGCGGTGTAGATATTTCCATGTTTATACAAGTAGTGGTATAGATATTTCCATTTTTATACAGATAGCGGTGTAGATATCTCCATCTTAATACAGATGGCGGTGTAGATATTTATATGTTCATACAGATGGCGGTGCAGATATTTCCATGTTCATACAGATGGCAGTGAAGATATTTCCATGTTCATACAGATGGCGGTGTAGATACTTCCATGTTCATACTGATAGCGGTGCTGATATTTCCATGTTTATACAGGTAGCGGTGTAGAGATTTCCATGTTTATACAGATAGCAGTGTAGATATTTCCATGTTTATACACATAGCGGTGTAGATATTTCCATGTTTATACAGATAGCGTTGTAGATATCTCCATCTTAATACAGATGGCGGTGTAGATATTTATATGTTCATTCAGATGGCGGTGCATATATTTCCATGTTCATACAGATGGCGGTGTAGATATTTCCATGTTCATACAGATAGCGGTGTAGTTATTTCCATGTGTAAAGAGATAGCTGTGTAGATATTTCCATGTATATGCAGATAGCTGTGTAGACATTTCCATTTTCATGCAGATAGCGGTGTATATATTTCCCTGTTCAAACAGTTAGCTGTGTAGATATTTCCATGTTCATAAAGATAGCATTGTAGATATTTCCATGTTTATACAGATAGCGGTGAAGATGTATGCATGTTTACACAGATAGCGGTGTAGATACTTCCATGTTCATCCAGATGGCTGTGTAGATATATCCATGTTCATACAGATAGCGGTGTAGATATTTCCATGTTCATACAGATAGCGGTGCAGATATTTCCATGTTCATCCAGATGGCTGTGTAGATATATCCATGTTCATACAGACGGCGGTGAACAAATTTCCATGTTCATACAGATAGCGGTGTAGATATTTCCATGTTCATACAGATAGCGGTGTAGATATTTCCATGTTCATACAGATAGCGGTGTATGTATTTCCATGTTCATACAGATCGCGGTGTAGATATTTCCATGTTCATCCAGATGGCTGTGTAGATATGTCCATGTTCATACAGATAGCGCTGAAGATATTTCCATGTTCATCCAGAGGGCTGTGTAGCTATTTCCATGTTCATACAGATAGTGGTGTAGATATTTCCATGTTCATACAGATAGCGGTGTAGATATTTCCATGTTCATACAGATAGCCGTGTAGATATTGCCATGTTCATACCGATAGCGCTGCTGATACTTCCATGTTTATACAGGTAGCGGTGTACATATTTCCGTGTTTATACAGGTAGCGGTGTAGATATTTCCATGTTCATTCAGATAGCGGTGTAGATATTTCCATGTTTATACAGACAGCGGTGTAGATATCTCCTTCTTAATACAGATGGCGGTGTAGATATTTATATGTTCATACAGATGGCAGTGCAGATATTTCCATGTTCATACAGATGGTGGTGTAGATATTTCCATGTTTATAGAGATAGCGGTGTAGTTATTTCCATGTGCAAAGAGATAGCTGTGTAGATATTTCCATGTTTATGCAGATAGCTTTGTAGATATTTCCATTTTCATGCAGATAGCGGTGTAGATAATTCCATGTACAAACAGATAGCGGTGTAGATATTTCCATGTTCATACAGATAGCGGTGAGGATATTTCCATGTTTTTACAGATAGCGGAGAAGATGTATGCATGTTTACACAGATAGCGGTGTAGATATTTTCATGTTCATACAGATAGCGGTGTAGATATTTCCATGTTCAAACAGATAGCGGTGTAGATATTTCCATGTTCATGCAGATAGCGGTGTGGATATTTCCATGTTTATACAGATAGCGGTGAAGATGTATGCATGTTTACACAGAGAGCGGTGTAGATATTTCCATGTTCATACTGATAGCGGTGCTGATATTTCCATGTTTCTACAGGTAGCGGTGTAGATATTTCCATGTTTATACAGATAGCGGTGTAGGTATTTCCATGTTTATACACACAACGGTGTAGATATTTCCATGTTTATACAGATAGCGGTGTAGATATCTCCATCTTAATACAGATGGCGGTGTAGATATTTATATGTTCATTCAGATGGAGGTGCAGATATTTCCATGTTCATACAGATGGCGGTGTAGATATTTCCATGTTCATACAGATAGCGGTGTAGTTATTTCCATGTGTAAAGAGATAGCTGTGTAGATATTTCCATGTATATGCAGATAGCTGTGTAGACATTTCCATTTTCATGCAGATAGCGGTGTATATATTTCCCTGTTCAAACAGCGTTGTAGATATTTCCATGTTCATAAAGATAGCAGTGTAGATATTTCCATGTTTTTACAGATAGCGGTGTAAGATGTATGCATGTTTACACAGATTGCGGTGTAGATATTTCCATGTTCATACAGATGGCTGTGTAGATATTTCCATGTTCATACAGATAGCGGTGTAGTTATATCCATGTGTAAAGAGATAGCTGTGTAGATATTTCCAAGTATATACAGATAACTGTGTAGACATTTCCATTTACATGCAGATAGCGGTGTATATATTTCCCTGTTCAAACAGTTAGCGGTGTAGATATTTCCATGTTCATAAAGATAGCAGTGTAGATATTTCCTTGTTTATACAGATAGCGGTGAAGATGTATGCATGTTTACACAGATAGCGGTGTAGATATTTCCATGTTCATCCAGAGGGCTGTGTAGATATATCCATGTTCATACAGATAGCTGTGCAGATATTTCCATGTTCATACAGATAGCGGTGCAGATATTTCCATGTTCATCCAGATGGCTGTGTAGATATATGCATGTTCATACAGATGGCGGTGAAGATATTTCCATGTTCATACAGATAGCGTTGTAGATATTTCCATGTTCATACAGATAGCGGTGTAGATATTTCCATTTTCATACAGATAGCGGTGTATGTATTTCCATGTTCATACAGATCGCGGTGTATATATTTCCATGTTCATCCAGATGGCTGTGTAGATATATCCATGTTCATACAGATAGCGCTGAAGATATTTCCATGTTCATCCAGAGGGCTGTGTAGCTATTTCCATGTTCATACAGATAGTGGTGTAGATATTTCCATGTTCATACAGATAGCGGTGTAGATATTTCCATGTTCATACAGATAGCCGTGTAGCTATTGCCATGTTCATACCGATAGCGGTGCTGATAGTTCCATGTTTATACAGGTAGCGGTGTACATATTTCCGTGTTTATACAGGTAGCGGTGTAGATATTTCCATGTTCATACAGATAGCGGTGTAGCTATTTCCATGTTTATACAGATAGCGGTGTAGATATCTCCTTCTTAATACAGATGGCGGTGTAGATATTTATATGTTCATACAGATGGCGGTGCAGATATTTCCATGTTCATACAGATGGTGGTGTAGATATTTCCATGTTTATAGAGATAGCGGTGTAGTTATTTCCATGTGCAAAGAGACAGCTGTGTAGATATTTCCATGTATATGCAGATAGCTGTGTAGATATTTCCATTTTCATGCAGATAGCGGTGTAGATATTTCCATGTTCAAACAGATAGCGGTGTAGATATTTCCATGTTCATGCAGATAGCGGTGTGGATATTTCCATGTTTATACAGATAGCGGTGAAGATGTATGCATGTTTACACAGAGAGCGGTGTAGATATTTCCATGTTCATAAAGATAGCGGTGTAGATATTTCCATGTTCATCCCGACGGCTGTGTAGACATATCCATGTTCATACAGATGGCGGTGAAGATGTTTCCATACTTATACAGAAGCTGTGTAGATTTATCCATGTTGATACAGATGGCGGTGAAGATTTTTCCATGTTCATACAGATGGCGGTATAGATATTTCCATGTCCATACAGATAGCGGTGCTGATATTTCCATGTTTATACAGGTAGCAGTGTCGATATTTCCATGTTTATACAGATAGTGGTGTAGATATTTCCATGTTTATACACATAGCGGTGTAGATATTTCCATGTTCATACAGATAGCGGTGTAGTCATTTCCATGTGTAAAGTGATAGCTGTGTAGATATTTCCATGTATATGCAGATAGCTGTGTTGCCATTTCCATTTTCAAGCAGATAGTGGTGTATATATTTCCCTGTTCAAACAGTTAGCGGTGTAGATATTTCCATGTTCATAAAGATAGCAGTGTAGATATTTCCATGTTTATACAGATAGCGGTGAAGATGTATGCATGTTTACACAGATAGCGGTGTAGATATTTCCATGTTCATCCAGATGGCTGTGTAGATATATCCATGTTCATACAGATAGAGGTGTAGATATTTCCATGTTCATCCAGATGGCTGTGTAGCTATTTCCATGTTCATACAGATAGTGGTGTAGATATTTCCATGTTCATACAGATAGCGGTGTAGATATTTCCATGTTCATACAGATAGCCGTGTAGATATTGCCATGTTCATACCGATAGCGCTGCTGATACTTCCATGTTTATACAGGTAGCGGTGTACATATTTCCGTGTTTATACAGGTAGCGGTGTAGATATTTCCATGTTCATTCAGATAGCGGTGTAGGTATTTCCATGTTTATACAGACAGCGGTGTAGATATCTCCTTCTTAATACAGATGGCGGTGTAGATATTTATATGTTCATACAGATGGCAGTGCAGATATTTCCATGTTCATACAGATGGTGGTGTAGATATTTCCATGTTTATAGAGATAGCGGTGTAGTTATTTCCATGTGCAAAGAGATAGCTGTGTAGATATTTCCATGTTTATGCAGATAGCTTTGTAGATATTTCCATTTTCATGCAGATAGCGGTGTAGATAATTCCATGTACAAACAGATAGCGGTGTAGATATTTCCATGTTCATACAGATAGCCGTGTAGATATTGCCATGTTCATACCGATAGCGGTGCTGATACTTCCATGTTTATACAGGTAGCGGTGTACATATTTCCGTGGTTATACAGGTAGCGGTGTAGATATTTCCATGTTCATATAGATAGCGGTGTAGATATTTCCATGTTTATACAGATAGCGGTGTAGATATCTCCTTCTTAATACAGATGGCGGTGTAGATATTTATATGTTCATACAGATGGCGGAGCAGATATTTCCAAGTTCATACAGATGGTGCTGTTGATATTTCCATGTTCATACAGATAGCGGTGTGGATATTTCCATGTTTATACAGATAGCGGTGAAGATGTATGCATGTTTACACAGATAGTGGTGTAGATATTTCCATGTTCATCCATACGGCTGTGTAGACATATCCATGTTCATAAAGATGGCGGTGAAGATATTTCCATGTTGATACAGATGGCTGTGTAGATATATCCATGTTCATACAGATGGCGGTGAAGATTTTTCCATGTTCATACAGATGGCGGTGTAGATATTTCCATGTTCATACAGATAGCGGTGCTGATATTTCCATGTTTATACAGGTAGCAGTGTAGATATTTCCATGTTTATACCGATAGCGGTGTAGATATTTCCATGTTTATACACATAGCGGTGTAGATATTTCCATGTTTATACAGATAGCGGTGTAGATATATCCATCTTAATACAGATGGTGGTGTAGATATTTATATGTTCATACAGATGGCGGTGCAGATATTTCCATGTTCATACAGATGGCGGTGAAGATATTTCCATGTTCACACAGATGGCAGTGTAGATACTTCCATGTTCATACTGATAGCGGTGCTGATATTTCCATGTTTATACAGGTAGCGGTGTAGATATTTCCATGTTTATACAGATAGCAGTGTAGATATTGCCATGTTTATACACGTAGCGGTGTAGATATTTCCATGTTTATACAGATAGCGGTGTAGATATCTCCATCTTAATACAGATGGCGGTGCATATATTTATATGTTCATTCAGATGGCGGTGCAGATATTTCCATGTTCATACAGATGGCGGTGTAGATATTTCCATGTTCATACAGATAGCAGTTTAGTTATTTCCATGTGTAAAGAGATAGCTGTGTAGATATTTCCATGTATATGCAGTTAGCTGTGTAGACATTTCCATTTTCAAGCAGATAGCGGTGTATATATTTCCCTGTTCAAACAGTTAGCGGTGTAGATATTTCCATGTTCATAAAGATAGCAGTGTAGATATTTCCATGTTTATACAGATAGCGGTGAAGATGTATGCATGTTTACACAGATAGCGGTGTAGATATTTCCATGTTCATCCACATGGCTGTGTAGATATATCCATGTTCATACAGATAGCAGTGTAGATATTTCCATGTTCATACAGATAGCGGTGCAGTTATTTCCATGTTCATCCAGATGGCTGTGTAGATATATCCATGTTCATACAGATGGCGGTGAAGATATTTCCATGTTCATACAGATAGCGGTGTAGATATTTCCATGTTCATACAGATAGCGGTGTAGATATTTCCATGTTCATACAGATAGCGGTGCAGATATTTCCATGTTCATCCAGATGGCTGTGTAGATATATCCATGTTCATACAGATAGCGGTGTAGATATTTCCATGTTCATCCAGATGGCTGTGTAGCTATTTCCATGTTCATACAGATAGTGGTGTAGATATTTCCATGTTCATACAGATAGCGATGTAGATATTTCCATGTTCATACAGATAGCCATGTAGATATTGCCATGTTCATACCGATAGCGGTGCTGATACTTCCATGTTTATACAGGTAGTGGTGTACATATTTCCGTGTTTATACAAGTAGCGGTGTAGATATTTCCATGTTCATATAGATAGCGGTGTAGATGTTTCCATGTTTACACAGATAGCGGTGTAGATGTCTCCTTCTTAATACAGATGGCGGTGTAGATATTTATATGTTCATACAGACGGCGGTGCAGATATTTCCATGTTCATACAGATGGTGGTGTAGATATTTCCATGTTGATACTGATAGCGGTGTGGATATTTCCATGTTTATACAGATAGCGGTGAAGATGTATGCATGTTTACACAGATAGTGGTGTAGATATTTCCATGTTCATACAGATAGCGGTGTAGATATTTCCATGATCATCCAGACGGCTGTGTAGACATATCCAGGTTCATACAGATGGCGGTGAAGATTTTTCCATGTTCATACAGATGGCGGTGTAGATATTTCCATATTCATACAGATAGCGGTGCTGATATTTCCATGTTTATACAGGTAGCAGTGTAGATATTTCCATGTTTATACAGATAGCGGTGTAGATATTTCCATGTTTATACAGATAGCGGTGTAGATATTTCCATGTTTATACAGATAGCGGTGTAGATATCTCCATCTTAATACAGATGGTGGTGTAGATATTTATATGTTCATACAGATGGCGGTGCAGATATTTCCATGTTCATACAGATGGCGGTGAAGATATTTCCATGTTCACACAGATGGCGGTGTAGATACTTCCATGTTCATACTGATAGCAGTGATGATGTTTCCATGTTTATACAGGTAACGGTGTAGATATTTCCATGTTTATACAGATAGCGGTGTAGATATTTCCATGTTTTTACACATAGCTGTGTAGATATTTCCATGTTTATACAGATAGCGGTGTATATATCTCCATCTTAATACAGATGGCGGTGAAGATATTTATATGTTCTTTCAGATGGCGGTGCAGATATTTCCATGTTCATACAGATGGCGTTGTAGACATTTCCTTGTTCATACAGATAACGGTGTAGTTATTTCCATGTGTAAAGAGATAGCTGTGTAGATATTTCCATGTATATGCAGTTAGCTGTGTAGACATTTCCATTTTCAAGCAGATAGCGGTGTATATATTTCCCTGTTCAAACAGTTAGAGGTGTAGATATTTCCATGTTCATAAAGATAGCAGTGTAGATATTTCCATGTTTATACAGATAGCGGTGAAGATGTATGCATGTTTACACAGATAGCGGTGTAGATATTTCCATGTTCATCCAGATGGCTGTGTAGATATATCCATGTTCATACAGATAGCGGTGTAGATATTTCCATGTTCATACACATAGCGGTGCAGATATTTCCATGTTCATTCAGATGGCTGTGTAGATATATCCATGTTCATACAGATGGCGGTGAAGATATTTCCATGTTCATACAGATAGCGGTGTAGATATTTCCATGTTCATACAGATAGCGGTGTAGATAATTCCATGTTCATACAGATAGTGGTGTAGATATTTCCATGTTTATACAGATAGCGGTGTACGTATTTCCAAGTTCATACAGATAGCGGTGTAGATATTTCCATGTTCATCCAGATGGCTGTGTAGATATATCCATGTTCATTCAGATAGCGGTGTAGATATTTCCATGTTCATCCAGATGGGTGTGTAGCTATTTCCATGTTCATACAGATAGTGGTGTAGATATTTCCATGTTCATACAGATAGCGATGTAGATATTTCCATGTTCATACAGATAGCCATGTAGATATTGCCATGTTCATACCGATAGCGGTGCTGATACTTCCATGTTTATACAGGTAGCGGTGTACATATTTCCGTGTTTATACAGGTAACGGTGTAGATATTTCCATGTTCATATAGATAGCCGTGTAGATATTTCCATGTTTATACAGATAGCGGTGTAGATATCTCCTTCTTAATACAGATGGCGGTGTAGATATTTATATGTTCATACAGACGGCGGTGCAGATATTTCCATGTTCATACAGATGGTGGTGTAGATATTTCCATGTTCATACAGATAGCGGTGTGGATATTTCCATGTTTATACAGATAGCGGTGAAGATGTATGCATGTTTACACAGATAGTGGTGTAGATATTTCCATGTTCATACAGATAGCGGTGTAGATATTTCCATGTTCATCCAGACGGCTGTGTAGACATATCCATGTTCATACAGATGGCGGTGAAGATATTTCCATGTTGATACAGATGGCTGTGTAGATATATCCATGTTCATACAGATGGCGGTGAAGATTTTTCCATGTTCATACAGATGGCGGTGTAGATATTTCCATGTTCATACAGATAGCGGTGCTGATATTTCCATGTTTATACAGGTATCAGTGTAGATATTTCCATGTTTATACAGGTAGCAGTGTAGATATTTCCATGTTTATACCGATAGCGGTGTAGATATTTCCATGTTTATACACATGGCGGTGTTGATATTTCCATGTTTATACAGATAGCGGTGTAGATAAATCCATCTTAATACAGATGGTGGTGTAGATATTTATATGTTCATACAGATGGCGGTGCAGATATTTCCATGTTCATACAGATGGCGGTGAAGATATTTCCATGTTCACACAGATGGCAGTGTAGATACTTCCATGTTCATACTGATAGCGGTGATGATATTTCCATGTTTATACAGGTAGCGGTGTAGATATTTCCATGTTTATACAGATAGCCGTGTAGATATTGCCATGTTTATACACGTAGCGGTGTAGATATTTCCATGTTTATACAGATAGCGGTGTAGATATCTCCATCTTAATACAGATGGCGGTGTAGATAATTATATGTTCATTCAGATGGCGTTGCAGATATTTCCATGTTCATACAGATGGCGGTGTAGATATTTCCATGTTCATACAGATAGCGGTGTAGTTATTTCCATGTGTAAAGAGATAGCTGTGTAGATATTTCCATGTATATGCAGATAGCTGTGTTGCCATTTCCATTTTCAAGCAGATAGTGGTGTATATATTTCCCTGTTCAAACAGTTAGCGGTTTAGATATTTCCATGTTCATAAAGATAGCAGTGTAGATATTTCCATGTTTATACAGATAGCGGTGAAGATGTATGCATGTTTACACAGATAGCGGTGTAGATATTTCCATGTTCATCCAGATGGGTCTGTAGATATATCCATGTTCATACAGATAGCAGTGTAGATATTTCCAAGTTCATACAGATAGCGGTGCAGATATTTCCATGTTCATCCAGATGGCTGTGTAGATATATCCATGTTCATACAGATGGCGGTGAAGATATTTCCATGTTCATACAGATAGCGGTGTAGATATTTCCATGTTCATACAGATAGCGGTGTAGATATTTCCATGTTCATACAGATAGCGATGTATGTATTTCCATGTTCATACAGATAGCGGTGTAGATATTTCCATGTTCATCCAGATGGCTGTGTAGATATATCCATGTTCATACAGATAGCGGTGTAGATATTTCCATGTTCATCCAGATGGCTGTGTAGCTATTTCCATGTTCATACAGATAGTGGTGTAGATATTTCCATGTTCATACAGATAGCGATGTAGATATTTCCATGTTCATACAGATAGCCGTGTAGATATTGCCATGTTCATACCGATAGCGGTGCTGATACTTCCATGTTTATACAGGTAGCGGTGTACATATTTCCGTGGTTATACAGGTAGCGGTGTAGATATTTCCATGTTCATATAGATAGCGGTGTAGATATTTCCATGTTTATACAGATAGCGGTGTAGATATCTCCTTCTTAATACAGATGGCTGTGTAGATATTTATATGTTCATACAGACGGCGGAGCAGATATTTCAATGTTCATACAGATGGTGGTGTAGATATTTCCATGTTCATACAGATAGCGGTGTGGATATTTCCATGTTTATACAGATAGCGGTGAAGATGTATGCATGTTTACACAGATAGTGGTGTAGATATTTCCATGTTCATACAGATAGCGGTGTAGATATTTCCATGTTCATCCATACGGCTGTGTAGACATATCCATGTTCATAAAGGTGGCGGTGAAGATATTTCCATGTTGATACAGATGGCTGTGTAGATATATCCATGTTCATACAGACGGCGGTGAAGATTTTTCCATGTTCATACAGATGGCGGTGTAGATATTTCCATGTTCATACAGACAGCGGTGCTGATATTTCAATGTTTATACAGGTAGCAGTGTAGATATTTCCATGTTTATACCGATAGCGGTGTAGATATTTCCATATTTATACACATAGCGGTGTAGATATTTCCATGTTTATACAGATAGCGGTGTAGATATATCCATCTTAATACAGATGGTGGTGTAGATATTTATATGTTCATACAGATGGCGGTGCAGATATTTCCATGTTCATACAGATGGCGGTGAAGATATTTCCATGTTCACACAGATGGCAGTGTAGATACTTCCATGTTCATACTGATAGCGGTGCTGATATTTCCATGTTTATACAGGTAGCGGTGTAGATATTTCCATGTTTATACAGATAGCAGTGTAGATATTGCCATGTTTATACACGTAGCGGTGTAGATATTTCCATGTTTATACAGATAGCGGTGTAGATATCTCCATCTTAATACAGATGGCGGTGCAGATATTTATATGTTCATACAGATGGCGGTGCAGATATTTCCATGTTCATACAGATGGCGGTGTAGATATTTCCATGTTCATACAGATAGCAGTTTAGTTATTTCCATGTGTAAAGAGATAGCTGTGTAGATATTTCCATGTATATGCAGTTAGCTGTGTAGACATTTCCATTTTCAAGCAGATAGCGGTGTATATATTTCCCTGTTCAAACTGTTAGCGGTGTAGATATTTCCATGTTCATAAAGATAGCAGTGTAGATATTTCCATGTTTATACAGATAGCGGTGAAGATGTATGCATGTTTACACAGATAGCGGTGTAGATATTTCCATGTTCATCCACATGGCTGTGTAGATATATCCATGTTCATACAGATAGCAGTGTAGATATTTCCATGTTCATACAGATAGCGGTGCAGTTATTTCCATGTTCATCCAGATGGCTGTGTAGATATATCCATGTTCATACAGATGGCGGTGAAGATATTTCCATGTTCATACAGATAGCGGTGTAGATATTTCCATGTTCATCCAGATGGCTGTGTAGATATATCCATGTTCATACAGATAGCGGTGTAGATATTTCCATGTTCATCCAGATGGCTGTGTAGCTATTTCCATGTTCATACAGATAGTGGTGTAGATATTTCCATGTTCATACAGATAGCGATGTAGATATTTCCATGTTCATACAGATAGCCATGTAGATATTGCCATGTTCATACCGATAGCGGTGCTGATACTTCCATGTTTATACAGGTAGTGGTGTACATATTTCCGTGTTTATACAAGTAGCGGTGTAGATATTTCCATGTTCATATAGATAGCGGTGTAGATGTTTCCATGTTTATACAGATAGCGGTGTAGATATCTCCTTCTTAATACAGATGGCGGTGTAGATATTTATATGTTCATACAGACGGCTGTGCAGATATTTCCATGTTCATACAGATGGTGCTGTAGATATTTCCATGTTGATACTGATAGCGGTGTGGATATTTCCATGTTTATACAGATAGCGGTGAAGATGTATGCATGTTTACACAGATAGTGGTGTAGATATTTCCATGTTCATACAGATAGCGGTGTAGATATTTCCATGATCATCCAGACGGCTTTGTAGACATATCCAGGTTCATACAGATGGCGGTGAAGATATTTCCATGTTGATACAGATGGCTGTGTAGATATATCCATGTTCATACAGATGGCGGTGAAGATTTTTCCATGTTCATACAGATGGCGGTGTAGATATTTCCATATTCATACAGATAGCGGTGCTGATATTTCCATGTTTATACAGGTAGCAGTGTAGATATTTCCATGTTTATACAGATAGCGGTGTAGATATTTCCATGTTTATACACATAGCGGTGTAGATATTTCCATGTTTATACAGATAGCGGTGTAGATATCTCCATCTTAATACAGATGGTGGTGTAGATACTTATATGTTCATACAGATGGCGGTGCAGATATTTCCATGTTCATACAGATGGCGGTGAAGATATTTCCATGTTCACACAGATGGCGGTGTAGATACTTCCATGTTCATACTGATAGCGGTGATGATGTTTCCATGTTTATACAGGTAACGGTGTAGATATTTCCATGTTTATACAGATAGCGTTGTAGATATTTCCATGTTTTTACACATAGCTGTGTAGATATTTCCATGTTTATACAGATAGCTGTGTAGATATCTCCATCTTAATACAGATGGCGGTGAAGATATTTATATGTTCTTTCAGATGGCGGTGCAGATATTTCCATGTTCATACAGATGGCGTTGTAGACATTTCCATGTTCATACAGATAGCGGTGTAGTTATTTCCATGTGTAAAGAGATAGCTGTGTAGATATTTCCATGTATATGCAGTTAGCTGTGTAGACATTTCCATTTTCAAGCAGATAGCGGTGTATATATTTCCCTGTTCAAACAGTTAGATGTGTAGATATTTCCATGTTCATAAAGATAGCAGTGTAGATATTTCCATGTTTATACAGATAGCGGTGAAGATGTATGCATGTTTACACAGATAGCGGTGTAGATATTTCCATGTTCATCCAGATGGCTGTGTTGATATATCCATGTTCATACAGATAGCGGTGTAGATATTTCCATGTTCATACACATAGCGGTGCAGATATTTCCATGTTCATCCAGATGGCTGTGTAGATATATCCATGTTCATACAGATGGCGGTGAAGATATTTCCATGTTCATACAGATAGCGGTGTAGATATTTCCATGTTCATACAGATAGCGGTGTAGATAATTCCATGTTCATACAGATAGCGGTGTAGATATTTCCATGTTTTTACAGATAGCGGTGTATGTATTTCCAAGTTCATACAGATAGCGGTGTAGATATTTCCATGTTCATCCAGATGGCTGTGTAGATATATCCATGTTCATTCAGATAGCGGTGTAGATATTTCCATGTTCATCCAGATGGGTGTGTAGCTATTTCCATGTTCATACAGATAGTGGTGTAGATATTTCCATGTTCATACATATAGCGATGTAGATATTTCCATGTTCATACAGATAGCCATGTAGATATTGCCATGTTCATACCGATAGCGGTGCTGATACTTCCATGTTTATACAGGTAGCGGTGTACATATTTCCGTGTTTATACAGGTAACGGTGTAGATATTTCCATGTTCATATAGATAGCCGTGTAGATATTTCCATGTTTATACAGATAGCGGTGTAGATATATCCTTCTTAATACAGATGGCGGTGTAGATATTTATATGTTCATACAGACGGCGGTGCAGATATTTCCATGTTCATACAGATGGTGGTGTAGATATTTCCATGTTCATACAGATAGCGGTGTGGATATTTCCATGTTTATACAGATAGCGGTGAAGATGTATGCATGTTTACACAGATAGTGGTGTAGATATTTCCATGTTCATACAGATAGCGGTGTAGATATTTCCATGTTCATCCAGACGGCTGTGTAGACATATCCATGTTCATACAGATGGCGGTGAAGATATTTCCATGTTGATACAGATGGCTGTGTAGATATATCCATGTTCATACAGATGGCGGTGAAGATTTTTCCATGTTCATACAGATGGCGGTGTAGATATTTCCATGTTCATACAGATAGCGGTGCTGATATTTCCATGTTTATACAGGTAGCGGTGTAGATATTTCCATGTTTATACAGATAGCCGTGTAGATATTGCCATCTTTATACACGTAGAGGTGTAGATATTTCCATGTTTATACAGATAGCGGTGTAGATATCTCCTTCTTAATACAGATGGCGGTGTAGATATTTATATGTTCATACAGACGGCGGTGCAGATATTTCCATGTTCATACAGATGGTGGTGTAGATATTTCCATGTACATACAGATAGCGGTGTGGATATTTCCATGTTTATACAGATAGCGGTGAAGATGTATGCATGTTTACACAGATAGTGGTGTAGATATTTCCATGTTCATACAGATAGCGGTGTAGATATTTCCATGTTCATCCAGACGGCTGTGTAGACATATCCATGTTCATACAGATGGCGGTGAAGATATTTCCATGTTGATACAGATGGCTGTGTAGATATATCCATGTTCATACAGATGGCGGTGAAGATTTTTCCATGTTCATACAGATTGCGGTGTAGATATTTCCATGTTCATACAGATAGCGGTGCTGATATTTCCATGTTTATACAGGTATCAGTGTAGATATTTCCATGTTTATACAGGTAGCAGTGTAGATATTTCCATGTTTATACCGATAGCGGTGTAGATATTTCCATGTTTATACACATAGCGGTGTTGATATTTCCATGTTTATACAGATAGCGGTGTAGATAAATCCATCTTAATACAGATGGTGGTGTAGATATTTATATGTTCATACAGATGGCGGTGCAGATATTTCCATGTTCATACAGATGGCGGTGAAGATATTTCCATGTTCACACAGATGGCAGTATAGATACTTCCATGTTCATACTGATAGCGGTGATGATATTTCCATGTTTATACAGGTAGCGGTGTAGATATTTCCATGTTTATACAGATAGCCGTGTAGATATTGCCATGTTTATACACGTAGCGGTGTAGATATTTCCATGTTTATACAGATAGCGGTGTAGATATCTCCATCTTAATACAGATGGCGGTGTAGATAATTATATGTTCATTCAGATGGCGGTGCAGATATTTCCATGTTCATACAGATGGCGGTGTAGATATTTCCATGTTCATACAGATAGCGGTGTATGTATTTCCATGTTCATACAGATAGCGGTGTAGATATTTCCATGTTCATCCAGATGGCTGTGTAGATATATCCATGTTCATACAGATAGCGGTGTAGATATTTCCATGTTCATCCAGATGGCTGTGTAGCTATTTCCATGTTCATACAGATAGTGGTGTAGATATTTCCATGTTCATACAGATAGCGATGTAGATATTTCCATGTTCATACAGATAGCCGTGTAGATATTGCCATGTTCATACCGATAGCGGTGCTGATACTTCCATGTTTATACAGGTAGCGGTGTACATATTTCCGTGGTTATACAGGTAGCGGTGTAGATATTTCCATGTTCATATAGATAGCGGTGTAGATATTTCCATGTTTATACAGATAGCGGTGTAGATATCTCCTTCTTAATACAGATGGCGGTGTAGATATTTATATGTTCATACAGACGGCGGAGCAGATATTTCCATGTTCATACAGATGGTGGTGTAGATATTTCCATGTTCATACAGATAGCGGTGTGGATATTTCCATGTTTATACAGATAGCGGTGAAGATGTATGCATGTTTACACAGATAGTGGTGTAGATATTTCCATGTTCATACAGATAGCGGTGTGGATATTTCCATGTTTATACAGATAGCGGTGAAGATGTATGCATGTTTTCACAGATAGTGGTGTAGATATTTCCATGTTCATACAGATAGCGGTGTAGATATTTCCATGTTCATCCATACGGCTGTGTAGACATATCCATGTTCATAAAGGTGGCGGTGAAGATTTTTCCATGTTCATACAGATGGCGGTGTAGATATTTCCATGTTCATACAGATAGCGGTGCTGATATTTCCATGTTTATACAGGTAGCAGTGTAGATATTTCCATGTTTATACCGATAGCGGTGTAGATATTTCCATGTTTATACACATAGCGGTGTAGATATTTCCATGTTTATACAGATAGCGGTGTAGATATATCCATCTTAATACAGATGGTGGTGTAGATATTTATATGTTCATACAGATGGCGGTGCAGATATTTCCATGTTCATACAGATGGCGGTGAAGATATTTCCATGTTCACACAGATGGCAGTGTAGATACTTCCATGTTCATACTGATAGCGGTGCTGATATTTCCATGTTTATACAGGTAGCGGTGTAGATATTTCCATGTTTATACAGATAGCAGTGTAGATATTGCCATGTTTATACACGTAGCGGTGTAGATATTTCCATGTTTATACAGATAGCGGTGTAGATATCTCCATCTTAATACAGATGGCGGTGCAGATATTTATATGTTCATTCAGATGGCGGTGCAGATATTTCCATGTTCATACAGATGGCGGTGTAGATATTTCCATGTTCATACAGATAGCAGTTTAGTTATTTCCATGTGTAAAGAGATAGCTGTGTAGATATTTCCATGTATATGCAGTTAGCTGTGTAGACATTTCCATTTTCAAGCAGATAGCGGTGTATATATTTCCCTGTTCAAACAGTTAGCGGTGTAGATATTTCCATGTTCATAAAGATAGCAGTGTAGATATTTCCATGTTTATACAGATAGCGGTGAAGATGTATGCATGTTTACACAGATAGCGGTGTAGATATTTCCATGTTCATCCACATGGCTGTGTAGATATATCCATGTTCATACAGATAGCAGTGTAGATATTTCCATGTTCATACAGATAGCGGTGCAGTTATTTCCATGTTCATCCAGATGGCTGTGTAGATATATCCATGTTCATACAGATGGCGGTGAAGATATTTCCATGTTCATACAGATAGCGGTGTAGATATTTCCATGTTCATACAGATAGCGGTGTAGATATTTCCATGTTCATACAGATAGTGGTGCAGATATTTCCATGTTCATCCAGATGGCTGTGTAGATATATCCATGTTCATACAGATATCGGTGTAGATATTTCCATGTTCATCCAGATGGCTGTGTAGCTATTTCCATGTTCATACAGATAGTGGTGTAGATATTTCCATGTTCATACAGATAGCGATGTAGATATTTCCATGTTCATACAGATAGCCATGTAGATATTGCCATGTTCATACCGATAGCGGTGCTGATACTTCCATGTTTATACAGGTAGTGGTGTACATATTTCCGTGTTTATACAAGTAGCGGTGTAGATATTTCCATGTTCATATAGATAGCGGTGTAGATGTTTCCATGTTTATACAGATAGCGGTGTAGATATCTCCTTCTTAATACAGATGGCGGTGTAGATATTTATATGTTCATACAGACGGCTGTGCAGATATTTCCATGTTCATACAGATGGTGGTGTAGATATTTCCATGTTGATACTGATAGCGGTGTGGATATTTCCATGTTTATACAGATAGCGGTGAAGATGTATGCATGTTTACACAGATAGTGGTGTAGATATTTCCATGTTCATACAGATAGCGGTGTAGATATTTCCATGATCATCCAGACGGCTGTGTAGACATATCCAGGTTCATACAGATGGCGGTGAAGATATTTCCATGTTGATACAGATGGCTGTGTAGATATATCCATGTTCATACAGATGGCGGTGAAGATTTTTCCATGTTCATACAGATGGCGGTGTAGATATTTCCATATTCATACAGATAGCGGTGCTGATATTTCCATGTTTATACAGGTAGCAGTGTAGATATTTCCATGTTTATACAGATAGCGGTGTAGATATTTCCATGTTTATACACATAGCGGTGTAGATATTTCCATGTTTATACAGATAGCCGTGTAGATATTGCCATCTTTATACACGTAGCGGTGTAGATATTTCCATGTTTATACAGATAGCGGTGTAGATATCTCCATCTTAATACAGATGGAGGTGCAGATATTTATATGTTCATTCAGATGGCGGTGCAGATATTTCCATGTTCATACAGATGGCGGTGTAGATATTTCCATGTTCATACAGATAGCAGTTTAGTTATTTCCATGTGTAATGAGATAGCTGTGTAGATATTTCCATGTATATGCAGGTAGCTGTGTAGACATTTCCATTTTCAAGCAGATAGCGGTGTATATATTTCCCTGTTCATACAGTTAGCGGTGTAGATATTTCCATGTTCATAAAGATAGCAGTGTAGATATTTCCATGTTTATACAGATAGCGGTGAAGATGTATGCATGTTTACACAGATAGCGGTGTACATATTTCCATGTTCATCCAGATGGCTGTGTAGATATATCCATGTTCATACAGATAGCAGTGTAGATATTTCCATGTTCATACAGATAGCGGTGCAGTTATTTCCATGTTCATCCAGATGGCTGTGTAGATATATCCATGTTCATACAGATGGCAGTGAAGATATTTCCATGTTCATACAGATAGTGGTGTAGATATTTCCATGTTCATACAGATAGCGGTGTAGATGTTTCCATGTTCATACAGATAGCGGTGCAGGTATTTCCATGTTCATCCAGATGGCTGTGTAGATATATCCATGTTTATACAGATGGCGGTGAAGATATTTCCATGTTCATACAGATAGCGGTGTAGATATTTCCATGTTCATAGAGATAGCGGTGTAGATATTTCCATGTTCATCCAGATGGCTGTGTAGATATATCCATGTTCATACAGATAGCGGTGTAGATATTTCCATGTTCATCCAGATGGCTGTGTAGCTATTTCCATGTTCATATAGATAGTGGTGTAGATATTTCCATGTTCATACAGATAGCAATGTAGATATTTCCATGTTCATACAGATAGCCGTGTAGATATTGCCATGTTCATACCGATAGCGGTGCTGATACTTCCATGTTTATACAGGTAGTGGTGTACATATTTCCGTGTTTATACAAGTAGCGGTGTAGATATTTCCATGTTCATATAGATAGCGGTGTAGATATTTCCATGTTTATACAGATAGCGGTGTAGATATCTCCTTCTTAATACAGATGGCGGTGTAGATATTTATATGTTCATACAGACGGCGGTGCAGATATTTCCATGTTCATACAGATGGTGGTGTAGATATTTCCATGTTGATACAGATAGCGGTGTGGATATTTCCATGTTTATACAGATAGCGGTGAAGATGTATGCATGTTTACACAGATAGTGGTGTAGATATTTCCATGTTCATACAGATAGCGGTGTAGATATTTCCATGATCATTCAGACGTCTGTGTAGACATATCCATGTTCATACAGATGGCGGTGAAGATATTTCCATGTTGATACAGATGGCTGTGTAGATATATCCATGTTCATACAGATGGCGGTGAAGATTTTTCCATGTTCATACAGATGGCGGTGTAGATATTTCCATGTTCATACAGATAGCGGTGTAGTTATTTCCATGTGTAAAGAGATAGCTGTGTAGATATTTCCATGTATATGCAGTTAGCTGTGTAGACATTTCCATTTTCAAGCAGATAGCGGTGTATATATTTCCCTGTTCAAACAGTTAGAGGTGTAGATATTTCCAAGTTCATAAAGATAGCAGTGCAGATATTTCCATGTTTATACAGATAGCGGTGAAGATGTATGCATGTTTACACAGATAGCGGTGTAGATATTTCCATGTTCATCCAGATGGCTGTGTAGATATATCCATGTTCATACAGATAGCGGTGTAGACATTTCCATGTTCATACAGATAGCGGTACAGATATTTCCATGTTCATCCAGATGGCTGTGTAGATATATCCATGTTCATACAGATGGCGGTGAAGATATTTCCATGTTCATACAGATATCAGTGTAGATATTTCCATGTTCATACAGATAGCGGTGTAGATAATTCCATGTTCATACAGATAGCGGTGTAGATATTTCCATGTTTATACAGATAGCAGTGTATGTATTTCCAAGTTCATACAGATAGCGGTGTAGATATTTCCATGTTCATCCAGATGGCTGTGTAGATATATCCATGTTCATTCAGATAGCGGTGTAGATACTTCCATGTTCATCCAGATGGCTGTGTAGCTATTTCCATGTTCATACAGATAGTGGTGTAGATATTTGCATGTTCATACAGATAGCGATGTAGATATTTCCATGTTCATACAGGTAGCCATGTAGATATTGCCATGTTCATACCGATAGCGGTGCTGATACATCCATGTTTATACAGGTAGCGGTGTACATATTTCCGTGTTTATACAGGTAACGGTGTAGATATTTCCATGTTCATATAGATAGCGGTGTAGATATTTCCATGTTTATACAGATAGCGGTGTAGATATCTCCTTCTTATACAGATGGCGGTGTAGATATTTATATGTTCATACAGACGGCGGTGCAGATATTTCCATGTTCATACAGATGGTGTTGTAGATATTTCCATGTTCATACAGATAGCGGTGTGGATATTTCCATGTTTATACAGATAGCGGTGAAGATGTATGCATGTTTACACAGATAGTGGTGTAGATATTTCCATGTTCATACAGATAGAGGTGTAAATAATTCCATGTTCATCCAGACGGCTGTGTAGACATATCCATGTTCATACAGATGGCGGTGAAGATATTTCCATGTTGATACAGATGGCTGTGTAGATATATCCATGTTCATACAGATGGCGGTGAAGATTTTTCCATGTTCATACAGATGGCGGTGTAGATATTTCCATGTTCATACAGATAGCGGTGCTGATATTTCCATGTTTATACAGGTAGCAGTGTAGATATTTACATGTTTATACAGATAGCGGTGTAGATATTCCCATGTTTATACACATAGCGGTGTAGATATTTCCATGTTTATACAGATAGCGGTGTAGATATCTCCATCTTAATACAGATGGTGGTGTAGATATTTATATGTTCATACAGATGGCGGTGCAGATATTTCCATGTTCATACAGATGGCGGTGAAGATATTTCCATGTTCACACAGATGGCGGTGTAGATACTTCCATGTTCATACTGATAGCGGTGCTGATATTTCCATGTTTATACAGGTTGCGGTGTAGATATTTCCATGTTTATACAGATGGCGGTGTAGATATTTCCATGTTTATACACATAGCGGTGTAGATATTTCCATGTTTATACAGATAGCGGTGTAGATATCTCCATCTTAATACAGATGGCGGTGCAGATATTTATATGTTCATTCAGATGGCGGTGCAGATATTTCCATGTTCATACAGATGGCGGTGTAGATATTTCCATGTTCATACAGATAGCGGTGTACTTATTTCCATGTGTAAAGAGATAGCTGTGTAGATATTTCCATGTATATGCAGTTAGCTGTGTAGACATTTCCATTTTCAAGCAGATAGCGGTGTATATATTTCCCTATTCAATCAGATAGCGGTGTAGATATTTCCATGTTCATAAAGATAGCAGTGTAGATATTTCCATGTTTATACAGATAGCGGTGAAGATGTATGCATGTTTACACAGATAGCGGTGTAGATATTTCCATGTTCATCCAGATGGCTGTGTAGATATATCCATGTTCATACAGATAGCGGTGTAGATATTTCCATGTTCATACAGATAGCGGTGCAGTTATTTCCATGTTCATCCAGATGGCTGTGTATATATATCCATGTTCATACAGATGGCGGTGAAGATATTTCCATGTTCATACAGATAGCGGTGTAGATATTTCCATGTTCATACAGATAGCGTTGTAGATATTTCCATGTTCATACAGATAGCGGTGTATGTATTTCCATGTTCATACAGATAGCGGTGTAGATATTTCCATGTTCCTACTGAGGGCGGTGCTGATATTTCCATGTTTATACAGGTAGCGGTGTAGATATTTCCATGTTTATACAGATAGCGGTGTAGATATTTCCATGTTTATACACGTAGCGGTGTAGATATTTCCATGTTTATACAGATAGCGGTGTAGATATCTCCATCTTAATACAGATGGCGGTGTAGATATTTATATGTTCATACAGATGGCGGTGCAAATATTTCCATGTTCATACAGATGGCGGTGTAGATATTACCATGTTTATAGAGACAGCGGTGTAGTTATTTCCATGTGTAAAGAGATAGCTGTGTAGATATTTCCATGTATATGCAGATAGCTTTGTAGATATTTCCATTTTCATGCAGATAGCGGTGTAGATATTTCCATGTTCAAACAGATAGCGGTGTAGATATTTCCATGTTCATACAGATAGCAGTGTAGATATTTCCATGTTTATACAGATAGCGGTGAAGATGTATGCATGTTTACACAGATAGCGGTGTAGATATTTCCATGTTCATACTGATAGCGTTGTAGATATTTCCATGTTCATCCAGATGGCAGTGTAGATATATCCATGTTCTTCCAGATGGCTGTGAAGATATATCCATGTTCATACAGATGGCGGTGAAGATATTTCCATGTTCATACAGATAGCGGTGTAGATATTTCCATATTCATACAGATAGCAGTGTATGTATTTCCATGTTCATACAGATAGCGGTGTAGGTATTTCCATGTTCATCCAGATGGCTGTGTAGATATATCCATGTTCATACAGATAGCAGTGTAGATATTTCCATGTTCATCCAGATGGCTGTGTAGCTATTTCCATGTTCATACAGATAGTGGTGTAGATATTTCCATGTTCATACAGATAGCGGTGTAGATATTTCCATGTTCATACAGATAGCCGTGTAGATATTGCCATGTTCATACCGATAGCGGTGCTGATACTTCCATGTTTATACAGGTAGCGGTGTACATATTTCCGTGTTTATACAGGTAGCAGTGTAGATATTTCCATGTTCATACAGATAGCGGTGTAGATATTTCCATGTTTATACAGATACTGGTGTAGATATCTCCTTCTTAATACAGATGGCGGTGTAGATATTTATATGTTCATACAGATGGCGGTGCAGATATTTCCATGTTCATACAGATGGTGGTGTAGATATTTCCATGTTTATAGAGATAGCGGTGTAGTTATTTCCACGTGCAAAGAGATAGCTGTGTAGATATTTCCATGTATATGCAGATAGCTGTGTAGATATTTCCATTTTCATGCAGATAGCGGTGTAGATATTTCCATGTTCAAACAGATAGCGGTGTAGATATTTCCATGTTCATACAGATAGCAGTGTAGATATTTCCATGTTTATACAGATAGCGGTGAAGATGTATGCATGTTTACACAGATAGCGGTGTAGATATTTCCATGTTCATACAGATAGCGGTGTAGATATTTCCATGTTCATCCAGATGGCTGTTAAGATATATCCATGTTCATCCAGATGGCTGTGTAGATATATCCATGTTCATACAGATGGCGTTGAAGATATTTCCATGTTCATACAGATAGCGGTGTAGATATTTCCATATTCATACAGATAGCAGTGTATGTATTTCCATGTTCATACAGATAGCGGTGTAGATATTTCCATGTCCATCCAGATGGCTGTGTAGATATATCCATGTTCATACAGATAGCGGTGTAGATATTTCCATGTTCATCCAGATGGCTGTGTAGCTATTTCCATGTTCATACAGATAGTGGTGTAGATATTTCCATGTTCATACAGATAGCGGTGTAGATATTTCCATGTTCATACAGATAGCAGTGTAGATATTGCCATGTTCATACCGTTAGCGGTGCTGATACTTCCATGTTTATACAGGTAGCGGTGTACATACTTCCGTGTTTATACAGGTAGCGGTGTAGATATTTCCATGTTCATACAGATAGCGGTGTAGATATTTCCATGTTTATACAGATAGCGGTGTAGATATCTCCTTCTTAATACAGATGGCGGTGTAGATATTTATATGTTCATACAGATGGCGGTGCAGATATTTCCATGTTCATACAGATGGTGGTGTAGATATTTCCATGTTTATAGAGATAGCGGTGTAGTTATTTCCATGTGCAAAGAGATAGCTGTGTAGATATTTCCATGTATATGCAGATAGCTGTGTAGATATTTCCATTTTCATGCTCATAGCGGTGTAGATATTTCCATGTTCAAACAGCGTTGTAGATATTTCCATGTTCATACAGATAGCGGTGTGGATATTTCCATGTTTATACAGATAGCAGTGAAGATGTATGCATGTTTACGCAGATAGAGGTGTAGATATTTCCATGTTCATACAGATAGCGGTGTAGATATTTCCATGTTCATCCAGACGGCTGTGTAGACATATCCATGTTCATACAGATGGCGCTGAAGATATTTTCATGTTCATACAGATGGCTGTGTAGATATATCCATGTTCATACAGATGGCGGTGAAGATTTTTCCATGTTAATACAGATGGCGGTGTAGATATTTCCATGTTCATACAGATAGCGGTGTAGATATCTCCATCTTACTACAGATGGCGGTGTAGATATTTATATGTTCATACAGATGGCGGTGCAGATATTTCCATGATCATACAGATGGCGGTGAAGATATTTCCATGTTCATACAGATGGCGGTGTAGATACTTCCATGTTCATACTGATAGTGGTGCTGTTATTTCCATGTTTATACAGGTAGCGGTGTAGATATTTCCATGTTTATACAGATAGCGGTGTAGATATTTCCATGTTTATACACATAGCGGTGTAGATATTTCCATGTTTATACAGATTGCGGTGTAGATATCTCCATCTTAATACAGATGGCGGTGTAGATATTTATATGTTCATTCAGATGGCGGTGCAGATATTTCCATGTTCATACAGATGGCGGTGTAGATATTTCCATGTTCATACAGATAGCGGTGTAGTTATTTCCATGTGTAAAGAGATAGCTGTGTAGATATTTCCATGTATATGCAGAAAGCTGTGTAGACATTTCCATTTTCATGCAGATAGCGGTGTATATATTTCCCTGTTCAAACAGTTAGCGGTGTAGATATTTCCATGTTCATAAAGATAGCAGTGTAGATATTTCCATGTTTATACAGATAGCGGTGAAGATGTATGCATGTTTACACAGATAGCGGTGTAAATATTTCCATGTTCATCCAGATGGCTCTGTAGATATATCCATTTTCATACAGATAGCGGTGTAGATATTTCCATGTTCATACAGATAGCGGTGCAGATATTTCCATGTTCATCCAGATGGCTGTGTAGATATATCCATGTTCAAACAGATGGCGGTGAAGATATTTCCATGTTCATACAGATAGCGGTGTAGATATTTCCATGTTCATACAGATAACGGTGTAGATATTTCCATGTTCATACAGATAGCGGTGTATGTATTTCCATGTTCATACAGATAGCGGTGTATGTATTTCCATGTTCATACAGATAGCGGTGTAGATATTTCCATGTTCATCCAGATGGCTGTGTAGATATTCCCATGTTCATCCAGATGGCTGTGTAGCTATTTCCATGTTCATTCAGATAGCCGTGTAGATATTGCCATGTTCATTCCGATAATTGTGCTGATACTTCCATGTTTATACAGGTAGCGGTGTACATATTTCCGTGTTTATACAGGTAGTGGTGTAGATATTTCCATGTTCATACAGATTGTGGTGTAGATATTTCCATGTTTATACAGATAGCGGTGTAGATATCTCATTCTTAATACAGATGGCGGTGTAGATATTTATATGTTCATAGAGATGGCGGTGTAGATATTTCCATGTTCATACAGATGGTGGTGTAGATATTTCCATGTTCATACAGATAGCGGTGTGGATATTTCCATGTTTATACAGATAGCGGTGAAGATGTATGCATGTTTACACAGATAGCGGTGTAGATATTTCCATGTTCATACAGATAGCGGTGTAGATATTTCCATGTTCTTCCAGACGGCTGTGTAGACATTTCCATGTTCATACAGATGGCTGTGAAGATATTTCCATGTTCATACAGATGGCTATGTAGATATATCCATGTTCATACAGATGGCGGTGAAGATATTTCCATGTTCATACAGATGGCGGTGTAGATATTTCAATGTTCATACAGAGTGCGGTGCTGATATTTCCATGTCTATACAGGTAGCAGTGTAGATATTTCCATGTTTATACAGATAGCGGTGTAGATATTTCCATGTTTATACACATTGTGGTGTAGATATTTCCATGTTTATACAGATAGCGGTGTAGATATTTCCATCTTAATACAGATGGCGTTGTAGATATTTATATGTTCATACAGACGGCGGTGCAGATATTTCCATGATCATACAGATGGCGGTGAAGATATTTCCATGTTCATACAGATGGCGGTGTAGATATTACCAGGTTTACAGAGATAGCAGTGTAGTTATTTACATGTGTAAAGAGATAGCTGTGTAGATATTTCCATGTATATGCAGATAGCTGTGTAGATATTTCCATTTTCATGCAGATAGCAGTGTAGATATTTCCATGTTTATAAAGATAGCGGTGAAGATGTATGCATGTTTACACAGATAGCGGTGTAGATCTTTCCATGTTCATACAGATAGCGGTGTAGATATCTCCATCTTAATACAGATGGTTGTGTAGATATTTATATGTTCATACAGATGACGGTGCAGATATTTCCATGTTCATACAGATGGCGGTGAAGATATTTCCATGTTCACACAGATGGCGGTGTAGATACTTCCACGTTCATACTGATAGCGGTGCTGATATTTCCATGTTTATACAGGTAGCGGTGTAGTTATTTCCATGTTTATACAGATGGCGGTGTAGATATTTCCATGTTTATACACATAGCGGTGTAGATATTTCCATGTTTATACAGATAGCGGTGTAGATATCTCCATCTTAATACAGATGGCGGTGCAGATATTTATATGTTCATTCAGATGGCGGTGCAGATATTTCCATGTTCATACAGATGGCGGTGTAGATATTTCCATGTTCATACAGATAGCGGTGTACTTATTTCCATGTGTAAAGAGATTGCTGTGTAGATATTTCCATGTATATGCAGTTAGCTGTGTAGACATTTCCATTTTCAAGCAGATAACGGTGTATATATTTCCCTGTTCAATCAGTTAGCGGTGTAGATATTTCCATGTTCATAAAGATAGCAGTGTAGATATTTCCATGTTTATACAGATAGCGGTGAAGATGTATGCATGTTTACACAGATAGCGGTGTAGATATTTCCATGTTCATCCAGATGGCTGTGTAGATATATCCATGTTCATACAGATAGCGGTGTAGATATTTCCATGTTCATACAGATAGCGGTGCAGTTATTTCCATGTTCATCCAGATGGCTGTGTAGATATATCCATGTTCATACAGATGGCGGTGAAGATATTTCCATGTTCATACAGATAGCGGTGTAGATATTTCCATGTTCATACAGATAGCGGTGTAGATATTTCCATGTTCCTACAGAGGGCGGTGCTGATATTTCCATGTTGATACAGGTAGCGGTGTAGGTATTTCCATGTTTATACAGATAGCGGTGTAGATATTTCCATGTTTATACATGTAGCGGTGTAGATATTTCCATGTTTATACAGATAGCGGTGTAGATATCTCCATCTTAATACAGATGGCGGTGTAGATATTTATATGTTCATACAGATGGCGGTGCAAATATTTCCATGTTCATACAGATGGCGGTGTAGATATTACCATGTTTATAGAGACAGCGGTGTAGTTATTTCCATGTGTAAAGAGATAGCTGTGTAGATATTTCCATGTATATGCAGATAGCTGTGTAGATATTTCCATTTTCATGCAGATAGCGGTTTAGATATTTCCATGTTCAAACAGATAGCGGTGTAGATATTTCCATGTTCATACAGATAGCAGTGTAGATATTTCCATGTTTATACAGATAGCGGTGAAGATGTATGCATGTTTACACAGATAGCGGTGTAGATATTTCCATGTTCATACAGATAGCGGTGTAGATATTTCCATGTTCATCCAGATGGCTGTGTAGATATATCCATGTTCATCCAGATGGCTGTGTAGATATATCCATGTTCATACAGATGGCGGTGAAGATATTTCCATGTTCATACAGATAGCGGTGTAGATATTTCCATATTCATACAGATAGCAGTGTATATATTTCCATGTTCATACAGATAGCGGTGTAGATATTTCCATGTTCATCCAGATGGCTGTGTAGATATATCGATGTTCATACAGATAGCGGTGTAGATATTTCCCTGTTAAAACAGTTAGCGGAGTAGATATTTCCATGTTCATAAAGATAGCAGTGTAGATATTTCCATGTTTCTACAGATAGCGGTGAAGATGTATGCATGTTTACACAGATAGCGGTGTAGATATTTCCATGTTCATCCAGATGGCTCTGTAGATATATCCATGTTCATACAGATAGCGGTGTAGATATTTCCATGTTCATACAGATAGCGGTGCAGATATTTCCATGTTCATCCAGATGGCTGTGTAGATATATCCATGTTCATACAGATGGCGGTGAAGATATTTCCATGTTCATACAGATAGCGGTGTAGATATTTCCATGTTCATACAGATAGCGGTGTAGATATTTCCATGTTCATACAGATAGCGGTGTATGTATTTCCATGTTCATACAGATAGCAGTTTAGATATTTCCATGTTCATCCAGATGGCTGTGTAGATATATCCATGTTCATACAGATAGCGGTGTAGATATTTCCATGTTCATCCAGATGGCTGTGTAGCTATTTCCATGTTCATACAGATAGTGGTGTAGATATTTCCATGTTCATACTGATAGCCGTGTAGATATTGCCATGTTCATACCGATAGCGGTGCTGATACTTCCATGTTTATACAGGTAGCGGTGTACATATTTCCGTGTTTATACAGGTAGCGGTGTAGATATTTCCATGTTCATACAGATAGCAGTGTAGATATTTCCATGTTTATACAGATAGCGGTGTAGATATCTCCTTCTTAATACAGATGGTGGTGTAGATATTTATATGTTCATACAGACGGCGGTGCAGATACATCCATGTTCATACAGATGGTGGTGTTGATATTTCCATGTTTATAGAGATAGCGGTGTAGTTATTTCATGTGCAAAGAGATAGCTGTGTAGATATTTCCATGTATATACAGATAGCTGTGTAGATATTTCCATTTCCATGCAGACAGCGGTGTAGATATTTCCATGTTCAAACAGATAGCGGTGTAGATATTTCCATGTACATACAGATAGCGGTGTGGATATTTCCATGTTTATACAGATAGCGGTGAAGATGTATGCATGTTTACACAGAGAGCGGTGTAGATATTTCCATGTTCATACAGATAGCGGTGTAGATATTTCCATGTTCATCCAGACGGCTGTGTAGACATATCCATGTTCATACAGATGGCGGTGAAGATGTTTCCATGCTTATACAGAAGCTGTGTAGATTTATCCATGTTGATACAGATGGCGGTGAAGATTTTTCCATGTTTATACAGATGGCGGTATAGATATTTTCATGTCCATACAGATAGCGGTGCTGATATTTCCATGTTTATACAGGTAGCAGTGTCGATATTTCCATGTTTATACAGATAGTGGTGTAGATATTTCCATGTTTATACACATAGCGTTGTAGATATTTCCATGTTTATACAGATAGCGGTGTAGATATCTCCATCTTAATACAGATGGCGGTGTAGATATTTATATGTTCATACAGATGGCGGTGCAGATATTTCCATGTTCATACAGATGGCGGTGAAGATATTTCCATGTTCATACAGATGGCGGTGTAGATACTTCCATGTTCATACTGATAGCGGTGCTGATATTTCCATGTTTATACAGGTAGCGGTGTAGATATTTCCATGTTTATACAGATAGCGGTGTAGATATTTCCATGTTTATACACATAGCGGTGTAGATAATTATATGTTCATTCAGATGGCGGTGCAGATATTTCCATGTTCATACAGATGGCGGTGTAGATATTTCCATGTTCATACAGATAGCGGTGTAGTTATTTCCATGTGTAAAGAGATAGCTGTGTAGATATTTAAATGTATATGCAGATAGCTGTGTTGCCATTTCCATTTTCAAGCAGATAGTGGTGTAAATATTTCCCTGTTCAAACAGTTAGCGGTGTAGATATTTTCATGTTCATAAAGATAGCAGTTTAGATATTTCCATGTTTATACAGATAGCGGTGAAGATGTATGCATGTTTACACAGATAGCGGTGTAGATATTTCCATGTTCATCCAGATGGCTCTGTAGATATATCCATGTTCATACAGATAGCGGTGAAGGTATTTCCAAGTTCATACAGATAGCGGTGCAGATATTTCCATGTTCATCCAGATGGCTGTGTAGATATATCCATGTTCATACAGATGGCGGTGAAGATATTTCCATGTTCATACAGATAGCGGTGTAGATATTTCCATGTTCATACAGATAGCGGTGTAGATATTTCCATGTTCATACAGATAGCGGTGTATGTATTTCCATGTTCATACAGATAGCGGTGTAGATATTTCCATGTTCATCCAGATGGCTGTGTAGATATATCCATGTTCATACAGATAGCGGTGTAGATATTTCCATGTTCATCCAGATGGCTGTGTAGCTATTTCCATGTTCATACAGATAGTGGTGTAGATATTTCCATGTTCATACAGATAGCGATGTAGATATTTCCGTGTTCATACAGATAGCCGTGTAGATATTGCCATGTTCATACCGATAGCGGTGCTGATACTTCCATGTTTATACAGGTAGCGGTGTACATATTTCCTTGGTATACAGGTAGCGGTGTAGATATTTCCATGTTCATATAGATAGCGGTGTAGATATTTCCATGTTTATACAGATAGCGGTGTAGATATCTCCTTCTTAATACAGATGGCGGTGTAGATATTTATATGTTCATACAGACGGCGGAGCAGATATTTCCATGTTCATACAGATGGTGGTGTAGATATTTCCATGTTCATACAGATAGCGGTGTGGATATTTCCATGTTTATACAGATAGCGGTGAAGATGTATGCATGTTTACACAGATAGTGGTGTAGATATTTCCATGTTCATACAGATAGCGGTGTAGATATTTCCATGTTCATCCATACGGCTGTGTAGACATATCCATGTTCATAAAGATTGCGGTGAAGATATTTCCATGTTGATACAGATGGCTGTGTAGATATATCCATGTTCATACAGATGGCGGTGAAGATTTTTCCATGTTCATACAGATGGCGGTGTAGATATTTCCATGTTCATACAGATAGCGGTGCTGATATTTCCATGTTTATACAGGTAGCAGTGTAGATATTACCATGTTTATACCGATAGCGGTGTAGATATTTCCATGTTTATACACATAGCGGTGTAGATATTTCCATGTTTATACAGATAGCGGTGTAGATATATCCATCTTAATACAGATGGTGGTGTAGATATTTATATGTTCATACAGATGGCGGTGCAGATATTTCCATGTTCATACAGATGGCGGTGAAGATATTTCCATGTTCACACAGATGGCAGTGTAGATACTTCCATGTTCATACTGATAGCAGTGCTGATATTTCCATGTTTATACAGGTAGCGGTGTAGATATTTCCATGTTTATACAGATAGCCGTGTAGATATTGCCATGTTTATACACGTAGCGGTGTAGATATTTCCATGTTTATACAGATAGCGGTGTAGATATCTCCATCTTAATACAGATGGCGGTGTAGATAATTATATGTTCATTCAGATGGCGGTGCAGATATTTCCATGTTCATACAGATGGCGGTGTAGATATTTCCATGTTCATACAGATAGCGGTGTAGTTATTTCCATGTGTAAAGAGATAGCTGTGTAGATATTTCCATGTATATGCAGATAGCTGTGTTGCCATTTCCATTTTCAAGCAGATAGTGGTGTATATATTTCCCTGTTCAAACAGTTAGCGGTGTAGATATTTCCATGTTCATAAAGATAGCAGTGTAGATATTTCCATGTTTATACAGATAGCGGTGAAGATGTATGCATGTTTACACAGATAGCGGTGTAGATATTTCCATGTTCATCCAGATGGCTGTGTAGATATATCCATGTTCATACAGATAGCGGTGTAGATATTTCCATGTTCATACAGATAGCGGTGCCGATATTTCCATGTTCATCCAGATGGCTGTGTAGATATATCCATGTTCATACAGATGGCGGTGAAGATATTTCCATGTTCATACAGATAGCGGTATACATATTTCCATGTTCATACAGATAGCGGTGTAGATATTTCCATGTTCATACAGATAGCGGTGTATGTATTTCCATGTTCATACAGATAGCGGTGTAGATATTTCCATGTTCAACCAGATGGCTGTGTGGATATATCCATGTTCATACAGATAGCGGTGTGGCTATTTCCATGTTTATACAGATAGCGGTGAAGATGTATGCATGTTTACTCAGATAGTGGTGTAGATATTTCCATGTTCATACAGATAGCGGTGTAGATATTTCCATGTTCATCCATACGGCTGTGTAGACATATCCATGTTCATAAAGATGGCGGTGAAGATATTTCCATGTTGATACAGATGGCTGTGTAGATATATCCAGGTTCATAGAGATGGCGGTGAAGATTTTTCCATGTTCATACAGAAGCGGTGTAGATATTTCCATGTTCATACAGATAGCGGTGCTGTTATTTCCATGTTTATGCAGGTAGCAGTGTAGATATTTCCATGTTTATACAGATAGCGGTGTAGATATTTCCATGTTTATACACATAGCGGTGTAGATATTTCCATGTTTATACAGATAGCGTGTAGATATCTCCATCTTAATACAGATGGCGGTGTAGATATTTATATGTTCATACAGATGGCGGTGCAGATATTTCCATGTTCATACAGATGCGGTGAAGATATTTCCATGTTCATACAGATGGTGGTGTAGATACTTCCATGTTCATACTGATAGCGGTGCTGATATTTCCAAGTTTATACAGGTAGCGGTGTAGATATTTCCATGTTTATACATATAGCGGTGTAGATATTTCCATGTTTATACACATAGCGGTGCAGATATTTCCATGTTTATACAGATAGCGGTGTAGATATTTCCATCTTAATACAGATGGCGGTGTAGATATTTATATGTTCATTCAGATGGCGGTGGAGATATTTCCATGTTCATACAGATAGCGGTGTAGTTATATTCCATGTGTAAAGAGATAGCTGTGTAGATATTTCCATGTATATGCAGACAGCTGTGTAGACATTTCCATTTTCATGCAGATAGAGGTGTATATATTTCCCTTTTAAAATAGCGGTGTAGATATTTCCATGTTCATTAAGATAGCAGTGTAGATATTTCCATGTTTATACAAAAAGCGGTGAAGATGTATGCATGTTTACACAGATAGCGGTGTAGATATTTCCATGTTCATCCAGATGGCTGTGTAGAAATATCCATGTTCATACAGATAGCGGTGTAGATATTTCCATGTTCATACAGATAGCGGTGCAGATATTTCCATGTTCATCCAGATGGCTGTGTAGATATATCCATGTTCATACAGATGGCGGTGAAGATATTTCCATGTTCATACAGATAGCGGTGTAGATATTTCCATGTTCATACAGATAGCGGTGTTGTTATTTCCAAGTTCATACAGATAGCGGTGTATGTATTTCCATGTTCATACAGATAGCGGTGTAGATATTTCCATGTTCATACAGATGGCGGTGTAGTTTTTCCATGTTCATAGGGATGGCGGTGTAGATATTTCCATATTTATAGAGATAGCGGTGTAGTTATTTCCATGTTCCTGGAGATAGCGGTGTAGATATTTCCATGTATATTCAGTTAGCTTTGTACATATTTCCATGTTCAGACAGATAGCGGTGTAGATATTTCCATGTTCATCCAGATGGCTGTGTAGATATATCCATGTTCATACAGATAGCGGTGTAGATATTTCCATGTTCATCCAGATGGCTGTGTATCTATTTCCATGTTCATACAGATAGTGGTGTAGATATTTCCATGTTCATACAGATAGCGATGTAGATATTTCCATGTTCATACAGATAGCCGTGTAGATATTGCCATGTTCATACCGATAGCGGTGCTGATACTTCCATGTTTATACAGGTAGCGGTTTTCATATTTCCGTGGTTATACAGGTAGCGGTGTAGATATTTCCATGTTAATATAGATAGCGGTGTAGATATTTCCATGTTTATACTGATAGCGGTGTAGATATCTCCTTCTTAATACAGATGGCGGTGTAGATATTTATATGTTCATACAGACGGCGGAGCAGATATTTCCATGTTCATACAGATGGTGGTGTAGATATTTCCATGTTCATACAGATAGCGGTGTGGATATTTCCATGTTTATACAGATAGCGGTGAAGATGTATGCATGTTTACTCAGATAGTGGTGTAGATATTTCCATGTTCATACAGATAGCGGTGTAGATATTTCCATGTTCATCCATACGGCTGTGTAGACATATCCATGTTCATAAAGATGGCGGTGAAGATATTTCCATGTTGATACAGATGGCTGTGTAGATATATCCATGTTCATACAGATGGCGGTGAAGATTTTTCCATGTTCATACAGATGGCGGTGTAGATATTTCCATGTTCATACAGATAGCGGTGTGGATATTTCCATGTTTATACAGATAGCGGTGAAGATGTATGCATGTTTACACAGATAGCGGTGTAGATATTTCCATGTTCATCCAGATGGCTGTGTAGAAATATCCATGTTCATACAGATAGCGGTGTAGATATTTCCATGTTCATACAGATAGCGGTGCAGATATTTCCATGTTCATCCATATGGCTGTGTAGATATATCCATGTTCATACAGATGGCGGTGAAGATATTTCCATGTTCATACAGATAGCGGTGTAGATATTTCCATGTTCATACAGATAGCGGTGTAGTTATTTCCAAGTTCATACAGATAGCGGTGTATGTATTTCCATGTTCATACAGATAGCGGTGTAGATATTTCCATGTTCATACAGATGGCGGTGTAGTTTTTCCATGTTCATAGGGATGGCGGTGTAGATATTTCCATATTTATAGAGATAGCGGTGTAGTTATTTCCATGTTCCTGGAGATAGCGGTGTAGATATTTCCATGTATATTCAGTTAGCTTTGTACATATTTCCATGTTCAGACAGATAGCGGTGTAGATATTTCCATGTTCATCCAGATGGCTGTGTAGATATATCCATGTTCATACAGATAGCGGTGTAGATATTTCCATGTTCATCCAGATGGCTGTGTATCTATTTCCATGTTCATACAGATAGTGGTGTAGATATTTCCATGTTCATACAGATAGCGATGTAGATATTTCCATGTTCATACAGATAGCCGTGTAGATATTGCCATGTTCATACCGATAGCGGTGCTGATACTTCCATGTTTATACAGGTAGCGGTGTTCATATTTCCGTGGTTATACAGGTAGCGGTGTAGATATTTCCATGTTCATATAGATAGCGGTGTAGATATTTCCATGTTTATACAGATAGCGGTGTAGATATCTCCTTCTTAATACAGATGGCGGTGTAGATATTTATATGTTCATACAGACGGCGGAGCAGATATTTCCATGTTCATACAGATGGTGGTGTAGATATTTCCATGTTCATACAGATAGCGGTGTGGATATTTCCATGTTTATACAGATAGCGGTGAAGATGTATGCATGTTTACTCAGATAGTGGTGTAGATATTTCCATGTTCATACAGATAGCGGTGTAGAAATTTCCATGTTCATCCATACGGCTGTGTAGACATATCCATGTTCATAAAGATGGCGGTGAAGATATTTCCATGTTGATACAGATGGCTGTGTAGATATATCCATGTTCATACAGATGGCGGTGAAGATTTTTCCATGTTCATACAGATGGCGGTTTAGATATTTCCATGTTCATACAGATAGCGGTGCTGATATTTCCATGTTTATACAGGTAGCAGTGTAGATATTTCCATGTTTATACCGATAGCGGTGTAGATATTTCCATGTTTATACACATAGCGGTGTAGATATTTCCATGTTTATACAGATAGCGGTGTAGATATATCCATCTTAATACAGATGGTGGTGTAGATATTTATATGTTCATACAGATGGCAGTGCAGATATTTCCATGTTCATACAGATGGCGGTGAATATATTTCCATGTTCACACAGATGGCAGTGTAGATACTTCCATGTTCATACTGATAGCGGTGCTGATATTTCCATGTTTATACAGGTAGCGGTGTAGATATTTCCATGTTTATACAGATAGCCGTGTAGATATTGCCATGTTTATAACGTAGCGGTGTAGATATTTCCATGTTTATACAGATAGTGGTGTAGATATCTCCATCTTAATACAGATGGCGGTGTAGATAATTATATGTTCATTCAGATGGCGGTGCAGATATTTCCATGTTCATACAGATGGCGGTGTAGATATTTCCATGTTCATACAGATAGCGGTGTAGTTATTTCCATGTGTAAAGAGATAGCTGTGTAGATATTTCCATGTATATGCAGATAGCTGTGTTGCCATTTCCATTTTCAAGCAGATAGTGGTGTATATATTTCCCTGTTCAAACAGTTAGCGGTGTAGATATTTTCATGTTCATAAAGATAGCAGTTTAGATATTTCCATGTTTATACAGATAGCGGTGAAGATGTATGCATGTTTACACAGATAGCGGTGTAGATATTTCCATGTTCATCCAGATGGCTCTGTAGATATATCCATGTTCATACAGATAGCGGTGAAGGTATTTCCAAGTTCATACAGATAGCGGTGCAGATATTTCCATGTTCATCCAGATGGCTGTGTAGATATATCCATGTTCATACAGATGGCGGTGAAGATATTTCCATGTTCATACAGATAGCGGTGTAGATATTTCCATGTTCATACAGATAGCGGTGTAGATATTTCCATGTTCATACAGATAGCGGTGTATGTATTTCCATGTTCATACAGATAGCGGTGTAGATATTTCCATGTTCATCCAGATGGCTGTGTAGATATATCCATGTTCATACAGATAGCGGTGTAGATATTTCCATGTTCATCCAGATGGCTGTGTAGCTATTTCCATGTTCATACAGATAGTGGTGTAGATATTTCCATCTTCATACAGATAGCGATGTAGATATTTCCGTGTTCATACAGATAGCCGTGTAGATATTGCCATGTTCATACCGATAGCGGTGCTGATACTTCCATGTTTATACAGGTAGGGGTGTACATATTTCCTTGGTATACAGGTAGCGGTGTAGATATTTCCATGTTCATATAGATAGCGGTGTAGATATTTCCATGTTTATACAGATAGCGGTGTAGATATCTCCTTCTTAATACAGATGGCGGTGTAGATATTTATATGTTCATACAGACGGCGGAGCAGATATTTCCATGTTCATACAGATGGTGGTGTAGATATTTCCATGTTCATACAGATAGCGGTGTGGATATTTCCATGTTTATACAGATAGCGGTGAAGATGTATGCATGTTTACACAGATAGTGGTGTAGATATTTCCATGTTCATACAGATAGCGGTGTAGATATTTCCATGTTCATCCGTACGGCTGTGTAGACATATCCGTGTTCATAAAGACTGCGGTGAAGATATTTCCATGTTGATACAGATGGCTGTGTAGATATATCCATGTTCATACAGACGGCGGTGAAGATTTTTCCATGTTCATACAGATGGCGGTGTAGATATTTCCATGTTCATACAGATAGCGGTGCTGATATTTCCATGTTTATACAGGTAGCAGTGTAGATATTACCATGTTTATACCGATAGCGGTGTAGATATTTCCATGTTTATACACATAGCGGTGTAGATATTTCCATGTTTATACAGATAGCGGTGTAGATATATCCATCTTAATACAGATGGTGGTGTAGATATTTATATGTTCATACAGATGGCGGTGCAGATATTTCCATGTTCATACAGATGGCGGTGAAGATATTTCCATGTTCACACAGATGGCAGTGTAGATACTTCCATGTTCATACTGATAGCGGTGCTGATATTTCCATGTTTATACAGGTAGCGGTGTAGATATTTCCATGTTTATACAGATAGCCGTGTAGATATTGCCATGTTTATACACGTAGCGGTGTAGATATTTCCATGTTTATACAGATAGCGGTGTAGATATCTCCATCTTAATACAGATGGCGGTGTAGATAATTATATGTTCATTCAGATGGCGGTGCAGATATTTCCATGTTCATACAGATGGCGGTGTAGATATTTCCATGTTCATACAGATAGCGGTGTAGTTATTTCCATGTGTAAAGAGATAGCTGTGTAGATATTTCCATGTATATGCAGATAGCTGTGTTGCCATTTCCATTTTCAAGCAGATAGTGGTGTATATATTTCCCTGTTCAAACAGTTAGCGGTGTAGATATTTCCATGTTCATAAAGATAGCAGTGTAGATATTTCCATGTTTATACAGAAAGCGGTGAAGATGTATGCATGTTTACACAGATAGCGGTGTAGATATTTCCATGTTCATCCAGATGGCTCTGTAGATATATCCATGTCCATACAGATAGCGGTGTAGATATTTCCATGTTCATACAGATAGCGGTGCAGATATTTCCATGTTCATCCAGATGGCTGTGTAGATATATCCATGTTCATACAGATGGCGGTGAAGATATTTCCATGTTCATACAGATAGCGGTGTAGATATTTCCATGTTCATACAGATAGCGGTGTAGTTATTTCCATGTTCATACAGATAGCTGTGTATGTATTTCCATGTTCATACAGATAGCGGTGTAGATATTTCCATGTTCATCCAGATGGCTGTGTAGATATATCCATGTTCATACAGATAGCGGTGTAGATATTTCCATGTTCATCCAGATGGCTGTGTAGCTATTTCCATGTTCATCCAGATAGTGGTGTAGATATTTCCATGTTCATACAGATAGCGGTGTAGATATTTCCATGTTCATACAGATAGCCGTGTAGATACTGCCATGTTCATACCGATAGCGGTGCTGATACTTCCATGTTTATACAGGTAGTGGTGTACATATTTCCGTGTTTATACAGGTAGCGATGTAGATATTTCCATGTTCATACAGATAGCGGTGTAGATATTTACATGTTTATACAGATAGCGGTGTAGATATCTCATTCTTCATACAGATGGCGGTGTAGATATTTATATGTTCATACAGATGGCGGTGCAGATATTTCCATGTTCATACAGATAGCGGTGTAGATATTTCCATGTTGATACAGATAGCGGTGTAGATATCTCATTCTTAATACAGATGGCGGTGTAGGTATTTATATGTTCATCCAGACGGCTGTGTAGACATGTCCATGTTCATACAGATGGCGGTGAAGATATTTCCATGTTCATACAGATGGCTGTCTAGATATATCCATGTTCATACAGATGGCGGTGAAGGTTTTTCCATGTTCATACAGATGGCGGTGTAGATATTTCCATGTTCATACAGATAGCGGTGCTGATATTTCCATGTTTATACAGGTAGCAGTGTAGATATTTCCATGTTTATACAGATAGCGGTGTAGATATTTCCATGTTTATACACATAGCGGTGTAGATATTTCCATGTTTATACAGATAGCGGTGTAGATATCTCCATCTTAATACAGATGGCGGTGTAGATATTTATATGTTCATACAGATGGCGGTGCAGATATTTCCATGTTCATACAGATGGCGGTGAAGATATTTCCATGATCATACAGATCGCGGTGTAGATACTTCCATGTTCATACTGATAGCGGTGCTGATATTTCCATGTTTATACAGGTAGCGGTGTAGATATTTCCATGTTTATACAGATGGCGGTGTACATATTTCCATGTTCATACAGATAGCGGTGTAGTTATTTCCATGTGTAAAGAGATAGGTGAGTAGATATTTCCATGTATATGCAGATAGCTGTGTAGACATTTTCCATTTTCATGCAGATAGCGGTGTATATATTTCCCTGTTCAAACAGTTAGCGGTGTAGATATTTCCATGTTCATAAAGATAGCAGTGTAGATATTTCCATGTTTATACAGATAGCGGTGAAGATGTATGCATGTTTACACAGATAGCGGTGTAGATATTTCCATGTTCATCCAGATGGCTGTGTAGATATATCCATGTTCATACAGATAGCGGTGTAGATATTTCCATGTTCATACAGATAGCGGTGCCGATATTTCCATGTTCATCCAGATGGCTGTGTAGATATATCCATGTTCATACAGATGGCGGTGAAGATATTTCCATGTTCATACAGATAGCGGTATACATATTTCCATGTTCATACAGATAGCGGTGTAGATATTTCCATGTTCATACAGATAGCGGTGTATGTATTTCCATGTTCATACAGATAGCGGTGTAGATATTTCCATGTTCAACCAGATGGCTGTGTGGATATATCCATGTTCATACAGATAGCGGTGTGGATATTTCCATGTTTATACAGATAGCGGTGAAGATGTATGCATGTTTACTCAGATAGTGGTGTAGATATTTCCATGTTCATACAGATAGCGGTGTAGATATTTCCATGTTCATCCATACGGCTGTGTAGACATATTCATGTTCATAAAGATGGCGGTGAAGATATTTCCATGTTGATACAGATGGCTGTGTAGATATATCCAGGTTCATAGAGATGGCGGTGAAGATTTTTCCATGTTCATACAGAAGCGGTGTAGATATTTCCATGTTCATACAGATAGCGGTGCTGTTATTTCCATGTTTATGCAGGTAGCAGTGTAGATATTTCCATGTTTATACAGATAGCGGTGTAGATATTTCCATGTTTATACACATAGCGGTGTAGATATTTCCATGTTTATACAGATAGCGTGTAGATATCTCCATCTTAATACAGATGGCGGTGTAGATATTTATATGTTCATACAGATGGCGGTGCAGATATTTCCATGTTCATACAGATGCGGTGAAGATATTTCCATGTTCATACAGATGGTGGTGTAGATACTTCCATGTTCATACTGATAGCGGTGCTGATATTTCCAAGTTTATACAGGTAGCGGTGTAGATATTTCCATGTTTATACATATAGCGGTGTAGATATTTCCATGTTTATACACATAGCGGTGCAGATATTTCCATGTTTATACAGATAGCGGTGTAGATATTTCCATCTTAATACAGATGGCGGTGTAGATATTTATATGTTCATTCAGATGGCGGTGGAGATATTTCCATGTTCATACAGATAGCGGTGTAGTTATATTCCATGTGTAAAGAGATAGCTGTGTAGATATTTCCATGTATATGCAGACAGCTGTGTAGACATTTCCATTTTCATGCAGATAGAGGTGTATATATTTCCCTTTTAAAATAGCGGTGTAGATATTTCCATGTTCATAAAGATAGCAGTGTAGATATTTCCATGTTTATACAAAAAGCGGTGAAGATGTATGCATGTTTACACAGATAGCGGTGTAGATATTTCCATGTTCATCCAGATGGCTGTGTAGAAATATCCATGTTCATACAGATAGCGGTGTAGATATTTCCATGTTCATACAGATAGCGGTGCAGATATTTCCATGTTCATCCAGATGGCTGTGTAGATATATCCATGTTCATACAGATGGCGGTGAAGATATTTCCATGTTCATACAGATAGCGGTGTAGATATTTCCATGTTCATACAGATAGCGGTGTAGTTATTTCCAAGTTCATACAGATAGCGGTGTATGTATTTCCATGTTCATACAGATAGCGGTGTAGATATTTCCATGTTCATACAGATGGCGGTGTAGTTTTTCCATGTTCATAGGGATGGCGGTGTAGATATTTCCATATTTATAGAGATAGCGGTGTAGTTATTTCCATGTTCCTGGAGATAGCGGTGTAGATATTTCCATGTATATTCAGTTAGCTTTGTACATATTTCCATGTTCAGACAGATAGCGGTGTAGATATTTCCATGTTCATCCAGATGGCTGTGTAGATATATCCATGTTCATACAGATAGCGGTGTAGATATTTCCATGTTCATCCAGATGGCTGTGTATCTATTTCCATGTTCATACAGATAGTGGTGTAGATATTTCCATGTTCATACAGATAGCGATGTAGATATTTCCATGTTCATACAGATAGCCGTGTAGATATTGCCATGTTCATACCGATAGCGGTGCTGATACTTCCATGTTTATACAGGTAGCGGTGTTCATATTTCCGTGGTTATACAGGTAGCGGTGTAGATATTTCCATGTTCATATAGATAGCGGTGTAGATATTTCCATGTTTATACAGATATCGGTGTAGATATCTCCTTCTTAATACAGATGGCGGTGTAGATATTTATATGTTCATACAGACGGCGGAGCAGATATTTCCATGTTCATACAGATGGTGGTGTAGATATTTCCATGTTCATACAGATAGCGGTGTGGATATTTCCATGTTTATACAGATAGCGGTGAAGATGTATGCATGTTTACTCAGATAGTGGTGTAGATATTTCCATGTTCATACAGATAGCGGTGTAGATATTTCCATGTTCATCCATACGGCTGTGTAGACATATCCATGTTCATAAAGATGGCGGTGAAGATATTTCCATGTTGATACAGATGGCTGTGTAGATATATCCATGTTCATACAGATGGCGGTGAAGATTTTTCCATGTTCATACAGATGGCGGTGTAGATATTTCCATGTTCATACAGATAGCGGTGCTGATATTTCCATGTTTATACAGGTAGCAGTGTAGATATTTCCATGTTTATACCGATAGCGGTGTAGATATTTCCATGTTTATACACATAGCGGTGTAGATATTTCCATGTTTATACAGATAGCGGTGTAGATATATCCATCTTAATACAGATGGTGGTGTAGATATTTATATGTTCATACAGATGGCAGTGCAGATATTTCCATGTTCATACAGATGGCGGTGAATATATTTCCATGTTCACACAGATGGCAGTGTAGATACTTCCATGTTCATACTGATAGCGGTGCTGATATTTCCATGTTTATACAGGTAGCGGTGTAGATAATTCCATGTTTATACAGATAGCCGTGTAGATATTGCCATGTTTATAACGTAGCGGTGTAGATATTTCCATGTTTATACAGATAGTGGTGTAGATATCTCCATCTTAATACAGATGGCGGTGTAGATAATTATATGTTCATTCAGATGGCGGTGCAGATATTTCCATGTTCATACAGATGGCGGTGTAGATATTTCCATGTTCATACAGATAGCGGTGTAGTTATTTCCATGTGTAAAGAGATAGCTGTGTAGATATTTCCATGTATATGCAGATAGCTGTGTTGCCATTTCCATTTTCAAGCAGATAGTGGTGTATATATTTCCCTGTTCAAACAGTTAGCGGTGTAGATATTTTCATGTTCATAAAGATAGCAGTTTAGATATTTCCATGTTTATACAGATAGCGGTGAAGATGTATGCATGTTTACACAGATAGCGGTGTAGATATTTCCATGTTCATCCAGATGGCTCTGTAGATATATCCATGTTCATACAGATAGCGGTGAAGGTATTTCCAAGTTCATACAGATAGCGGTGCAGATATTTCCATGTTCATCCAGATGGCTGTGTAGATATATCCATGTTCATACAGATGGCGGTGAAGATATTTCCATGTTCATACAGATAGCGGTGTAGATATTTCCATGTTCATACAGATAGCGGTGTAGATATTTCCATGTTCATACAGATAGCGGTGTATGTATTTCCATGTTCATACAGATAGCGGTGTAGATATTTCCATGTTCATCCAGATGGCTGTGTAGATATATCCATGTTCATACAGATAGCGGTGTAGATATTTCCATGTTCATCCAGATGGCTGTGTAGCTATTTCCATGTTCATACAGATAGTGGTGTAGATATTTCCATGTTCATACAGATAGCGATGTAGATATTTCCGTGTTCATACAGATAGCCGTGTAGATATTGCCATGTTCATACCGATAGCGGTGCTGATACTTCCATGTTTATACAGGGAGCGGTGTACATATTTCCTTGGTATACAGGTAGCGGTGTAGATATTTCCATGTTCATATAGATAGCGGTGTAGATATTTCCATGTTTATACAGATAGCGGTGTAGATATCTCCTTCTTAATACAGATGGCGGTGTAGATATTTATATGTTCATACAGACGGCGGAGCAGATATTTCCATGTTCATACAGATGGTGGTGTAGATATTTCCATGTTCATACAGATAGCGGTGTTGATATTTCCATGTTTATACAGATAGCGGTGAAGATGTATGCATGTTTACACAGATAGTGGTGTAGATATTTCCATGTTCATACAGATAGCGGTGTAGATATTTCCATGTTCATCCATACGGCTGTGTAGACATATCCATGTTCATAAAGATTGCGGTGAAGATATTTCCATGTTGATACAGATGGCTGTGTAGATATATCCATGTTCATACAGATGGCGGTGAAGATTTTTCCATGTTCATACAGATGGCGGTGTAGATATTTCCATGTTCATACAGATAGCGGTGCTGATATTTCCATGTTTATACAGGTAGCAGTGTAGATATTACCATGTTTATACCGATAGCGGTGTAGATATTTCCATGTTTATACACATAGCGGTGTAGATATTTCCATGTTTATACAGATAGCGGTGTAGATATATCCATCTTAATACAGATGGTGGTGTAGATATTTATATGTTCATACAGATGGCGGTGCAGATATTTCCATGTTCATACAGATGGCGGTGAAGATATTTCCATGTTCACACAGATGGCGGTGTAGATACTTCCATGTTCATACTGATAGCGGTGCTGATATTTCCATGTTTATACAGGTAGCGGTGTAGATATTTCCATGTTTATACAGATAGCCGTGTAGATATTGCCATGTTTATACACGTAGCGGTGTAGATATTTCCATGTTTATACAGATAGCGGTGTAGATATCTCCATCTTAATACAGATGGCGGTGTAGATAATTATATGTTCATTCAGATGGCGGTGCAGATATTTCCATGTTCATACAGATGGCGGTGTAGATATTTCCATGTTCATACAGATAGCGGTGTAGTTATTTCCATGTGTAAAGAGATAGCTGTGTAGATATTTCCATGTATATGCAGACAGCTGTGTTGCCATTTCCATTTTCAAGCAGATAGTGGTGTATATATTTCCCTGTTCAAACAGTTAGCGGTGTAGATATTTCCATGTTCATAAAGATAGCAGTGTAGATATTTCCATGTTTATACAGAAAGCGGTGAAGATGTATGCATGTTTACACAGATAGCGGTGTAGATATTTCCATGTTCATCCAGATGGCTCTGTAGATATATCCATGTCCATACAGATAGCGGTGTAGATATTTCCATGTTCATACAGATAGCGGTGCAGATATTTCCATGTTCATCCAGATGGCTGTGTAGATATATCCATGTTCATACAGATGGCGGTGAAGATATTTCCATGTTCATACAGATAGCGGTGTAGATATTTCCATGTTCATACAGATAGCGGTGTAGTTATTTCCATGTTCATACAGATAGCTGTGTATGTATTTCCATGTTCATACAGATAGCGGTGTAGATATTTCCATGTTCATCCAGATGGCTGTGTAGATATATCCATGTTCATACAGATAGCGGTGTAGATATTTCCATGTTCATCCAGATGGCTGTGTAGCTATTTCCATGTTCATCCAGATAGTGGTGTAGATATTTCCATGTTCATACAGATAGCGGTGTAGATATTTCCATGTTCATACAGATAGCCGTGTAGATACTGCCATGTTCATACCGATAGCGGTGCTGATACTTCCATGTTTATACAGGTAGCGGTGTACATATTTCCGTGTTTATACAGGTAGCGATGTAGATATTTCCATGTTCATACAGATAGCGGTGTAGATATTTACATGTTTATACAGATAGCGGTGTAGATATCTCATTCTTCATAGAGATGGCGGTGTAGATATTTATATGTTCATACAGATGGCGGTGCAGATATTTCCATGTTCATACAGATAGCGGTGTAGATATTTCCATGTTGATACAGATAGCGGTGTAGATATCTCATTCTTAATACAGATGGCGGTGTAGGTATTTATATGTTCATCCAGACGGCTGTGTAGACATGTCCATGTTCATACAGATGGCGGTGAAGATATTTCCATGTTCATACAGATGGCTGTCTAGATATATCCATGTTCATACAGATGGCGGTGAAGGTTTTTCCATGTTCATACAGATGGCGGTGTAGATATTTCCATGTTCATACAGATAGCGGTGCTGATATTTCCATGTTTATACAGGTAGCAGTGTAGATATTTCCATGTTTATACAGATAGCGGTGTAGATATTTCCATGTTTATACACATAGCGGTGTAGATATTTCCATGTTTATACAGATAGCGGTGTAGATATCTCCATCTTAATACAGATGGCGGTGTAGATATTTATATGTTCATACAGATGGCGGTGCAGGTATTTCCATGTTCATACAGATGGCGGTGAAGATATTTCCATGATCATACAGATCGCGGTGTAGATACTTCCATGTTCATACTGATAGCGGTGCTGATATTTCCATGTTTATACAGGTAGCGGTGTAGATATTTCCATGTTTATACAGATGGCGGTGTACATATTTCCATGTTCATACAGATAGCGGTGTAGTTATTTCCATGTGTAAAGAGATAGGTGTGTAGATATTTCCATGTATATGCAGATAGCTGTGTAGACATTTTCCATTTTCATGCAGATAGCGGTGTATATATTTCCCTGTTCAAACAGTTAGCGGTGTAGATATTTCCATGTTCATAAAGATAGCAGTGTAGATATTTCCATGTTTATACAGATAGCGGTGAAGATGTATGCATGTTTACACAGATAGCGGTGTAGATATTTCCATGTTCATCCAGATGGCTGTGTAGATATATCCATGTTCATACAGATAGCGGTGTAGATATTTCCATGTTCATACAGATAGCGGTGCCGATATTTCCATGTTCATCCAGATGGCTGTGTAGATATATCCATGTTCATACAGATGGCGGTGAAGATATTTCCATGTTCATACAGATAGCGGTATACATATTTCCATGTTCATACAGATAGCGGTGTAGATATTTCCATGTTCATAAAGATAGCGGTGTATGTATTTCCATGTTCATACAGATAGCGGTGTAGATATTTCCATGTTCAACCAGATGGCTGTGTGGATATATCCATGTTCATACAGATAGCGGTGTAGATATTTCCATGTTCATCCATATGGCTGTGTAGCTATTTCCATGTTCATACAGATAGTGGTGTAGATATTTCCACGTTCATACAGATAGCGGTGTAGATATTTCCATGTTCATACAGATAGCCGTGTAGATATTTCTATGTTCATACCGATAGCGGTGCTGATACTTCCATGTTTATACAGGTAGCGGTGTACATATTTCCGTGTTTATACAGGTAGCGGTGTAGATATTTCCATGTTCATTCAGATAGCGGTGTAGATATTTCCATGTTTATACAGATAGCGGTGTAGATATCTCCTTCTTAATACAGATGGCGGTGTAGATATTTAAATGTTCATACAGATGTCGGTGCAGATATTTCCATGTTCATACAGATGGCGGTGTAGATATTTCCATGTTCATACAGATAGCGGTGTAGATATTTCCATGTGTAAAGAGACAGCTTTGTAGATATTTTATGTATAAGCAGATAGCTGTGTAGATATTTCCGTTTTCATGCAGATAGCGGTGTATGTATTTCCCTGTTCAAACAGATAGCGGTGTTGATATTTCCATGTACATAAAGATAGCGGTGTAGATATTAACATGTTCATCCACATGGCTGTGTAGATATATCCATGTTCATACAGATGGCGGTGAAGATATTTCCATGTTCGTACAGATAGCGGTGTAGATATTTCCATGTTCATACAGATAGCGGTGTAGATATTTCCATGTTCATACAGATAGCAGTGTATGTATTTCCATGTTCATACAGATAGCGGTGTAGATATTTCCATGTTCATCCTGATGGCTGTGTAGATATTTCCATGTTCATACAGATAGCGGTGTAGATATTTCCATGTTCATACAGATAGCGGTGTAGATATTTCCATGTTCATCCAGATGGCTGTGTAGATATATCCATGTTCACACAGATGGCGGTGAAGATATTTCCAAGTTCATACAGATGGCGTTGTAGATATTTCCATGTTCATACAGATAGCCGTGTAGATATTGCCATGTTCATAGCGATAGCGGTGCTGATACTTCCATGTTTATACAGGTAGCGGTGTACATATTTCCGTGTTTATACAGGTAGCGGAGTAGATATTTCCATGTTCATACATATAGCGGTGTAGATATTTCCATGTTTATAAAGATAGTGGTGTAGATATCTCCTTCTTAATACAGATGGAGGTGTAGATATTTATATGTTCATACAGATGGCGGTGCAGATATTTCCATGTTCATCCAGACGGCTGTGTAGACATATCCATGTTCATACAGATGGCGGTGAAGATATTTCCATGTTCATACTGATGGCTGTGTAGATATATCCATGTTCATACAGACGGCGGTGAAGATATTTCCATGTTCATACAGATAGCGGTGTAGATATTTCCATGTTCATACAGATAGCGGTGTAGATATTTCCATGTTCATACAGATAGCGGTGTATGTATTTCCATGTTCATACAGATAGCGGTGTAGATATTTCCATGTTCATACAGATAGCCGTGTAGATATTGCCATGTTCATACCGATAGCGCTGCTGATACTTCCATGTTTATACAGGTAGCGGTGTACATATTTCCGTGTTTATACAGGTAGCGGTGTAGATATTTCCATGTTCATACAGATAGCGGTGTAGATATTTCCATGTTTATACAGATAGCGGTGTAGATATCTCCTTCTTAATACAGATGGCGGTGTAGATATTTCTATGTTCATACAGACGGCAGTGCAGATATTTCCATGTTCATACAGATGGTGGTGTAGATATTTCCATGTTTATAGAGATAGCAGTGTAGTTATTTCCATGTGCAAAGAGATAGCTGTGTAGATATTTCCATGTATATGCAGATAGCTTTGTAGGTATTTCCATTTTCATGCAGATAGCGGTGTAGATATTTCCATGTTCAAACAGATAGCGGTGTAGATATTTCCGTGTTCATACAGATAGCGGTGTGGATATTTCCATGTTTTTACAGATAGCGGTGAAGATGTATGCATGTTTACACAGATAGTGGTGTAGATATTTTCATGTTCATACAGATAGCGGTGTAGATATTTCCATGTTCATCCAGACGGCTGTGTAGACATATCCATGTTCATACAGATGGCGGTGAAGATATTTCCATGTTCATACAGATGGCTGTGTAGATATATCCATGTTCATACAGATGGCGGTGAAGATTTTTCCATGTTCATACAGATGGCGGTGTAGATATTTCCATGTTCATACAGATAGCGGGGCTGATATTTCCAAGTTTATACAGGTAGCAGTGTAGATATTTCCATGTTTATACAGATAGCGGTGTAGATATTTCCTGGTTTATACACATAGCGGTGTAGATATTTCCATGTTTATACAGATAGCGGTGTAGATATCTCCATCACAATACAGATGGCGTAGTAGATATTTATATGTTCATACAGATGGCGGTGCAGATATTTCCATGTTCATACAGATGGCGGTGAAGATATTTCCATGTTCATACAGATGGCGGTGTAGATACTTCCATGTTCATACTGATAGCGGTGCTGATATTTCCATGTTTATACAGGTAGCAGTGTAGATATTTCCATGTTTATACAGATAGCGGTGTAGGTATTTCCATGTTTATACACATAGCGGTGTAGATATTTCCATGTTTATGCAGATAGTGGTGTAGATATCTCCATCTTAATACAGATGGCGGTGTAGATATTTAAATGTTCATACTGATGGCGGTGCAGATATTTCCATGTTCATACAGATGGCGGTGTAGATATTTCCATGTTCCTACAGATAGCGGTGTAGTTATTTCCATGTGTAAAGAGATAGCTGTGTAGATATTTCCATGTATAAGCAGATAGCTGTGTAGATATTTCCGTTTTCATGCAGATAGCGGTGTATGTATTTCCCTGTTCAAACAGTAAGCCGTGTAGGTATTTCCATGTACATAAAGATAGCGGAGTAGATATTTCCATGTTCATCCACATGGCTGTGTAGATATTTCCATGTTCATACAGATAGCGGTGTAGATATTTCCATGTTCATACAGATAGTGGTGTAGGTATTTCCATGTTCATACAGATAGCGGTGTAGATATTTCCATGTTCATCCTGATGGCTGTGTAGATATTTCCATGTTCATACAGATAGCGGTGTAGATATTTCCATGTTCATACAGATAGCGGTGTAGATATTTCCATGTTCAACCACATGGCTGTGTAGATATTTCCATGTTCATACAGATGGCGGTGAAGATATTTCCATGTTCATACAGATGGCGTTGTAGATATTTCCATGTTCATACAGATAGCTGTGTAGATATTGCCATGTTCATACCGATAGCGGTGCTGATACTTCCATGTTTATACAGGTAGCGGTGTACATATTTCCGTGTTTATACAGGTAGCGGTGTAGATATTTCCATGTTCATACAGATAGCGGTGTAGATATTTCCATGTTTATACAGATAGCGGTGTAGATATCTCCTTCTTAATACAGATGGCGGTGTAGATATTTATATGTTCATACAGATGGCGGTGCAGATATTTCCATGTTCATACAGATGGTGGTGTAGATATTTCCATGTTTATAGAGGTAGCGGTGTAGTTATTTCCATGTGCAAAGAGATAGCTGTGTAGATATTTCCATGCATATGCAGATAGCTGTGTAGATATTTCCATTTTCATGCAGATAGCGGTGTAGATATTTCCATGTTCAAACAGATAGCAGTGTAGATATTTCCATATTCATACAGATAGCGGTGTGCATATTTCCATGTTTATACAGATAGCGGTGAAGATGTATGCATGTTTACACAGATAGCGGTGTAGATATTTCCATGTTCATACAGATAGCGGTGTAGATATTTCCATGTTCATCCAGACGGCTGTGTAGACATATCCATGTTCATACAGATAGCGGTGAAGATATTTCCATGTTCATACAGATGGCTGTGTAGATATATCCATGTTCATACAGATGGCGGTGAAGGTTTTTCCATGATCATACAGATTCCGGTGTAGATATTTCCATGTTCATGCAGATAGCGGTGCTGATATTTCCATGTTTATACAGGTAGCAGTGTAGATATTTCCATGTTTATACAGATAGCGGTGTAGATATTTCCATGTTTATACAAGTAGTGGTATAGATATTTCCATTTTTATACAGATAGCGGTGTAGATATCTCCATCTTAATTCAGATGGCGGTGTAGATATTTATATGTTCATACAGATGGCGGTGCAGATATTTCCATGTTCATACAGATGGCAGTGAAGATATTTCCATGTTCATACAGATGGCGGTGTAGATACTTCCATGTTCCTACTGATAGCGGTGCTGATATTTCCATGTTTATACAGGTAGCGGTGTAGAGATTTCCATGTTTATACAGATAGCAGTGTAGATATTTCCATGTTTATACACATAGCGGTGTAGATATTTCCATGTTTATACAGATAGCGTTGTAGATATCTCCATCTTAATACAGATGGCGGTGTAGATATTTATATGTTCATTCAGATGGCGGTGCATATATTTCCATGTTCATACAGATGGCGGTGTAGATATTTCCATGTTCATACAGATAGCGGTGTAGTTATTTCCATGTGTAAAGAGATAGCTGTGTAGATATTTCCATGTATATGCAGATAGCTGTGTAGACATTTCCATTTTCATGCAGATAGCGGTGTATATATTTCCCTGTTCAAACAGCGGTGTAGATATTTCCATGTTCATAAAGATAGCAGTGTAGATATTTCCATGTTTATACAGATAGCGGTGAAGATGTATGCATGTTTACACAGATAGCGGTGTAGATACTTCCATGTTCATCCAGATGGCTGTGTAGATATATCCATGTTCATACAGATAGCGGTGTAGATATTTCCATGTTCATACAGATAGCGGTGCAGATATTTCCGTGTTCATCCAGATGGCTGTGTAGATATATCCATGTTCATACAGACGGCGGTGAACATATTTCCATGTTCATACAGATAGCGGTGTAGATATTTCCATGTTCATACAGATAGCGGTGTAGATATTTCCATGTTCATACTGATAGCGGTGTATGTATTTCCATGTTCATACAGATAGCGGTGTAGATATTTCCATGTTCATCCAGATGGCTGTGTAGATATATCCATGTTCATACAGATAGCGTTGTAGATATTTCCATGTTCATCCAGATGGCTGTGTAGCTATTTCCATGTTCATACAGATAGTGGTGTAGATATTTCCATGTTCATACAGATAGCGGTGTAGATATTTCCATGTTCATACAGATAGCCGTGTAGATATTGCCATGTTCATACCGATAGCGCTGCTGATACTTCCATGTTTATACAGGTAGCGGTGTACATATTTCCGTGTTTATACAGGTAGCGGTGTAGATATTTCCATGTTCATACAGATAGCGGTGTAGATATTTCCATGTTTATACAGATAGCGGTGTAGATATCTCCTTCTTAATACAGATGGCGGTGTAGATATTTATATGTTCATACAGATGGCAGTGCAGATATTTCCATGTTCATACAGATGGTGGTGTAGATATTTCCATGTTTATAGAGATAGCGGTGTAGTTATTTCCATGTGCAAAGAGATAGCTGTGTAGATATTTCCATGTATATGCAGATAGCTTTGTAGATATTTCCATTTTCATGCAGATAGCGGTGTAGATAATTCCATGTTCAAACAGATAGCGGTGTAGATATTTCCATGTTCATACAGATAGCGGTGAGGATATTTCCATGTTTTTACAGATAGCGGAGAAGATGTATGCATGTTTACACAGATAGCGGTGTAGATATTTTCATGTTCATACAGATAGCGGTGTAGATATTTCCATGTTCATCCAGACGGCTGTGTAGACATATCCATGTTCATACAGATGGCGGTGAAGATATTTCCATGTTCATACAGATGGCTGTGTAGATATATCCATGTTCATACAGATGGCGGTGAAGATTTTAAATGTTCATACAGATTGCGGTGTAGATACTTCCATGTTCATACTGATAGCGGTGCTGATATTTCCATGTTTATACAGGTAGCGGTGTAGATATTTCCATGTTTAAACAGATAGCGGTGTAGGTATTTCCATGTTTATACACACAGCGGTGTAGATATTTCCATGTTTATACAGATAGCGGTGTAGATATTTCCATCTTAATACAGATGGCGGTGTAGATATTTATATGTTCATTCAGATGGAGGTGCAGATATTTCCATGTTCATACAGATGGCGGTGTAGATATTTCCATGTTCATACAGATAGCGGTGTAGTTATTTCCATGTGTAAAGAGATAGCTGTGTAGATATTTCCATGTATATGCAGATAGCTGTGTAGACATTTCCATTTTCATGCAGATAGCGGTGTATATATTTCCCTGTTCAAAGAGCGGTGTAGATATTTCCATGTTCATAAAGATAGCAGTGTAGATATTTCCATGTTTTTACAGATAGCGGTGTAAGATGTATGCATGTTTACACAGATTGCGGTGTAGATATTTCCATGTTCATACAGATGGCGGTGTAGATATTTCCATGTTCATACAGATAGCGGTGTAGTTATTTCCATGTGTAAAGAGATAGCTGTGTAGCTATTTCCATGTTCATCCAGATAGTGGTGTTGATATTTCCATGTTCATACAGATATCGGTGTAGATATTTCCATGTTCATACAGATAGCCGTGTAGATACTGCCATGTTCATACCGATAGCGGTGCTGATACTTCCATGTTTATACAGGTAGCGGTGTACATATTTCCGTGTTTATACAGGTAGCGATGTAGATATTTCCATGTTCATACAGATAGCGGTGTAGATATTTACATGTTTATACAGATAGCGGTGTAGATATCTCATTCTTCATACAGATGGCGGTGTAGATATTTATATGTTCATACAGATGGCGGTGCAGATATTTCCATGTTCATACAGATAGCGGTGTAGATATTTCCATGTTGATACAGATAGCGGTGTAGATATCTCATTCTTAATACAGATGGCGGTGTAGGTATTTATATGTTCATCCAGACGGCTGTGTAGACATGTCCATGTTCATACAGATGGCGGTGAAGATATTTCCATGTTCATACAGATGGCTGTCTAGATATATCCATGTTCATACAGATGGAGGTGAAGGTTTTTCCATGTTCATACAGATGGCGGTGTAGATATTTCCATGTTCATACAGATAGCGGTGCTGATATTTCCATGTTTATACAGGTAGCAGTGTAGATATTTCCATGTTTATACAGATAGCGGTGTAGATATTTCCATGTTTATACACATAGCGGTGTAGACATTTCCATGTTTATACAGATAGCGGTGTAGATATCTCCATCTTAATACAGATGGCGGTGTAGATATTTATATGTTCATACAGATGGCGGTGCAGGTATTTCCATGTTCATACAGATGGCGGTGAAGATATTTCCATGATCATACAGATCGCGGTGTAGATACTTCCATGTTCATACTGATAGCGGTGCTGATATTTCCATGTTTATACAGGTAGCGGTGTAGATATTTCCATGTTTATACAGATGGCGGTGTACATATTTCCATGTTCATACAGATAGCGGTGTAGTTATTTCCATGTGTAAAGAGATAGGTGTGTAGATATTTCCATGTATATGCAGATAGCTGTGTAGACATTTTCCATTTTCATGCAGATAGCGGTGTATATATTTCCCTGTTCAAACAGTTAGCGGTGTAGATATTTCCATGTTCATAAAGATAGCAGTGTAGATATTTCCATGTTTATACAGATAGCGGTGAAGATGTATGCATGTTTACACAGATAGCGGTGTAGATATTTCCATGTTCATCCAGATGGCTGTGTAGATATATCCATGTTCATACAGATAGCTGTGTAGATATTTCCATGTTCATACAGATAGCGGTGCCGATATTTCCATGTTCATCCAGATGGCTGTGTAGATATATCCATGTTCATACAGATGGCGGTGAAGATATTTCCATGTTCATACAGATAGCGGTATACATATTTCCATGTTCATACAGATAGCGGTGTAGATATTTCCATGTTCATACAGATAGCGGTGTATGTATTTCCATGTTCATACAGATAGCGGTGTAGATATTTCCATGTTCAACCAGATGGCTGTGTGGATATATCCATGTTCATACAGATAGCGGTGTAGATATTTCCATGTTCATCCAGATGGCTGTGTAGCTATTTCCATGTTCATACAGACAGGGGTGTAGATATTTCCACGTTCATACAGATAGCGGTGTAGATATTTCCATGTTCATACAGATAGCCGTGTAGATATTTCTATGTTCATACCGATAGCGGTGCTGATACTTCCATGTTTATACAGGTAGCGGTGTACATATTTCCGTGTTTATACAGGTAGCGGTGTAGATATTTCCATGTTCATACAAATAGCGGTGTAGATATTTCCATGTTTATACAGATAGCGGTGTAGATATCTCCTTCTTAATACAGATGGCGGTGTAGATATTTAAATGTTCATACAGATGTCGGTGCAGATATTTCCATGTTCATACAGATGGCGGTGTAGATATTTCCATGTTCATACAGATAGCGGTGTAGTTATTTCCATGTGTAAAGAGACAGCTTTGTAGATATTTTATGTATAAGCAGATAGCTGTGTAGATATTTCCGTTTTCATGCAGATAGCGGTGTATGTATTTCCCTGTTCAAACAGATAGCGGTGTTGATATTTCCATGTACATAAAGATAGCGGTGCAGATATTAACATGTTCATCCACATGGCTGTGTAGATATATCCATGTTCATACAGATGGCGGTGAAGATATTTCCATGTTCATACAGATAGCGGTGTAGATATTTCCATGTTCATACAGATAGCGGTGTAGATATTTCCATGTTCATACAGATAGCAGTGTATGTATTTCCATGTTCATACAGATAGCGGTGTAGATATTTCCAGGTTCATCCTGATGGCTGTGTAGATATTTCCATGTTCATACAGATAGCGGTGTAGATATTTCCATGTTCATACAGATAGCGTTGTAGATATTTCCATGTTCATCCAGATGGCTGTGTAGATATATCCATGTTCACACAGATGGCGGTGAAGATATTTCCAAGTTCATACAGATGGCCTTGTAGATATTTCCATGTTCATACAGATAGCCGTGTAGATATTGCCATGTTCATAGCGATAGCGGTGCTGATACTTCCATGTTTATACAGGTAGCGGTGTACATATTTCCGTGTTTATACAGGTAGCGGAGTAGATATTTCCATGTTCATACATATAGCGGTGTAGATATTTCCATGTTTATAAAGATAGTGGTGTAGATATCTCCTTCTTAATACAGATGGCGGTGTAGATATTTATATGTTCATACAGATGGCGGTGCAGATATTTCCATGTTCATCCAGACGGCTCTGTAGACATATCCATGTTCATACAGATGGCGGTGAAGATATTTCCATGTTCATACTGATGGCTGTGTAGATATATCCATGTTCATACAGACGGCGGTGAAGATATTTCCATGTTCATACAGATAGCGGTGTAGATATTTCCATGTTCATACAGATAGCGGTGTAGATATTTCCATGTTCATACAGATAGCGGTGTATGTATTTCCATGTTCATACAGATAGCGGTGTAGATATTTCCATGTTCATCCAGATGGCTGTGTAGCTATTTCCATGTTCATACAGATAGCGGTGTAGATATTTCCATGTTCATACAGATAGCGGTGTAGATATTTCCATGTTCATACAGATAGCCGTGTAGATATTGCCATGTTCATACCGATAGCGCTGCTGATACTTCCATGTTTATACAGGTAGCGGTGTACATATTTCCGTGTTTATACAGGTAGCGGTGTAGATATTTCCATGTTCATACAGATAGCGGTGTAGATATTTCCATGTTTATACAGATAGCGGTGTAGATATCTCCTTCTTAATACAGATGGCGGTGTAGATATTTCTATGTTCATACAGACGGCAGTGCAGATATTTCCATGTTCATACAGATGGTGGTGTAGATATTTCCATGTTTATAGAGATAGCAGTGTAGTTATTTCCATGCGCAAAGAGATAGCTGTGTAGATATTTCCATGTATATGCAGATAGCTTTGTAGGTATTTCCATTTTCATGCAGATAGCGGTGTAGATATTTCCATGTTCAAACAGATAGCGGTGTAGATATTTCCGTGTTCATACAGATAGCGGTGTGGATATTTCCATGTTTTTACAGACAGCGGTGAAGATGTATGCATGTTTACACAGATAGCGGTGTAGATATTTTCATGTTCATACAGATAGCGGTGTAGATATTTCCATGTTCATCCAGACGGCTGTGTAGACATATCCATGTTCATACAGATGGCGGTGAAGATATTTCCATGTTCATACAGATGGCTGTGTAGATATATCCATGTTCATACAGATGGCGGTGAAGATTTTTCCATGTTCATACAGATGGCGGTGTAGATATTTCCATGTTCATACAGATAGCGGGGCTGATATTTCCAAGTTTATACAGGTAGCAGTGTAGATATTTCCATGTTTATACAGATAGCGGTGTAGATATTTCCTGGTTTATACACATAGCGGTGTAGATATTTCCATGTTTATACAGATAGCGGTGTAGATATCTCCATCACAATACAGATGGCGTAGTAGATATTTATATGTTCATACAGATGGCGGTGCAGATATTTCCATGTTCATACAGATGGCGGTGAAGATATTTCCATGTTCATACAGATGGCGGTGTAGATACTTCCATGTTCATACTGATAGCGGTGCTGATATTTCCATGTTTATACAGGTAGCAGTGTAGATATTTCCATGTTTATACAGATAGCGGTGTAGGTATTTCCATGTTTATACACATAGCGGTGTAGATATTTCCATGTTTATGCAGATAGTGGTGTAGATATCTCCATCTTAATACAGATGGCGGTGTAGATATTTAAATGTTCATACTGATGGCGGTGCAGATATTTCCATGTTCATCCAGATGGCTGTGTAGATATATCCATGTTCATACAGATAGCGGTGTAGATATTTCCATGTTCATACAGATAGCGGTGCAGATATTTCCATGTTCATCCAGATGGCTGTGTAGATATATCCATGTTCATACAGATGGCGGTGAAGATATTTCCATGTTCATACAGATAGCGGTGTAGATATTTCCATGTTCATACAGATAGCGGTGTAGATATTTCCATGTTCATACAGATAGCGGTGTATGTATTTCCATGTTCATACAGATAGCAGTGTAGATATTTCCATGTTCATCCAGATGGCTGTGTAGATATATCCATGTTCATACAGATAGCGGTGTAGATATTTCCATGTTCATCCAGATGGCTGTGTAGCTATTTCCATGTTCATACAGATAGTGGTGTAGATATTTCCATGTTCATACAGATAGCGGTGTAGATATTTCCATGTTCATACAGATAGCCGTGTAGATATTGCTATGCTCATACCGATAGCGGTGCTGATACTTCCATGTTTATACAGGTAGCGGTGTACATATTTCCGTGTTTATACAGGTAGCGGTGTAGATATTTCCATGTTCATACAGATAGCGGTGTAGATATTTCCATGTTTATACAGATAGCGGTGTAGATATCTCCTTCTTAATACAGATGGTGGTGTAGATATTTATATGTTCATACAGACAGCGGTGCAGATATTTCCATGTTCATACAGATGGTGGTGTAGATATTTCCATGTTTGTAGAGATAGCGGTGTAGTTATTTCCATGTGCAAAGGGATAGCTGTGTAGATATTTCCATGTATATACAGATAGCTGTGTAGATATTTCCATTTCCATGCAGATAGCGGTGTAGATATTTCCATGTTCAAACAGATAGCGGTGTAGATATTTCCATGTTCATACAGATAGCGGTGTGGATATTTCCAAGTTTATACAGATAGCGGTGAAGATGTATGCATGTTTACACAGATAGCGGTGTAGATATTTCCATGTTCATACAGATAGCGGTGTAGATATTTCCATGTTCATCCAGACGTCTGTGTAGACATATCCATGTTCATACAGATGGCGGTGAAGATATTTCCATGCTTATACAGAAGCTGTGTAGATTTATCCATGTTGATACAGATGGCGGTGAAGATTTTTCCATGTTCATACAGATGGCGGTGTAGATATTTCCATGTCCATACAGATAGCGGTGCTGATATTTCCATGTTTATACAGGTAGCAGTGTCGATATTTCCTTGTTTATACAGATACTGGTGTAGATATTTCCATGTTTATAAACATAGCGGTGTAGATATTTCCATGTTTATACAGATAGCGGTGTAGATATCTCCATCTTAATACAGATGGCGGTGTAGATATTTATATGTTCATACAGATGGCGGTGCAGATATTTCCATGTTCATACAGATGGCGTTGAAGATATTTCCATGTTCATACAGATGGCGGTGAAGATACTTCCATGTTCATACTGATAGCGGTGCTGATATTTCCATGTTTATACAGGTAGCGGTGTAGATATTTCCATGTTTATACAGATAGCGGTGTAGGTATTTCCATGTTTATACACACAGCGGTGTAGATATTTCCATGTTTATACAGATAGCGGTGTAGATATCTCCATCTTAATACAGATGGCGGTGTAGATATTTATATGTTCATTCAGATGGAGGTGCAGATATTTCCATGTTCATACAGATGGCGGTGTAGATATTTCCATGTTCATACAGATAGCGGTGTAGTTATTTCCATGTGTAAAGAGATAGCTGTGTAGATATTTCCATGTATATGCAGATAGCTGTGTAGACATTTCCATTTTCATGCAGATAGCGGTGTATATATTTCCCTGTTCAAAGAGCGGTGTAGATATTTCCATGTTCATAAAGATAGCAGTGTAGATATTTCCATGTTTTTACAGATAGCGGTGTAAGATGTATGCATGTTTACACAGATTGCGGTGTAGATATTTCCATGTTCATGCAGATGGCGGTGTAGATATTTCCATGTTCATACAGATAGCGGTGTAGTTATTTCCATGTGTAAAGAGATAGCTGTGTAGATATTTCCATGTATATACAGATAACTGTTTAGACATTTCCATTTACATGCAGATAGCGGTGTATATATTTCCCTGTTCAAACAGTTAGAGGTGCAGATATTTCCATGTTCAGAAAGATAACAGTGTAGATAATTCCATGTTTATACAGATAGCGGTGAAGATGTATGCATGTTTCCACAGATAGCGGTGTATATATTTCCATGTTCATCCAGATGGCTGTGTAGATATATCCATGTTCATACAGATAGCGGTGTAGATATTTCCATGTTCATACAGATAGCGGTGTAGATATTTCCATGTTCATACAGATAGCGGTGTAGATATTTCCATGTTCATACAGATAGCGGTGTATGTATTTCCATGTTCATACAGATAGCAGTGTAGATATTTCCATGTTCATCCAGATGGCTGTGTAGATATATCCATGTTCATACAGATTGCGGTGTAGATATTTCCATGTTCATACAGATAGCGGTGTAGATATTTCCATGTTTATACAGATAGCGGTGTAGATATCTCCTTCTTAATACAGATGGCGGTGTAGATATTTATATGTTCATACAGATGGCGGTGCAGATATTTCCATGTTCATACAGATGGTGGTGTAGATATTTCCATGTTTATAGAGATAGCGGTGTAATTATTTCCATGTGCAAAGAGATAGCTGTGTAGATATTTCCATGTATATACAGATAGCTGTGTAGATATTTCCATTTCCATGCAGATAGCGGTGTAGATATTTCCATGTTCAAACAGATAGCGGTGTAGATATTTCCATGTTCATACAGATAGCGGTGTGGATATTTCCAAGTTTATACAGATAGCGGTGAAGATGTATGCATGTTTACACAGATAGCGGTGTAGATATTTCCATGTTCATACAGATAGCGGTGTAGATATTTCCATGTTCATCCAGGCGTCTGTGTAGACATATCCATGTTCATACAGATGGCGGTGAAGATATTTCCATGCTTATACAGAAGCTGTGTAGATTTATCCATGTTGATACAGATGGCGGTGAAGATTTTTCCATGTTCATACAGATGGCGGTGTAGATATTTCCATGTCCATACAGATAGCGGTGCTGATATTTCCATGTTTATTCAGGTAGCAGTGTCGATATTTCCATGTTTATACAGATAGTGGTGTAGATATTTCCATGTTTATAAACATAGCGGTGTAGATATTTCCATGTTTATACAGATAGCGGTGTAGATATCTCCATCTTAATACAGATGGCGGTGTAGATATTTATATGTTCATACAGATGGCGGTGCAGATATTTCCATGTTCATACAGATGGCGTTGAAGATATTTCCATGTTCATACAGATGGCGGTGAAGATACTTCCATGTTCATACTGATAGCGGTGCTGATATTTCCATGTTTATACAGGTAGCGGTGTAGATATTTCCATGTTTATACAGATAGCGGTGTAGATATTTCCATGTCTATACACATAGCGGTGTAGATATTTCCTTGTTTATACACATAGCAGTATAGATATCTCCATCTTAATACAGATGGCGGTGTAGATATTTATATGTTCTTTCAGATGGCGGTGCAGATATTTCCATGTTCATACAGATAGCCGTGTAGATATTGCCTTGTTCATACCGATAGCGGTGCTGATACTTCCATGTTTATACAGGTAGCGGTGTACATATTTCCGTGTTTATACAGGTAGCGGTGTAGATATTTCCATGTTCATACAGATAGCGGTGTAGATATTTCCATGTTTATACAGATAGCGGTGTAGATATCTCCTTCTTAATACAGATGGCGGTGTAGATATTTATATGTTCATACAGACGGCGGTGCAGATACTTCAATGTTCATACAGATGGTGGTGTAGATATTTCCATGTTTATAGAGATAGCGGTGTAGTTATTTCCATGTGCAAAGAGATAGCTGTGTAGATATTTCCATGTATATACAGATAGCTTTGTAGATATTTCCATTTCCATGCAGATAGCGGTGTAGATATTTCCATGTTCATACAGATAGCGGTGTAGATATTTCCATGTTCATCCAGACGGATGTGTAGACATATCCATGTTCATACAGATGGCGGTGAAGATGTTTCCATGCTTATACAGAAGCTCTGTAGATTTATCCATGTTGATACAGATGGCGGTGAAGATTTTTCCATGTTCATACAGATGGCGGTATAGATATTTCCATGTCCATACAGATAGCGGTGCTGATATTTCCATGTTTATACAGGTAGCAGTGTCGATATTTCCATGTTTATACAGATAGTGGTGTAGATATTTCCATGTTTATACACATAGCGGTGTAGATATTTCCATGTTTATACAGATAGCGGTGTAGATATCTCCATCTTAATACAGATGGCGATGAAGATATTTATATGTTCATACAGATGGCGGTGCAGATATTTCCATGTTCATACAGATGGCGGTGTATGTATTTCCATGTTCATACAGATCGCGGTGTAGATAATTCCATGTTCATCCAGATGGCTGTGTAGATATATCCATGTTCATACAGATAGCGCTGAAGATATTTCCATGTTCATCCAGAGGGCTGTGTAGCTATTTCCATGTTCATACAGATAGTGGTGTAGATATTTCCATGTTCATACGGATAGCGGTGTAGATATTTCCATGTTCATACAGATAGCCGTGTAGATATTGCCATGTTCATACCGATAGCGGTGCTGATACTTCCATGTTTATACAGGTAGCGGTGTACATATTTCCGTGTTTATACAGGTAGCGGTGTAGATATTTCCATGTTCATACAGATAGCGGTGTAGCTATTTCCATGTTTATACAGATAGCGGTGTAGATATCTCCTTCTTAATACAGATGGCGGTGTAGATATTTATATGTTCATACAGATGGCGGTGCAGATATTTCCATGTTCATACAGATGGTGGTGTAGATATTTCCATGTTTATAGAGATAGCGGTGTAGTTATTTCCATGTGCTAAGAGATAGCTGTGTAGATATTTCCATGTATATGCAGATAGCTGTGTAGATATTTCCATTTTCATGCAGATAGCGGTGTAGATATTTCCATGTTCAAACAGATAGCGGTGTAGATATTTCCATGTTCATGCAGATAGCGGTGTGGATATTTCCATGTTTATACAGATAGCGGTGAAGATGTATTCATGTTTACACAGAGAGCGGTGTAGATATTTCCATGTTCATACAGATAGCGGTGTAGATATTTCCATGTTCATCCAGACGGCTGGGTAGACATATCCATGTTCATACAGCTGGAGTTGAAGGTATTTCCATGTTCATACAGATGGCTGTGTAGATATATCCAGGTTCATAGAGATGGCGGTGAAGACTTTTCCATGTTCATACAGAAGCGGTGTAGATATTTCCATGTTCATACAGATAGCGGTGCTGTTATTTCCATGTTTATACAGGTAGCAGTGTAGATATTTCCATGTTTATACAGATAGCGGTGTAGATATTTCCATGTTTATACACATAGCGGTGTAGATATTTCCATGTTTATACATATAGCGTGTAGATATCTCCATCTTAATACAGATGGCGGTGTAGATATTTATATGTTCATACAGATGGCGGTGCAGATATTTCCATGTTCATACAGATGGCGGTGAAGATATTTCCATGTTCATACAGATGGTGGTGTAGATACTTCCATGTTCATACTGATAGCGGTGCTGATATTTCCATGTTTATACAGGTAGCGGTGTAGATATTTCCATGTTTATACATATAGCGGTGTAGATATTTCCATGTTTATACACATAGCGGTGTAGATATTTCCATGTTTATACAGATAGCGGTGTAGATATTTCCATCTTAATACAGATGGCGGTGTAGATATTTATATGTTCATTCAGATGGCGGTGTAGATATTTCCATGTTCATACAGATAGCGGTGTAGTTATATTCCATGTGTAAAGAGATAGCTGTGTAGATATTTCCATGTATATGCAGACAGCTGTGTAGACATTTCCATTTTCATGCAGATAGCGGTGTATATATTTCCCTGTTTAAACAGTTAGCGGTGTAGATATTTCCATGTTCATAAAGATAGCAGTGTAGATATTTCCATGTTTATACAAAAAGCGGTGAAGATGTATGCATGTTTACACAGATAGCGGTGTAGATATTTCCATGTTCATCCAGATGGCTGTGTAGAAATATCCATGTTCATACAGATAGCGGTGTAGATATTTCCATGTTCATACAGATAGCGGTGCAGATATTTCCATGTTCATCCAGATGGCTGTGTAGATATATCCATGTTCATACAGATGGCGGTGAAGATATTTCCATGTTCATACAGATAGCGGTGTAGATATTTCCATGTTCATACAGATAGCGGTGTAGTTATTTCCAAGTTCATACAGATAGCGGTGTATGTATTTCCATTTTCATACAGATAACGGTGTAGATATTTCCATGTTCATACAGATGGCGGTGTAGTTTTTCCATGTTCATAGGGATGGCGGTGTAGATATTTCCATATTTATAGAGATAGCGGTGTAGTTATTTCCATGTTCCTGGAGATAGCGGTGTAGATATTTCCATGTATATTCAGTTAGCTTTGTACATATTTCCATGTTAAGACAGATAGCGGTGTAGATATTTCCATGTTCATCCAGATGGCTGTGTAGCTATTTCCATGTTCATACAGATAGTGGTGTAGATATTTCCATGTTCATACAGATAGCGGTGTAGATATTTCCATGTTCATACAGATAGCCGTGTAGGTATTGCCATGTTCATACCGATAGCGCTGCTGATACTTCCATGTTTATACAGGTAGCGGTGTACATATTTCCGTGTTTATACAGGTAGCTGTGTAGATATTTCCATGTTCATACAGATAGCGGTGTAGATATTTCCATGTTTATACAGATAGCGGTGTAGATATTTCCGTGTTTATACAGATAGCGGTGTAGATATCTCCTTCTTAATACAGATGGCGGTGTAGATATTTATATGTTCATACAGATGGCAGTGCAGATATTTCCATGTTCATACAGATGGTGGTGTAGATATTTCCATGTTTATAGAGATAGCGGTGTAGTTATTTCCATGTGCAAAGAGATAGCTGTGTAGATATTTCCATGTATATGCAGATAGCTTTGTAGATATTTCCATTTTCATGCAGATAGCGGTGTAGATAATTCCATGTTCAAACAGATAGCGGTGTAGATATTTCCATGTTCATACAGATAGCGGTGAGGATATTTCCATGTTTTTACAGATAGCGGAGAAGATGTATGCATGTTTACACAGATAGCGGTGTAGATATTTTCATGTTCATACAGATAGCGGTGTAGATATTTCCATGTTCATCCAGACGGCTGTGTAGACATATCCATGTTCATACAGATGGCGGTGAAGATATTTCCATGTTCATACAGATGGCTGTGTAGATATATCCATGTTCATACAGATGGCGGTGAAGATTCTTAAATGTTCATACAGATGGCGGTTTAGATACTTCAATGTTCATACTGATAGCGGTGCTGATATTTCCATGTTTATACAGGTAGCGGTGTAGATATTTCCATGTTTATACAGATAGCGGTGTAGGTATTTCCATGTTTATACACACAGCGGTGTAGATATTTCCATGTTTATACAGATAGCGGTGTAGATATCTCCATCTTAACACAGATGGCGGTGTAGATATTTATATGTTCATTCAGATGGAGGTGCAGATATTTCCATGTTCATACAGATGGCGGTGTAGATATTTCCATGTTCATACAGATAGCGGTGTAGTTATTTCCATGTGTAAAGAGATAGCTGTGTATATATTTCCATGTATATGCAGATAGCTGTGTAGACATTTCCATTTTCATGCAGATAGCGGTGTATATATTTCCCTGTTCTAACAGCGGTGTAGATATTTCCATGTTCATAAAGATAGCAGTGTAGATATTTCCATGTTTTTACAGATAGCGGTGTGAGATGTATGCATGTTTACACAGATTGCGGTGTAGATATTTCCATGTTCATCCAGATGGCTGAGTAGATATATGCATGTTCATACAGATAGCGGTGTAGATATTTCCATGTTCATACAGATAGCGGTGCAGATATTTCCATGTTCATCCAGATGGCTGTGTAGATATATCCATGTTCATACAGATGGCGGTGAAGATATTTCCATGTTCATACAGATAGCGGTGTAGATATTTCCATGTTCATACAGATAGCGGTGTAGATATTTCCATGTTCATACAGATAGCGGTGTATGTATTTCCATGTTCATACAGATAGCAGTGTAGATATTTCCATGTTCATCCAGATGGCTGTGTAGATATATCCATGTTCATACAGATAGCGGTGTAGATATTTCCATGTTCATCCAGATGGCTGTGTAGCTATTTCCATGTTCATACAGATAGTGGTGTAGATATTTCCATGTTCATACAGATAGCGGTGTAGATATTTCCATGTTCATACAGATAGCCGTGTAGATATTGCCAAGTTCATACCGATAGCAGTGCTGATACTTCCATGTTTATACAGGTAGCGGTGTAGATATTTCCATGTTTATACAGATAGCGGTGTAGATATTTCCATGTTTATACACATAGCGGTGTAGATATTTCCATGTTTATACACATAGCAGTGTAGATATCTCCATCTTAATACAGATGCGGGTGTAGATATTTATATGTTCATTCAGATGGCGGTGCAGATATTTCCATGTTCATACAGATGGCGATGTAGATATTTCCATGTTCATACAGATAGCGGTGTAGTTATTTCCATGTGTAAAGAGATAGCTGTGTAGATATTTCCATGTATATGCAGATAGCTGTGTAGACATTTCCATTTTCATGCAGATAGCGGTGTATATATTTCCCTGTTCAAACAGTTAGTGGTGTAGATATTTCCATGTTCATAAAGATAGCAGTGTAGATATTTCCATGTTTATACAGATAGCGGTGAAGATGTATGCATGTTTACACAGATAGCGGTGTAGACATTTCCATGTTCATCCAGATGGCTGTGTAGATATATCCATGTTCATACAGATAGCGGTGTAGATATTTCCATGTTCATACAGATAGCGGTGCAGATATTTCCATGTTCATCCAGATGGCTGTGTAGATATATGCATGTTCATACAGATGGCGGTGAAGATATTTCCATGTTCATACAGATAGCGTTGTAGATATTTCCATGTTCATACAGATAGCGGTGTAGATATTTCCATTTTCATACAGATAGCGGTGTATGTATTTCCATGTTCATACAGATCGCGGTGTAGATATTTCCATGTTCATCCAGATGGCTGTGTAGATATATCCATGTTCATACAGATAGCGCTGAAGATATTTCCATGTTCATCCAGAGGGCTGTGTAGCTATTTCCATGTTCATACAGATAGTGGTGTAGATATTTCCATGTTCATACAGATAGCGGTGTAGATATTTCCATGTTCATACAGATAGCCGTGTAGATATTGCCATGTTCATACCGATAGCGGTGCTGATACTTCCATGTTTATACAGGTAGCGGTGTACATATTTCCGTGTTTATACAGGTAGCGGTGTAGATATTTCCATGTTCATACAGATAGCGGTGTAGCTATTTCCATGTTTATACAGATAGCGGTGTAGATATCTCCTTCTTAATACAGATGGCGGTGTAGATATTTATATGTTCATACAGATGGCGGTGCAGATATTTCCATGTTCATACAGATGGTGGTGTAGATATTTCCATGTTCATATAGATAGCGGTGTAGTTATTTCCATGTGCAAAGAGATAGCTGTGTAGATATTTCCATGTATATGCAGATAGCTGTGTAGATATTTCCATTTTCATGCAGATAGCGGTGTAGATATTTCCATGTTCAAACAGATAGCGGTGTAGATATTTCCGTGTTCATGCAGATAGCGGTGTGGATATTTCCATGTTTATACAGATAGCGGTGAAGATGTATGCATGTTTACACAGAGAGCGGTGTAGATATTTCCATGTTCATACAGATAGCGGTGTATGTATTTCCATGTTCATACAGATAGCGGTGTAGATATTTCCATGTTCATCCAGATGGCTGTGTAGATATATCCATGTTCATACAGATAGCGGTGTAGATATTTCCATGTTCATCCAGATGGCTGTGTAGCTATTTCCATGTTCATCCAGTTGGCTGTGTAGCTATTTCCATGTTCATACAGATAGTGGTGTAGATATTTCCATGTTCATACAGATAGCGGTGTAGATATTTCCATGTTCATCCATACGGCTGTGTAGACATATCCATGTTCATAAAGATGGCGGTGAAGATATTTCCATGTTGATACAGATGGCTGTGTAGATATATCCATGTTCATACAGATGGCGGTGAAGATTTTTCCATGTTCATACAGATGGCGGTGTAGATATTTCCATGTTCATACAGATAGCGGTGCTGATATTTCCATGTTTATACAGGTAGCAGTGTAGATATTTCCATGTTTCTACCGATAGCGGTGTAGATATTTCCGTGTTTATACACATAGCGGTGTAGATATTTCCATGTTTATACAGATAGCGGTGTAGATATATCCATCTTAATACAGATGGTGGTGTAGATATTTATATGTTCATACAGATGGCGGTGCAGATATTTCCATGTTCATACAGATGGCGGTGAAGATATTTCCATGTTCACACAGATGGCAGTGTAGATACTTCCATGTTCACACTGATAGCGGTGCTGATATTTCCATGTTTATAAAGGTAGCGGTGTAGATATTTCCATGTTTATACAGATAGCCGTGTAGATATTGCCATGTTTATACACGTAGCGGTGTAGATATTTCCATGTTTATACAGATAGCGGTGTAGATATCTCTATCTTAATACAGATGGCGGTGCAGATATTTATATGTTCATTCAGATGGCGGTGCAGATATTTCCATGTTCATACAGATGGCGGTGTAGATATTTCCATGTTCATACAGATAGCGGTGTAGTTATTTCCATGTGTAAAGAGATAGCTGTGTAGATATTTCCATGTATATGCAGTTAGCTGTGTAGACATTTCCATTTTCAAGCAGATAGCGGTGTATATATTTCCCTGTTCAAACAGTTAGCGGTGTAGATATTTCCATGTTCATAAAGATAGCAGTGTAGATATTTCCATGTTTATACAGATAGCGGTGAAGATGTATGCATGTTTAAACAGATAGCGGTGTAGATATTTCCATGTTCATCCAGATGGCTGTGTAGATATATCCATGTTCATACAGATAGCAGTGTAGATATTTCCATGTTCATACAGATAGCGGTGCAGTTATTTCCATGTTCATCCAGATGGCTGTGTAGATATATCCATGTTCATACAGATGGCGGTGAAGATATTTCCATGTTCATACAGATAGCGGTGTAGTTATTTCCATGTTCATACAGATAGCGGTGTAGATATTTCCATGTTCATACAGATAGCGGTGCAGATATTTCCATGTTCATCCAGATGGCTGTGTAGATATATCCATGTTCATACAGATAGCGGTGTAGATATTTCCACGTTCATCCAGATGGCTGTGTAGCTATTTCCATGTTCATACAGATAGTGGTGTAGATATTTCCATGTTCATACAGATAGCGATGTAGATATTTCCATGTTCATACAGATAGCCATGTAGATATTGCCATGTTCATACCGATAGCGGTGCTGATACTTCCATGTTTATACTGGTAGTGGTGTACATATTTCCGTGTTTATACAAGTAGCGGTGTAGATATTTCCATGTTCATACAGATAGCGGTGTAGATATTTCCATGTTTATACAGATAGCGGTGTAGATATCTCCTTCTTAATACAGATGGCGGTGTAGATATTTATATGTTCATACAGACGGCGGTGCAGATATTTCCATGTTCATACAGATGGTGGTGTAGATATTTCCATGTTGATACTGATAGCGGTCTGGATATTTCCATGTTTATACAGATAGCGGTGAAGATGTATGCAGGTTTACACAGATAGTGGTGTAGATATTTCCATGTTCATACAGATAGCGGTGTAGATATTTCCATGATCATCCAGACGGCTGTGTAGACATATCCAGGTTCATACAGATGGCGGTGAAGATATTTCCATGTTGATACAGATGGCTGTGTAGATATATCCATGTTCATACAGATGGCGGTGAAGATTTTTCCATGTTCATACAGATGGCGGTGTAGATATTTCCATATTCATACAGATAGCGGTGCTGATATTTCCATGTTTATACAGGTAGCAGTGTAGATATTTCCATGTTTATACAGATAGCGGTGTAGATATTTCCATGTTTATACACATAGCGGTGTAGATATTTCCATGTTTATACAGATAGCGGTGTAGATATCTCCATCTTAATACAGATGGTGGTGTAGATATTTATATGTTCATACAGATGGCGGTGAAGATATTTCCATGTTCATACAGATGGCGGTGAAGATATTTCCATGTTCACACAGATGGCGGTGAAGATATTTCCATGTTGATACAGATGGCTGTGTAGATATATCCATGTTCATACAGATGGCGGTGAAGATTTTTCCATGTTCATACAGATGGCGGTGTAGATATTTCCATATTCATACAGATAGCGGTGCTGATATTTCCATGTTTATACAGGTAGCAGTGTAGATATTTCCATGTTTATACAGATAGCGGTGTAGATATTTCCATGTTTATACACATAGCGGTGTAGATATTTCCATGTTTATACAGATAGCGGTGTAGATATCTCCATCTTAATACAGATGGTGGTGTAGATATTTATATGTTCATACAGATGGCGGTGAAGATATTTCCATGTTCATACAGATGGCGGTGAAGATATTTCCATGTTCACACAGATGGCGGTGTAGATACTTCCATGTTCATACTGATAGCGGTGAATATATTTCCATGTTTATACAGGTAACGGTGTAGATATTTCCATGTTTATACAGATAGCGGTGTAGATATTTCCATGTTTTTACACATAGCTGTGTAGATATTTCCATGTTTATACAGATAGCGGTGTAGATATCTCCATCTTAATACAGATGGCGGTGAAGATATTTATATGTTCTTTCAGATGGCGGTGCAGATATTTCCATGTTCATACAGATGGCGTTGTAGACATTTCCATGTTCATACAGATAGCGGTGTAGTTATTTCCATGTGTAAAGAGATAGCTGTGTAGATATTTCCATGTATATGCAGTTAGCTGTGTAGACATTTCCATTTTCAAGCAGATAGCGGTGTATATATTTCCCTGTTCAAACAGTTAGAGGTGTAGATATTTCCATGTTCATAAAGATAGCAGTGTAGATATTTCCATGTTTATACAGATAGCGGTGAAGATGTATGCATGTTTACACAGATAGCGGTGTAGATATTTCCATGTTCATCCAGATGGCTGTGTAGATATATCCATGTTCATACTGATAGCGGTGTAGATATTTCCATGTTCATACAGATAGCGGTGCAGATATTTCCATGTTCATCCAGATGGCTGTGTAGATATTTCCATGTTCATACAGATGGCGGTGAAGATATTTCCATGTTCATACAGATAGCGGTGTAGATATTTCCATGTTCATACAGATAGCGGTGTAGATAATTCCATGTTCATACAGATAGCGGTGTAGATATTTCCATGTTTATACAGATAGCGGTGTATGTATTTCCAAGTTCATACAGATAGCGGTGTAGATATTTCCATGTTCATCCAGATGGCTGTGTAGATATATCCATGTTCATTCAGATAGCGGTGTAGATATTTCCATGTTCATCCAGATGGGTGTGTAGCTATTTCCATGTTCATACAGATAGTGGTGTAGATATTTCCATGTTCATACAGATAGCGATGTAGATATTTCCATGTTCATACAGATAGCCATGTAGATATTGCCATGTTCATACAGATAGCGGTGTAGATATTTCCATGTTCATACAGATAGCGGTGTAGATATTTCCATGTTCATACAGATAGCGGTGCAGATATTTCCATGTTCATCCAGATGGCTGTGTAGATATATCCATGTTCATACAGATAGCGGTGTAGATATTTCCACGTTCATCCAGATGGCTGTGTAGCTATTTCCATGTTCATACAGATAGTGGTGTAGATATTTCCATGTTCATACAGATAGCGATGTAGATATTTCCATGTTCATACAGATAGCCATGTAGATATTGCCATGTTCATACCGATAGCGGTGCTGATACTTCCATGTTTATACTGGTAGTGGTGTACATATTTCCGTGTTTATACAAGTAGCGGTGTAGATATTTCCATGTTCATACAGATAGCGGTGTAGATATTTCCATGTTTATACAGATAGCGGTGTAGATATCTCCTTCTTAATACAGATGGCGGTGTAGATATTTATATGTTCATACAGACGGCGGTGCAGATATTTCCATGTTCATACAGATGGTGGTGTAGATATTTCCATGTTGATACTGATAGCGGTCTGGATATTTCCATGTTTATACAGATAGCGGTGAAGATGTATGCAGGTTTACACAGATAGTGGTGTAGATATTTCCATGTTCATACAGATAGCGGTGTAGATATTTCCATGATCATCCAGACGGCTGTGTAGACATATCCAGGTTCATACAGATGGCGGTGAAGATATTTCCATGTTGATACAGATGGCTGTGTAGATATATCCATGTTCATACAGATGGCGGTGAAGATTTTTCCATGTTCATACAGATGGCGGTGTAGATATTTCCATATTCATACAGATAGCGGTGCTGATATTTCCATGTTTATACAGGTAGCAGTGTAGATATTTCCATGTTTATACAGATAGCGGTGTAGATATTTCCATGTTTATACACATAGCGGTGTAGATATTTCCATGTTTATACAGATAGCGGTGTAGATATCTCCATCTTAATACAGATGGTGGTGTAGATATTTATATGTTCATACAGATGGCGGTGAAGATATTTCCATGTTCATACAGATGGCGGTGAAGATATTTCCATGTTCACACAGATGGCGGTGTAGATACTTCCATGTTCATACTGATAGCGGTGATGATATTTCCATGTTTATACAGGTAACGGTGTAGATATTTCCATGTTTATACAGATAGCGGTGTAGATATTTCCATGTTTTTACACATAGCTGTGTAGATATTTCCATGTTTATACAGATAGCGGTGTAGATATCTCCATCTTAATACAGATGGCGGTGAAGATATTTATATGTTCTTTCAGATGGCGGTGCAGATATTTCCATGTTCATACAGATGGCGTTGTAGACATTTCCATGTTCATACAGATAGCGGTGTAGTTATTTCCATGTGTAAAGAGATAGCTGTGTAGATATTTCCATGTATATGCAGTTAGCTGTGTAGACATTACCATTTTCAAGCAGATAGCGGTGTATATATTTCCCTGTTCAAACAGTTAGAGGTGTAGATATTTCCATGTTCATAAAGATAGCAGTGTAGATATTTCCATGTTTATACAGATAGCGGTGAAGATGTATGCATGTTTACACAGATAGCGGTGTAGATATTTCCATGTTCATCCAGATGGCTGTGTAGATATATCCATGTTCATACTGATAGCGGTGTAGATATTTCCATGTTCATACAGATAGCGGTGCAGATATTTCCATGTTCATCCAGATGGCTGTGTAGATATTTCCATGTTCATACAGATGGCGGTGAAGATATTTCCATGTTCATACAGATAGCGGTGTAGATATTTCCATGTTCATACAGATAGCGGTGTAGATAATTCCATGTTCATACAGATAGCGGTGTAGATATTTCCATGTTTATACAGATAGCGGTGTATGTATTTCCAAGTTCATACAGATAGCGGTGTAGATATTTCCATGTTCATCCAGATGGCTGTGTAGATATATCCATGTTCATTCAGATAGCGGTGTAGATATTTCCATGTTCATCCAGATGGGTGTGTAGCTATTTCCATGTTCATACAGATAGTGGTGTAGATATTTCCATGTTCATACAGATAGCGATGTAGATATTTCCATGTTCATACAGATAGCCATGTAGATATTGCCATGTTCATACCGATAGCGGTGCTGATACTTCCATGTTTATACAGGTAGCGGTGAACATATTTCCGTGTTTATACAGGTAACGGTGTAGATATTTCCATGTTCATATAGATAGCCGTGTAGATATTTCCATGTTTATACAGATAGCGGTGTAGATATCTCCTTCTTAATACAGATGGCGGTGTAGATATTTATATGTTCATACAGACGGCGGTGCAGATATTTCCATGTTCATACAGATGGTGGTGTAGATATTTCCATGTTGATGCAGATAGTGGTGTGGATATTTCCATGTTTATACAGATAGCGGTGAAGATGTATGCATGTTTACACAGATAGTGGTGTAGATATTTCCATGTTCATACAGATAGCGGTGTAGATATTTCCATGTTCATCCAGACGGCTGTGTAGACATATCCATTTTCATACAGATGGCGGTGAAGATATTTCCATGTTGATACAGATGGCTGTGTAGATATATCCATGTTCATACAGATGGCGGTGAAGATTTTTCCATGTTCATACAGATGGCGGTGTAGATATTTCCATGTTCATACAGATAGCGGTGTAGTTATTTCCATGTGTAAAGAGATAGCTGTGTAGATATTTCCATGTATATGCAGTTAGCTGTGTAGACATTTCCATTTTCAAGCAGATAGCGGTGTATATATTTCCCTGTTCAAACAGTTAGAGGTGTAGATATTTCCATGTTCATAAAGATAGCAGTGCAGATATTTCTATGTTTATACAGATAGCGGTGAAGATGTATGCATGTTTACACAGATAGCGGTGTAGATATTTCCATGTTCATCCAGATGGCTGTGTAGATATATCCATGTTCATACAGATAGCGGTGTAGATATTTCCATGTTCATACAGATAGCGGTACAGATATTTCCATGTTCATCCAGATGGCTGTGTAGATATATCCATGTTCATACAGATGGCGGTGAAGATATTTCCATGTTCATACAGATAGCAGTGTAGATATTTCCATGTTCATACAGATAGCGGTGTAGATAATTCCATGTTCATACAGATAGCGGTGTAGATATTTCCATGTTTATACAGATAGCAGTGTATGTATTTCCAAGTTCATACAGATAGCGGTGTAGATATTTCCATGTTCATCCAGATGGCTGTGTAGATATATCCATGTTCATTCAGATAGCGGTGTAGATATTTCCATGTTCATCCAGATGGGTGTGTAGCTATTTCCATGTTCATACAGATAGTGGTGTAGATATTTCCATGTTCATACAGATAGCGATGTAGATATTTCCATGTTCATACAGATAGCCATGTAGATATTGCCATGTTCATACCGATAGCGGTGTACTTATTTCCATGTATAAAGAGATAGCTGTGTAGATATTTCCATGTATATGCAGTTAGCTGTGTAGACATTTCCATTTTCAAGCAGATAGCGGTGTATATATTTCCCTATTCAATCAGTTAGCGGTGTAGATATTTCCATGTTCATACAGATAGCGGTGTAGATATTTCCATATTCATACAGATAGCAGTGTATGTATTTCCATGTTCATACAGATAGCGGTGTAGGTATTTCCATGTTCATCCAGATGGCTGTGTAGATATATCCATGTTCATACAGATAGCAGTGTAGATATTTCCATGTTCATCCAGATGGCTGTGTAGCTATTTCCATGTTCATACAGATAGTGGTGTAGATATTTCCATGTTCATACAGATAGCGGTGTAGATATTTCCATGTTCATACAGATAGCCGTGTAGATATTGCCATGTTCATACTGATTGCGGTGCTGATACTTCCATGTTTATACAGGTAACGGTGTACATATTTCCGTGTTTATACAGGTAGCGGTGTAGATATTTCTATGTTCATACAGATAGCGGTGTAGATATTTCCATGTTTATACAAATAGCGGTGTAGATATCTCCTTCTTAATACAGATGGCGGTGTAGATATTTATATGTTCATACAGATGGCGGTGCAGATATTTCCATGTTCATACAGATGGTGGTGTAGATATTTCCATGTTTATAGAGATAGCGCTGTAGTTATTTCCACGTGCAAAGAGATAGCTGTGTAGATATTTACATGTATATGCAGATAGCTGTGTAGATATTTCCATTTTCATGCAGATAGCGGTGTAGATATTTCCATGTTCAAACAGATAGCGGTGTAGATATTTCCATGTTCATACAGATAGCAGTGTAGATATTTCCATGTTTATACAGATAGCGGTGAAGATGTATGCATGTTTACACAGATAGCGGTGTAGATATTTCCATGTTCATACAGATAGCGGTGTAGATATTTCCATGTTCATACAGATGGCTGTTTAGATATATCCATGTTCATCCAGATGGCTGTGTAGATATATCCATGTTCATACAGATGGCGGTGAAGATATTTCCATGTTCATACAGATAGCGGTGTAGATATTTCCATATTCATACAGATAGCAGTGTATGTATTTCCATGTTCATACAGATAGCGGTGTAGATATTTCCATGTTCATCCAGATGGCTGTGTAGATATATCCATGTTCATACAGATAGCGGTGTAGATATTTCCATGTTCATCCAGATGGCTGTGTAGCTATTTCCATGTTCATACAGATAGTGGTGTAGATATTTCCATGTTCATACAGATAGCCGTGTAGATATTTCCATGTTCATTCAGATAGCAGTGTAGATATTGCCATGTTCATACCGATAGCGGTGCTGATACTTCCATGTTTATACAGGTAGCGGTGTACATACTTCCGTGTTTATACAGGTAGCGGTGTAGATATTTCCATGTTCATACAGATAGCGGTGTAGATATTTCCATGTTTATACAGATAGAGGTGTAGATATTTCCTTCTTAATACAGATGGCGGTGTAGATATTTATATGTTCATACAGATGGCGGTGCAGATATTTCCATGTTCATACAGATGGTGGTGTAGATATTTCCATGTTTATAGAGATAGCGGTGTAGTTATTTCCATGTGTAAAGAGACAGCTGTGTAGATATTTACATGTATGTGCAGATAGCTGTGTAGATATTTCCATTTTCATGCAGATAGCGGTGTAGATATTTCCATTTTCAAACAGATAGCGGTGCAGATATTTCCATATTCATACAGATTGCGGTGCTGATATTTCCATGTTTATACACATAGCGGTGTAGATATTTCCATGTTTATACAGATAGCGGTGTAGATATCTCCATCTTAATACAGATGGCGGTGTAGATATTTATATGTGCATACAGATGGCGGTGCAGATATTTCCATGTTCATACAGATGGCGCTGAAGGTATTTCCATGTTAATACAGATGGCGGTGTAGATATTACCATGTTTATAGAGATAGCGGTGTAGTTATTTACATGTGTAAAGAGATAGCTGTGTAGATATTTCCATGTATATGCAGATAGCTGTGTAGATATTTCCATTTTCATGCAGATAGCGGTGTAGATATTTCCATGTTCAAACAGATAGCAGTGTAGATATTTCCATGTTTATAAAGATAGCGGTGAAGATGTATGCATGTTTACACAGATAGCGGTGTAGATATTTCCATGTTCATATAGATAGCGGTGTAGATATTTCCATGTTCATACAGATAGCGGTGTAGATATTTCAATGTTTATACAAATAGCGTTGAAGATATATGCATGTTTACACAGATAGCGGTGTAGATATTTCCATGTTCATACAGAAAACGGTGTAGATATTTCCATGTTTATACAGATAGCGGTGAAGATGTATGCACGTTTACACAGATAGCGGTGTAGATAATTCCATGTTCATCCAGATGGCTGTGTAGATATATCCATGTTCATACAGATAGCGGTGTAGATATTTCCATGTTCATACAGATAGCGGTGCAGATATTTCCATGTTCATCAAGATTGCTGTGTAGATATATCCATGTTCATACAGATGGCGGTGAACATATTTCCATGTTCATACAGATAGCGGTGTATATATTTCCATGTTTATACAGATAGCGGTGTAGATATTTCCATGTTCATAAATATAGCGGTGTATGTATTTCCATGTTCATACAGATAGCGGTGTATATATTTTCATGTTCATCCAGATGGCTGTGTAGATATATCCATGTACATACAGATAGCGGTGTATATATTTCTATGTTCATGCAGATGGCTGTGTAGCTATTTCCATGTTCATACAGATAGTGGTGTAGATATTTCCATGTTCATACAGATAGCGGTGTAGATATTTCCATGTTCCTACAGATGGCGGTGCTGATATTTCCAAGTTTATACAGGTAGCGGTGTAGATATTTCCATGTTTATACAGATAGCGGTGTAGATATTTCCATGTTTATAGACATAGCAGTGTAGATATTTCCATGTTTATACAGATAGCGGTGTAGATATGTCCATCTTAATACAGATGTCGGTGTAGATATTTATAAGTTCATACAGATGGCAGTGCAAATATTTCCATGTTCATACAGATGGCTGTGTAGATATTACCATGTTTATAGAGATAGCGGTGTAGTTATTTCCATGTGTATAGAGATAGCTGTCTAGATATTTCCATGTATATGCAGATAGCTGTGTAGATATTTCCATTTTCATGCAGATAGCGGTGTAGATATTTCCATGTTCAAACAGATAGCGGTGTAGATATTTCCATGTACTTACAGATAGCAGTGTAGATATTTCCATGTTTATACAGATAGCGGTGAAGTTGTATTCATGTTTACACAGATAGCGGTGTAGATATTTCCATGTTCATACAGATAGCGGTGTAGATATTTCCATGTTCATCCAGATGGCTGTGTAGATATATCCATGTTCATCCAGATGGCTGTGTAGATATATCCATGTTCATACAGATGGCGGTGAAGATATTTCCATGTTCATACACATAGCGGTGTAGATATTTCCATGTTTATACAGATAGCGGTGTAGATATTTCCATGTTCATACAGACAGCGGTGCTGATATTTCCTTGTTCATCCAGATGGCTGTGTAGATATATCCATGTTCATAGAGATGGCGGTGAAGATATTTCCATGTTCATACAGATATTGGTGTAGATATTTCCATGTTCATACAGATAGCGGTGTAGATATTTCCATGTTTATACAGGTAGCTGTGTAGGTATTTCCATGTTTATACAGATAGCGGTGTAGATATTTCAATTTTTATACTGATAGCGGTGCAGATATCTTCATCTTAATACAGATGGCGGTGTAGATATTTATATGTTCATACAGATGGCGGTGCAGATATTTCCATGTTCATACAGATGGCCGTGTAGATATTTCTATGTTTATAGAGATAGCGGTGTAGTTATTTCCATGTGTAAAGAGATATCTGTGTAGATATTTCCATGTATGTGCAGATAGCTGTGTAGATATTTCCATTTTCATGCAGATAGCAGTGTAGATATTTCCATTTTCAAACAGATAGCGGTGAAGATATTTCCATATTCATACAGATAGCGGTGTATATATTTCCATGTTTATACAGATAGCGGTGAGGATGTATGCATGTTTACACAGATAGCGGTGTAGATATTTCCATGTTCATACAGAAAAAGGTGTAGATATTTCCATGTTTATACAGATAGCGGTGAAGATGTATGCATGTTTTCACAGATAGCGGTGTAGATAATTCCATGTTCATCCACATGGCTGTGTAGATATATCCATGTTCATACAGATAGCGGTGTAGATATTTCCATGTTCATACACATAGCGGTGCGGATATTTCCTTGTTCATCCAGATGGCTGTGTATATATATATCCCTGTTCATACAGATGGCGGTGAGGGTATTTCCATGTTCATACAGATAGCGGTGTATGTATTTCCGTGTTCATACAGATAGCGGTGTAGACATTTTCATGTTCATCCAGATGGCTGTGTAGATATTTCCATGTTCATACAGATAGCGGTGTAGATATTTCCATGTTCATAGAGATAGCGGTGTAGATATTTCCATGTTCATCCAGATGGCTGTGTAGGTATATCGATGCTCATACAGATGGCGGTGAAGATATTTCCATGTTTATACAGATAGCGGTGTAGATATTTCCATGTTCATACAGATAACCGTGTAGATATTGCCATGTTCATACCGATAGCGGTGCTGATACTTCCATGTTTATACAGGTAGCTGTGTACTTATTTCCGTGTTTATACAGATAGCGGTGTAGATATTTCCATGTATATACAGATAGCGGTGTAGATATTTCCATGTTTATTCAGATAGCGGTGTAGATATCTCCTTCTTTATACAGATGGCGGTGTAGATATTTATATGTTCATACAGATAGCGGTGCAGATATGTCCATGTTCATACAGATGGCGGTGTAGATATTTCCATGTTTATAGAGATAGCGGTGTAGTTATTTCCATGTGTAAAGGGATAGGTGTGTAGATATTTCCATGTATATGCAGATAGCTGTGTAGATATTTCCATTTTCATGCAGATAGCGGTGTAGATATTTCCATGTTCAAACAGATAGCGGTGTAGATATTTCCATGTTCATCCAGATGGCTGTGTAGATATATCCATGTTCATACAGATGGCGGTGAAGATATTTACATGTTCATACAGATAGCGGTGTAGATATTTCCATGTTCATACAGATAGCGGTGCTGATATTTCCTTGTTCATCCAGATGGCTGTGTAGATATTTCCATGTTCATAGAGATGGCGGTGAAGATATTTCCATGTTCATACAGATATCGGTGTAGATATTTCCATGTTCATACAGATAGCGGTGTAGATATTTCCATGTTCATACAGATAGCGGTGCTGATATTTCCATGTTTATACAGGTAGCGGTGTAGATATTTCCATGTTTATACAGATAGCGGTGTAGATATCTTCGTCTTAATTCAGATTGCGGTGTAGATATTTATATGTTCATACAGATGACGGTGCAGATATTTCCATGTTCATACTGATGGCGGTGTAGATATTTTCATGTTCATCCAGATGGCTGTGTAGATATATCCATGTTCATACAGATAGCGGTGTAGATATTTTCATGTTCATCCAGATGGCTGTGTAGATATATCCATGTTCATACAGATAGCGGTGTATATATTTAAATGTTCATGCAGATGGCTGTGTAGCTATTTCCATGTTCATACAGATAGCGGTGTAGATATTACCATGTTCATACAGATAGCGGTGCTGATATTTCCTTGTTCATCCAGATGGCTGTGTAGATATTTCCATGTTCATAGAGATGGCGGTGAAGATATTTCCATGTTCATACAGATATCGGCGTAGATATTTCCATGTTCCTACAGATGGCGGTGCTGATATTTCCAAGTTTATACAGGTAGCGGTGTAGATATTTCCATGTTTATACAGATAGCGGTGTAGATATTTCCATGTTTATAGACATAGCAGTGTAGATATTTCCATGTTTATACAGATAGCGGTGTAGATATGTCCATCTTAATACAGATGTCGGTGTAGATATTTATAAGTTCATACAGATGGCAGTGCAAATATTTCCATGTTCATACAGATGGCTGTGTAGATATTACCATGTTTATAGAGATAGCGGTGTAGTTATTTCCATGTGTATAGAGATAGCTGTCTAGATATTTCCATGTATATGCAGATAGCTGTGTAGATATTTCCATTTTCATGCAGATAGCGGTGTAGATATTTCCATGTTCAAACAGATAGCGGTGTAGATATTTCCATGTACTTACTGATAGCAGTGTAGATATTTCCATGTTTATACAGATAGCTGTGAAGTTGTATTCATGTTTACACAGATAGCGGTGTAGATATTTCCATGTTCATACAGATAGCGGTGTAGATATTTCCATGTTCATCCAGATGGCTGTGTAGATATATCCATGTTCATCCAGATGGCTGTGTAGATATATCCATGTTCATACAGATGGCGGTGAAGATATTTCCATGTTCATACAGATAGCGGTGTAGATATTTCCATGTTTATACAGATAGCGGTGTAGATATTTCCATGTCCATACAGACAGCGGTGCTGATATTTCCTTGTTCATCCAGATGGCTGTGTAGATATATCCATGTTCATAGAGATGGCGGTGAAGATATTTCCATGTTCATACAGATATTGGTGTAGATATTTCCATGTTCATACAGATAGCGGTGTAGATATTTCCATGTTTATACAGGTAGCTGTGTAGGTATTTCCATGTTTATACAGATAGCGGTGTAGATATTTCCATTTTTATACTGATAGCGGTGCAGATATCTTCATCTTAATACAGATGGCGGTGTAGATATTTATATGTTCATACAGATGGCGGTGCAGATATTTCGATGTTCATACAGATGGCCGTGTAGATATTTCTATGTTTATAGAGATAGCGGTGTAGTTATTTCCATGTGTAAAGAGATATCTGTGTAGATATTTCCATGTATGTGCAGATAGCTGTGTAGATATTTCCATTTTCATGCAGATAGCGGTGTAGATATTTCCATTTTCAAACAGATAGCGGTGAAGATATTTCCATATTCATACAGATAGCGGTGTATATATTTCCATGTTTATACAGATAGCGGTGAAGATGTATGCATGTTTACACAGATAGCGGTGTAGATATTTCCATGTTCATACAGAAAAAGGTGTAGATATTTCCATGTTTATACAGATAGCGGTGAAGATGTATGCATGTTTTCACAGATAGCGGTGTAGATAATTCCATGTTCATCCACATGGCTGTGTAGATATATCCATGTTCATACAGATAGCGGTGTAGATATTTCCATGTTCATACACATAGCGGTGCGGATATTTCCTTGTTCATCCAGATGGCTGTGTATATATATATCCTTGTTCATACAGATGGCGGTGAGGGTATTTCCATGTTCATACAGATAGCGGTGTATGTATTTCCGTGTTCATACAGATAGCGGTGTAGACATTTTCATGTTCATCCAGATGGCTGTGTAGATATTTCCATGTTCATACAGATAGCGGTGTAGATATTTCCATGTTCATAGAGATAGCGGTGTAGATATTTCCATGTTCATCCAGATGGCTGTGTAGGTATATCGATGCTCATACAGATGGCGCTGAAGATATTTCCATGTTTATACAGATAGCGGTGTAGATATTTCCATGTTCATACAGATAACCGTGTAGATATTGCCATGTTCATACCGATAGCGGTGCTGATACTTCCATGTTTATACAGGTAGCTGTGTACTTATTTCCGTGTTTATACAGATAGCGGTGTAGATATTTCCATGTATATACAGATAGCGGTGTAGATATTTCCATGTTTATTCAGATAGCGGTGTAGATATCTCCTTCTTTATACAGATGGCGGTGTAGATATTTATATGTTCATACAGATAGCGGTGCAGATATGTCCATGTTCATACAGATGGCGGTGTAGATATTTCCATGTTTATAGAGATAGCGGTGTAGTTATTTCCATGTGTAAAGAGATAGGTGTGTAGATATTTCCATGTATATGCAGATAGCTGTGTAGATATTTCCATTTTCATGCAGATAGCGGTGTAGATATTTACATGTTCAAACAGATAGCGGTGTAGATATTTCCATGTTCATCCAGATGGCTGTGTAGATATATCCATGTTCATACAGATGGCGGTGAAGATATTTACATGTTCATACAGATAGCGGTGTAGATATTTCCATGTTCATACAGATAGCGGTGCTGATATTTCCTTGTTCATCCAGATGGCTGTGTAGATATTTCCATGTTCATAGAGATGGCGGTGAAGATATTTCCATGTTCATACAGATATCGGTGTAGATATTTCCATGTTCATACAGATAGCGGTGTAGATATTTCCATGTTCATACAGATAGCGGTGCTGATATTTCCATGTTTATACAGGTAGCGGTGTAGATATTTCCATGTTTATACAGATAGCGGTGTAGATATCTTCGTCTTAATTCAGATTGCGGTGTAGATATTTATATGTTCATACAGATGACGGTGCAGATATTTCCATGTTCATACTGATGGCGGTGTAGATATTTCCATGTTTATAGAGATAGCTGTGTACTTATTTCCATGTGTAAAGAGATAGCTTTGTAGATATTTCCATGTATGTGCAGATAGCTGTGTAGATATTTCCATTTTCATGCAGATAGCGGTGTAGATATTTCCATTTTCAAACAGATAGCGGTGTAGATACTTCCATGTTCATACAGATAGCGGTGTAGATATTTCCATGTTTATACAGATAGCGGTGAAGATGTATGCATGTTTACACAGATAGCGGTGTAGATATTTCCATGTTCATACAGAAAAAGGTGTAGATATTTCCATGTTTATACAGATAGCGGTGAAGATGTATGCATGTTTTCACAGATAGCGGTGTAGATAATTCCATGTTCATCCACATGGCTGTGTAGATATATCCATGTTCATACAGATAGCGGTGTAGATATTTCCATGTTCATACAGATAGCGGTGCGGATATTTCCTTGTTCATCCAGATGGCTGTGTATATATATCCTTGTTCATACAGATGGCGGTGAGGGTATTTCCATGTTCATACAGATAGCGGTGTATGTATTTCCGTGTTCATACAGATAGCGGTGTAGACATTTTCATGTTCATCCAGATGGCTGTGTAGATATTTCCATGTTCATACAGATAGCGGTGTAGATATTTCCATGTTCATAGAGATAGCGGTGTAGATATTTCCATGTTCATCCAGATGGCTGTGTAGGTATATCGATGCTCATACAGATGGCGGTGAAGATATTTCCATGTTTATACAGATAGCGGTGTAGATATTTCCATGTTCATACGGATAACCGTGTAGATATTGCCATGTTCATACCGATAGCGGTGCTGATACTTCCATGTTTATACAGGTAGCTGTGTACTTATTTCCGTGTTTATACAGATAGCGGTGTAGATATTTCCATGTATATACAGATAGCGGTGTAGATATTTCCATGTTTATTCAGATAGCGGTGTAGATATCTCCTTCTTTATACAGATGGCGGTGTAGATATTTATATGTTCATACAGATAGCGGTGCAGATATGTCCATGTTCATACAGATGGCGGTGTAGATATTTCCATGTTTATAGAGATAGCGGTGTAGTTATTTCCATGTGTAAAGAGATAGGTGTGTAGATATTTCCATGTATATGCAGATAGCTGTGTAGATATTTCCATTTTCATGCAGATAGCGGTATAGATATTTCCATGTTCAAACAGATAGCGGTGTAGATATTTCCATGTTCATCCAGATGGCTGTGTAGATATATCCATGTTCATACAGATGGCGGTGAAGATATTTACATGTTCATACAGATAGCGGTGTAGATATTTCCATGTTCATACAGATAGCGGTGCTGATATTTCCTTGTTCATCCAGATGGCTGTGTAGATATTTCCATGTTCATAGAGATGGCGGTGAAGATATTTCCATGTTCATACAGATATCGGTGTAGATATTTCCATGTTCATACAGATAGCGGTGTAGATATTTCCATGTTCATACAGATAGCGGTGCTGATATTTCCATGTTTATACAGGTAGCGGTGTAGATATTTCCATGTTTATACAGATAGCGGTGTAGATATTTCCATGTTTATGCAGGTAGCGGTGTAGATATTTCCATGTTTATACATATAGCGGTGTAGATATCTTCGTCTTAATTCAGATTGCGGTGTAGATATTTATATGTTCATACAGATGACGGTGCAGATATTTCCATGTTCATACTGATGGCGGTGTAGATATTTCCATGTTTATAGAGATAGCGGTGTACTTATTTCCATGTGTAAAGAGATAGCTTTGTAGATATTTCCATGTATGTGCAGATAGCTGTGTAGATATTTCCATTTTCATGCAGATAGCGGTGTAGATATTTCCATTTTCAAACAGATAGCGGTGTAGATACTTCCATGTTCATACAGATAGCGGTGTAGATATTTCCATGTTCATACAGATAGCGGTGCTGATATTTCCATGTTTATACAGGTAGCGGTGTAGATATTTCCATGTTTATACAGATAGCGGTGTAGATATTTCCATGTTTATGCAGGTAGCGGTGTAGATATTTCCATGTTTATACATATAGCGGTGTAGATATCTTCGTCTTAATTCAGATTGCGGTGTAGATATTTATATGTTCATACAGATGACGGTGCAGATATTTCCATGTTCATACTGATGGCGGTGTAGATATTTCCATGTTTATAGAGATAGCGGTGTACTTATTTCCATGTGTAAAGAGATAGCTTTGTAGATATTTCCATGTATGTGCAGATAGCTGTGTAGATATTTCCATTTTCATGCAGATAGCGGTGTAGATATTTCCATTTTCAAACAGATAGCGGTGTAGATACTTCCATGTTCATACAGATATCGGTGTAGATATTTCCATGTTTATACAGATAGCGGTGAAGATGTATGCATGTTTACACAGATAGCGGTGTAGATATTTCCATGTTCATACAGAAAACGGTGTAGATATTTCCATGTTTATACAGATAGCGGTGAAGATGTATGCATGTTTACACAGATAGCGGTGTAGATAATTCCATGTTCATCCAGATGGCTGTGTAGATATTTCCACGTTCATCCAGATGGCTGTGTAGATATATCCATGGTCATACAGATGGCGGTGAAGATATTTCCATGTTCATACAGATAGCGGTGTAGATATTTCCATGTTTTTACAGGTAGCGGTGTATATATTTCCATATTTATACTGATAGCGGTGTAGATATTTCCATGTTTATACCGATAGCGGTGTAGATATTTCCATGTTTATACAGATAGCGGTGTAGATATTTCCATGTTTATACAGATAGCAGTGCAGATATTTCTGTGTTTATACAGATAGCCTTGTAGATATTTCCATCATCATTCAGCTGGCGGTGTAGATATTTGCAAGCTTATACAGATGGCGGAGTAGATATTTCCAAGTTTATAAAGATGGGGTACAGATATTTCCATGTTCTCACCGACGGCGGTGTAAATATTTCCATGTTTATAGAGATGGCGGTGTAGATATTTCCATGTTTATACACTTATCGCTGTAGATATTTCCATGTTTATTCAGATAGCAGTGTTGATATTTCCATGTTTATACAAATAGCGGTGTAGATATTTCCATGTTTATAGAGATAGTGGTGTAGATATTACCATGTTTATAGAGATAGTGGTGTACATATTTCCATGATTATAGAGATTGTGGTGTATTTATTTCCATGTTTATAGAGATAGCAGTGTAGAAATTTCCCTGTTTCACAGAAAGCAGTGTAGATATTTCCATGTTTATACAGATAGCGGTGTAGATATTTCCATGTTTATACAGATGGCAGTGTAGATATTTCCATGTTTATAGAGATGGCGGTGTAGATATTTCCTTGTTTATACAGATAGCAGTGTAAATATTTCGATGTTTATAGAGATAGGTTTGTAGGTATTTCCACGTTCATACAGATAGCGGTGTAGATATTTCCATGTTCATACAGAAGGCGGTGTAGATATTTCCATCTTCATACAGATGGCGGTGAAGATATTTGCATGTTCATACAGATGGCGGTGTAGATATTTCCATGTTCATACAGATGTCGATGTAGATATTTCCATGTTCACACAGATGTCTGTGTAGTTATTTCCATGTTCATACAGATGACGTTGTTGATATTTCAATGTTCATACCGAGGGCGGTGTAGATATTTCCATGTTTATAGAGATGGCAGTGTAGATATTTCCAAGTTTATACAGATGCCAGTGTAGATATTTCCATGTTCATACAGATAGCATTGTAGATATTTCCATGTTTATGGAGATATCGGTGTAGATATTTGCATGTTTATACAGATAGCGGTGTAGATATTTCCATGATTACACAGATAGCGGTGTAGATATTTCCATGTTTATATAGATAGCGGTGTAGATATTTACATGTTTATACAGATAGCGGTGAAGATATTTCCATGTTTATACAGACAGCGGTGTAGATATTTCCATGTTTATACAGAGAGCATTGTAGATATTTCCATGTTTATAGAGTTAGCGGTGTAGATATTTCCCTGTTTTACAGATAGCAGAGTAGATTTTCCATGTTTATACAGATAGCAGTGTAGACATTTCCATGTTTATACTGATAACGGTGTAGATATTTCTGTGTTTATACATATAACGGTGTAGATATTTCCATGATCATACAGATGGCGGTGTGGATATTTCCATTTTGATACAGACTGGGTGTAGATATTTTCATGTTTATACAGATGACGGTGTAGATATTTACATGTTTATAGACATGGCGGTGTAGATATTTCCATGTTTTTACACATAGCAATGGCGATGTTTCCATGTTTATGGAGATATCGGTGTAGGTATTTCCATGTTTATAGAGAGAGCGTTGTAGATATTTCCATGTTTATACAGATAGCGGTGTAGATATTTCCCTGTTTTACAGATAGCAGTGTAGATATTTCCATGTTTATACAGATAGCGGTGTAGATATTTCCATGTACATACAGATAGCGGTGTAGATATACCCATGTTTATTCAGATGGCAATGTAGATATTTACATGTTTATAGGGATGGCGGTGTAGATATTTCCTTGTATTGACAGATAGCTGTGTAGATATTTCCATTTTTATACAGATAGCGCTGAAGATATTTCCATGATTATACAGATAGTGGTGTAGATATTTCCATGTTTATACAGATAGCGGTGTAGATATTTCCATGTTTATACAGATAGCGGTGTAGATATTTCCATGTTTATGGAGATGGCATTATAGTTATTTACTTGTTTATACAGATGGTGGTGTCGATATTTCCATGTTCATACAGATAGCGGTGTAGATATTTCCATATTTATACACATGGCGGTGTAGATATTTCCATGTGCATACAGATGTCGGTTTAGATATTTCAATGTTTATAGAGATGACGGTGTAGATATTTCCATGTTTATACAGATGGCGGTGTAGATATTTCCATGTTTATACCCATAGCGGTGTAGATATTTCCATGTTTATACACATAGCGGTATAGATATTTCTATGTTTGCAGAGATATTGGTGTAGATATTTCCATGTTTATAGAGATAGTCGTGTAGATATTTCCATGTTTATAGAGATAGCGGTGTCGATAATTCCCTGTTTCACAGACAGCAGTGTAGATATTGCCATGTTTATTCAGATAGCGGTGTAGATATATCCATGTTTATAGAGATAGCGGTGTAATTATTTCCATGTTTATAGAGATGGCGGTGGAGATATTTCCATGTTTATAGAGATGGCGGTGGAGATATTTCCATGTTTATAGAGATGGCGGTGTAGATATTTCCATGTTTATACAGATGGCGGTGTAGGTATTTCCATGTTTATACAGATAGCGGTGTAGGTATTTCCATGCTTATACAGATAGCGGTGTAGATATTTCCATGTTCATACAGATAGCGTTGTAAATATTTCCATGTTTATACAGATAGCGGTGTAGATATTTCCATGTTTATAGAGATAGCGTTTTAGATATTTCCATGTTTATACATATAGTGGTATAGATATTTCCATGTTTAAACAGTTGGCGGTGTAGATATTTCCATGTTTATACAGGTGGCGGTGTAGTTATTTCCATATTCATACAGATGGCGTTGTAGATATTTCAATGTTTATAGAGATGGCGGTGTAGATATTTCCATGTTTATACAGATGGCGGTGTAGTTATTTCCATGTTTATACAGATAGCGGTGTAGGTATTTCCATGCTTATACAGATAGCGGTGTAGATATTTCCATGTTCATACAGATAGCGTTGTAAATATTTCCATGTTTATACAGATAGCGGTGTAGATATTTCCATGTTTATAGAGATAGCGGTATAGATATTTCCATGTTGATACACATAGCGGTGTAGATATTTCCATGTTTATAGAGATAGCGGTGTAGATATTTCCAAGTTTATAGAGATGGCGGCTTGGATATTTCCATGTTTATATATGTGGCGGTGTAGATATTTCCATGTTTATGCAGATGGCGGTGTAGATATTTCCATGTTTATACAGATGGCGGTGTAGATATTTCCATGTTTATACAGATGGCGGTGTAGATACTTCCATATTTATACAGATGGCGCTGTAGATATTTTCATGTTCATACAGATAGCGGTGTAGATATTTCCATGTTTATAGAGATGGCGCTGTAGATATTTCCTTGTTTATACACATAGCAGTGTAGATATTTCCATGTTTAAAGAGATGGCGGTGTAGATATTTCCATGTTTGTACAGGTAGCGGTGAAGATATTTCCATATTTATACAGGTAGCGGTACAGATATGTGAATTCATTAAACCTCTTTTTCTTTATAAATTACCCAGTCTTGGGTATGTCTTTATCAGCAGCATGAAAATTGACTAATACACTCACTGTCCATGAATGATACTCTGTTAGCCCATTTGCATTGTTATAAAGAAATACCTGAGGCTGGGTAATTTATAAAGAAATGCGGTTTATTTGGCTCCTTGTTGTGAAGGCTGTACATGAAGCATAGTACTGGCACCTGCTTCCAGGGAGGGCATCAGGAATCTTCCAATCATGGTGGAAGGTGAAGGGAAACCAGCATATCACATGGTGAGAGCGGAAGCAAGAGAGACAGGGAAGAGGTGTCAGTCTCTTTTAAACAACCAGATATCGCATGAACTCACAGGGTAAGAACTCATTCATTACCAAGAGGACAGCACCAAGCCATTCAGGAGGCATCTATCTCCAACATTGGGGATCACATTTTAACGTGAGATTTGAAGGGGACAAACATCCAAACTATGTCAGATACCAAAGCTGACAATGCTTATTATCTTTAGCTGTTCCAGGTTCTGGGAAAAGGGAGAGAGTTAGCTTCCCTCGTCTATGCTGTGCTACTCCATATTATATTAGTAATTATTGTTCTCTAAAGGTTTTTGAAAGCAAATAAACAAATGCAAGGCAAAATATACGAAATGCAAGGCAAAACATACGAAATGCAAGGCAAATGCATTAAAAACTTTTGAGTGTTAATATATAGATTTTATTTTATCTTTTTAATTTCTTTTGCTTAACCAAATAGATTATGTAGTTTTGATTAACTGGCCATGAAATAGCTCTGCCTACATAGAATTTCCCATGAATAATTGGTTGTGGAGACTTTTATGTGTAACCCAAATCCTCCCTCAAAACTGAAGTTTGCCCAGCTATTGGGAGTGTTGGCAAATCATGCCTCTCAGCTGATTCTCTCTAGAATTTATTCTCAGGAGATCTAATTAATAACTTGTCAAGCTGATGTCCATCCTTGGGGACAACTCGTATCTGAAGAATGGCCAGTGAAAGGTATTAAAACTCCATACTCCTGCCTCAATTTAGGGCAACTCTGAAGGGTCACCCCAGCTTCTCAGCTCCCCCTTGAGATTAGCTGAGGTATTTGTTGTGACTGCCTCACATCTCAACTCCCTTTGTCCAATTCAGCTTTTTAGCCACAGTTGTTGGCTCCTAGGATTTTACCCAGTTAAATGTTCTCTACACAAATCTCTATCTCAAATCTGCTTTACAGGGAATGTGGCCTCAGACAGGTTTTCATTAGGTTCTGGACGTAACTCTCATTAGTCATTGATATGATTCGGCTGTGTCTCCACCCGAATCTCACCTTGATTGTAATTATCCCCGCATGTCAAGGATGGAGTCAGGTGGAGATCATTGAATCATAGGGGCGGGTTCCCCCTACTGTTCTCCTGGTAGCGAATAAGTCTCACGAGATCTGATGCTTTTAAAATGGGAGCTTCCCTACACAAGCTTTCTTCTCTGCTACCATTTAAGATGTGCCTTTGCTTCTTTTTTGCCTTCTGCCGTGACTGTGAGGCCTCCCCAGCCATGTGGAATTGTGAGTTCCTTAAACCTCTTTCCTTTCTAAATTACCCGGTCTTGGGTATGACTTTATTAGCAGCATGACAACAAACTAGTGCAGTCTGTTCTATAAGCCCAAGTCGGATCACAGAGTCCCGCTTTCTGTTTTTCTTTTCTAGCCCATATTTCTACTAAAACTTGACTCATATAGACTTAAAACAAAATAATTAAGCATGGCTAGTAATTATTTAATATTTTATACGTGTCAGGTACTGTATTTTGTAACTTATCTTTTAATAATCTTTCCAAATCTCTAAAAGGAGAATTCTGCTCTTTTATAGAGAAAACAAGGATGGCTCAATCTTTTGATTTTTATTACAAGCTTTATTTTGTATAACATATAATAAACTAAAAATATTGAAAGTTTAGAAACCATCAGCACACAATCGAGGTGATGGAAATATACTTCACCTCCAGTTTCCTGATGCCTCTTTATAATACATTTCTCTGGCCCCTCATTCCTGGCCCTTAAAAACCACCAAACTGCTTTCTGTCACTGGACAGTAATTTATACAGTCAAAAAATGTATATAAATACAATTTTACACTATGCACTTTTTTGTCTGACATTTTATGTTTTTTTCTCTGCATGTTTTACCTCTAGAGTCTGCCTTGTTTCACTTAGTATAGTTATTTTGAGATTCATTCATGTTATAGTATGTATCCATAATTAATTCGGATAAAGCAAGTTAATTCATTAATGTATTGATTGATATTTAGACTGTTTCTAGTTTGGGCTATTATGAATACATGTGCTATGAACATTTGTGTTGATATCATTATATGAACACCTACTTTTATCTCTCTTGGGTAAATACCCAGGAGTGCAATGGCTGAGTCTTACGGTAGAAGTATGTTTAACTTTTTAAGGGACTCTTAAACTGTTTTTCAAAGGTTACACTTTTTTGTATTCCCATCAGCAGTGTATGAGAGTTTCAGCTTCTCCACATCCAAGCCAGTGCTTGGCTATTATCAGTCATGCTAATCTTAGCTATTTAAAAATAGATAGTGGCATCTCATTTTGGTTTTAATTTGCATTGCCCTAAGCATTAATTATGTTGAGCATATGTGCTTATTTACCAAACAAATGTCTACTTTGAAATGTCTGTTCCAGTCTTTCACCCAAGTTTTAAATGGGGTTGTTTGTTTTTCATTATTAAATTTTGAGCTTTTAAAATATATTTTTGATGCAAGCCTTTCATCAGATATATGAATTGCAAATATTTTCTCCCAGCCTGCAGCTTGTCTTTTCAGTCTCTTAATAGATTCTTTTGAAGAGCAGATTCGTTTTTTTAAATTTGATGAGTTCTTCTTATCAATATATTATTATATAAATCATGCTGTGGGGTCATATCAAAGAAAGCTTTGCCTGACTCAAAGTCCCAAATGTTTTCACATCTTCCCTCTCCTCTCCTTTGGGAACTGAGATTACACGTAAATTCAGTTACTTGAAATTTACTGTCTACTATTGCTCTGTTCATGTTTTTTAAAAGTTTATTTTCTCTCTCTATTTTATTTTGAGAGGTGTCTATCTTTTCTTCTTTAATGACTAACGTGCTATCAGCCTACCATGTAGCTGGGACTACAGCCGCATGCTACTATGCCCCGCTAATTTTTGTATTTTTAGTAGAGATGGGATTTCACCATATTGGTCAGGCTGGTCCTGAACTCCTGACTTCGTGATCCACCTGCCTCGGCCTCACAAAATGCTGAGATTACAGGCGTGAGCCACTGCGCCCAGCCTCCTTTAGTGTATCTTGCATGTCTCTATTTTAGAACATATAGAATACTGTTTCAATAAGCATTTGAATGTTCTTAACTGATAACTCTGGCACCTTGATTTACTCTGGATCAGTTCTGACTCAGTGATTTTTCTCCTTATTATGAGCCACGTTCTTCTGTCTTTTGTTGTTACTGTTGTGTCTCTGCTAAACTGTGTCTGGATGTCAGATATGGTGACTTTTATCTTATTGAGTGCTGGAAGTATATATAAATATTCTTGATCTTTGTATTGGTATGTATTTAAGTTTAGTTGGAAAGAGTTTGACTCTTTTTGGTCTTGCTTTAAAAATTCATTAGGTGGGATCAGACCAGTTCTCATTTTAGAGCTAATCACTCCCAACTAGTGAGGCAAGATCCTTCTGGGTATCCCTGGGAATCTTGAGGTGTTCCTGGTTTGGCTGATAAAATAAGCACTATTACTGGACCTTGGTGAGCATGTGTACTGTTACTTTTCATCTTATCTGGGTGTTGTTTCCCCAACCCTAGGTACTTTTCTCTAGGCCTGTCCTAACAATTACTTAGCTATGTACTTTAGGGGGACCCTTTGCAGAGCTCTGGAGTTCTCTTTCTGTGCAGCCCCTTCTTCTCGGAAACCTTGTCCTGAGAGCTCATGTCAACATGGTTTCTGTGGACTCTCAGCTCTGTCCCCTCAGCTCAGGGAGAACGATGGGCTCCTCTTGGGCTTTTCTCCTGGAGTAGTGGGCTGGAAAACTTTATCCAGGCATAAATTAGGGCAGTTGATAGGCTCACCTTGTTTGAGACTGACTTTACAGGGTCTTGCAAACTTTTGTGGCATACATTTTGGCCATTTTTTTGGTTGTTTCAGGAGGGAGAGAAAGTCCAGTTCTTGTTACTCCATCATGGTCATTGCAGAAGTCAACCTAACTGATATTTATCAATACAGTCTGTTGCTACACATTGAACTTGCTTAAGATAATTTTTAGATGGCACAGAACTTTCTGTCCATTGAATGAGACTGTCTGCTTATTTTGCAAGTGCTCATTTCTATGGAGACATTTGTATGGAGAAACTTCAAAAAGTTTGTGGAAAAATGAAGTTAAAAGATAAACATTGAAAATGTGATCTTCGGTTTTCATCCCTAAAGAACTGATGGTCCTGGGAACTTAACAATGTCAATGCAGTCTCTTATACATTATTAACTTAAGAAAAATGGGTGCCCTTTCCACATTTGTTGAGATTGGGAAACAAAAAGAAGTCAGAAGGAGCCAAATCAGAGCTGTAAGGTGGATGCCTGACAATTTCCCATTGAGACTCTCACAAAATTGCCTTTGCTTGATGACAGGAATGAGCAGAAACATTGTGGTGTTAGAGGACTGTCTGCTAAAGCTTTCCCAGGTATTTTGCCCTAAAACTTTGGCTAACTTATTCAAAACACTCTCATGATATGCAGATATTATTGTTCTTTGACCTTCCACAAAGTCAACAAGCAAAATGCCTGGAATGTCCCCAAAAAACTGTTGCCGTGACCTTTGCTCTTGAGTGATCCCCTTTAGCTTTGACTGGACCACTTCCACCTTTGGTAGCCATTGCTTTGATTGTGTTTTGCCCTCAGGATCATACTGGGAAAGCCATGTTTTATCTTCTGTTACAATTCTTCAAAGAAATCCTTCAGGATCTTGACCCTAGTTCTTTAAAATTTCCATTGAGAGCTCTCCTCTTGTCTGCAGCTGATCTGAGCACAACACTTTTGGCACCCATGCAGTGGAAAGTTGGTTCAACTTTAATTTTTTAGTCAGAACTGTGTAAGCTGAACCAATTAAGATGTCTACGATGTTGGCTATTGTTTGTGCTGTTGATTATCAGTCCTCTTCAATTAGGGCACAAACAAGATTAATTTTTTCCTTGCAAATTGATATGGATGATCTGTCCCTGTGGACTTCATCTTCCACATCATCTCGTTTCTTCTTTAAAAAAGCTGTCCGCTTGTGAACTACTGATTTCTTTGGTGCATTGTCCCCTCAAGCTTCTTGTAAAGCATCAGTGATTTCACCATTCTTTCACTCAAGCTTCATCATAATCTAATGTTTGTTCTTGCTTCAATTTTAGCAGAATTTACATTGCTCTGCTAGGGGCTCTTTTCAAACTAATGTCTACTCCTTCTTACTGTCTCAAACTAGATCCTGTTCAAACATGCTATAATAAATTAGTATGAGTTTATTTTGCTGCCAAAATTGAAACCTTTGCATAGTTATTTTCATAATATACATTTTCCATGAACTTTTTAAGGCCTCTCATGTATCCACAGGTAGAGTGCCTTACCTATTCTGACTTCAGTCAATTATTCAAGACCTTTCCTTGTCAGTGATACATTAGAAAGGTAGAGTATTGAAAAATAAGAGTAGCTTCTGCTGATTAAGAAATACTATATCTTTTTCTACTTCTTTCTTTTTTTTTTTTTTCTTTTTTTTTTTTTTTTTTTGAGACAGCATCTTTCTCTGTCACCCAGGCTGGAGTGCAGTGGTGTGATCTCAGCTCACTGCAACCTCTGCCTCCCAGGGTCAAGTGATTCTCCTGCCTCAGCCTCCCGAGTAGCTGGGACTATAGGTGCCTGCCACCACACCCAGCTAATTTTTGTATTTTTAGTGGAGACAAGGTTTTACCATATTGGCCAGGCTGGTCTTGAACTCCTGACCTTGTGATCTGCCTGACTCGGCCTCCCAAAGCGCTGGGATTACAGTCATGAGCCACCGTACCTAGCTTTCTACTTCTTTCTTATTATTTTCCTCCTCTCTCACTCCTATATTCTCTCCTTTCTCCTACTTTCCTCCCCACTCCCTGTTTCCTTCCTTTCATCTTTCCTATTTTCAAGACTTAATATTTCTTGAACCTCCGATGTTATCATAGTATGTTATTTGTTTAATTTTCACATAACAATAATAGTTTAAATACAAATAATATTTATTTTCATCCCCATGTTATCAGTATAACAGTAAAGATGTGGAGAGGCCAGCTGGGCATGGTGGCTCAAGCCTGTAATCCCAGCACATTGGGAGGCCGAGGTGGGTGGATCACGAGGTCAGGAGATCGAGACCATCCTGGCTAACATGGTGAAACCCCATCTCTACTAAAAAATAGAAAAAATTAGCTGGGCGTGGTGGCACGTGCCTGTAGTCCCAGCTACTCGGGAGGCTGAGGCAGGAGAATAGTGTGAACCCGGGAGGCAGAACTTGCAGTGAGCCAAGATCACGCCACTGCACTCCAGCCTGGGTGACAGAGCGAGACTCTGTCTCAAAAAATAAATAAATAAATAAATGAAAATAAAATTAAAAAAATGATGTGGAGAGGCCAAACCAATGGCTCTTATATCCACGTTCTTTCTTCTAAATGATTTCACCTTAGTTTTGGTCTGCATCTCTAACCATAGCTAGTTGCAGCAGGACTTCTATCTGGCCTTGCTGCTCTCATTTTTGGACCTCCTCACTGAAATCAAATTGATCTTTCTAAAATGCAAACCTGGTCTTAGTATTTTATTACTTAAAACCCATTGGTGGCTTTCCATGATTTATGGAATAAAGTCAAAATTCCTGTTTTTGCCCATGTTTCTGTGTGCCTCTCATCCCTACATTTACTGATTCCTGTGTGCCATAAATTGCCAGTTGTCCAGAGTTCATTCTCTTTTTGTACTTGGGAGGACTTCTGCATCCTGCAACTTTTCCCCTGAAACGTGCTTGGAAAATACCTACTCATTTTTTTCAGATTCAGGTTAGCTTTTTACTTCAGTTTCTTTTCCTGAAGCTTATACTGACTGCTCCATATGGCTTTGGGGATTAGCTACTCATTCCTTTGTGCCCTTTGTAGATACACATTTATCATGGAGTCTTTTTTTTTTTTTTTTTTTTTGAGACAGAGTCTCACTCTGTCACCAGGCTGGAGTGCAGTGGTGTGATCTCAGCTCACTGCAACCTTTACCTTCCAGGTTCAACTGATTCTCTTGCCTCAGCCTCCCAAGTAACTACAGGCGTGCACCACCGTGCCCAGCTAATTTTTGTATTTTTAGTAGAGACGGGGTTTCACTATGTTGGCCAGGATGGTCTCGATCTCTTGACCTCGTGATCTGCCCACGTTGGCCTCCCAAAGTGCTGGGATTACAGGCATGAACCACCGCTCCCAATCAGTCATGCAGTCTTTATACTTACTTGTTTACTTGCCTGTGAGCTCACTGAATGCAGGGACTATTTCCTTGTTGCTCTAGCACCTACACCAGTACCTGGTATCCAGAAGCTGTATGCTAAATGTTTGTTGAGTGGCTGTTTGACTGAATGATTGTACTCCTAATTAGTAGATAGAAAGCCATGAACTTCCCAGTTCATCATTCTTTGTGCTCAATTCTGGTTTCTTTATTGTGTTCAAAAGAGTTCCTTAGTGACATAAAACTATGGAGCTAGTATGTCAGCTCATTTAAGCAATGACTGGTTTATGTATATAAGAGACTTCAATAATTATATATTTTTATTTCAGTTTCAATAAATGATCAATTGATTAATTTTCTCTGTTTTGGCTTATTGTTCACATTTAATATCAAATAAAAGTGTTTTACTTAAAATTATTCATGCCAATTATGACAGTTAGGTGAATATTACTTTGATTTACATTCCAGTAGTAGTTTTGGTTGAACCCTGAATATGCTAAGACGTCCCTTTTCTTTTTTCTTATGAACAGGCTACTGTGTTTACATATATTATTAAAATCTTCTTTGAAAATACGAAGAATGTTACATTTCTTATATTTAGTTCTCTGTGCTTCAGAATTCCTGTGATACTTGCACTTAAGTCCTTCTGAGCAGTTGATGTTGATATTTATGTGGTTAATTTCATGAAACGTGGTGGTTTTCATTTCTATCATTAATTTATACAGGAGATAGACTGTTTTCCAGGTGTAAGCTCAGTCATATAATTAGAAAATTTATAAGCAGAAAGGAGTTATTTGGTCTAACCCATTTATTCTACAGATAGAGAAATTAGAGTCCAGAAACTCTGTCTTCTTTAAAGTCTTACAGGTATTTAAGAAAAAAGAATAGACTTGAGGTTTCTGTGCTCTGAACCCAGTGATCTTGACACTGTAACGATCTTCATCCATATTATTCACAGAAGTAAATATAATCACATATTAAATAAGAAACAAAAATACTAAGGAGATATTATACTGAAAAATGAAATAATATTATCTTAATTATTTTGATCAGATTCAATCTATAGCAGCTTGAAGGCTAATAATTCCAATGATTCTCTGAATAAACCATTTTTCTAATAAGATTACAGGTTTTAGTAATCTAATTATTTTGACTGATGCAAATGTTACCCCGCCAGTCTGAAAAATGTGTTTATTTATATGTCATAAAGAATAATTTATTCCAAAAAGGCTAATTTTCAAAATATATGTATCTTCTGAAACTGTATCTATTTTTTCCCCACGTTTTCTAAATATATTTTAGAGGGCATTTGTAGATTTTCATGGTGCTGAAAAATTAAGGTATAATGGTCTCATGAAGGAGAATAATGTCATTTAGACATTGTAATTTTGGAGGATCACAATACTTTTTGGAATGTGGTTGTTGCAGCACTGGTCACTTATACTAATTATATAATAACATACTATACTAATGCAATAATATACCATATGAAATTATTCAGTGGTAAATTTGTCTTAAATCCTCTAGAATACTGCAAAGAAATAGTTTATATAAGAAAGAGTACCATAGCAGATGTGAACACAATATTTCCTATTTTTTTCTTCTTTTTTATTTTTTTGAAGACAAGTTCTCACTCTGTTGCCCAGACTGGAGTTCAGTGCCATGTTCATAGTTCACTGCAACCTCAAACTCCCAAGCTCAAGTGATCCTCTTGATTCAGCCTCTGAAGTAGCTGTGCCTATAGGTGTGCACCACCACACCGGCTAAGTTTTAAAATTTTTTATAGATATGTTGCCCAAGCTGGTCTCAAATTCTTGAGCTCAAGAGATCTTCTCACCTTGGCCTCCCAGAGTGTTGGGATTACAGGCATGAGCCACCATACTCAGCCAATATTTCTTTTGTAAAAGACATTTTCTAACATACTTCTCATTTTAACTAACATAATATTCAAAGTGTAGATCTGAGAAAGAGATAGTGCCTGCAGATCTGGGATCCTACATGCTAATATTATGGGATGCATTCAGATTTGATCAGCAGATATTCCATTTATTCTAGAACACCACCAGCAGAAGAATGTAATTACGTCTATCACTAAAACTTTGTGTCAATACAGACTACTGTATTTGTTATCATAGATGGTCCTTGGATGGCAGCCTTAAGCAATTTTAAACCTAGACAGGTGATGTACTTTTTCTTCTTGGATAATTTTCATGGTTTTATCTAATTTGGTTGTAACTAATGTGTTTAATATGGCTTGCTTGTTTTTTAAAAAGTTGTTCAGTATCCTTAGAACTCAGTGCTGATTTCTTTTTCTAGCAGGCCTTTTATATAGGACATCTCACTTTCTCCTGGCTCTCTACTACTAGCATGAGGTCTCTGAAAAATCAAGACAGCAAAATAATTTGTTATAGAACAGCCTATGTAGAGGGACAGGGGAGGAGTCATATTCCAAGAGGGAAAGACCTTTGAGCCAGGCTCAATTTGTAGAGGCTGTTGAATGAAAATGAGAGAGAGAGAATGCACACTTTATTGCACTATTAAAGCAAAATTCTGACAATAACTTCTAAAAATGATTCAACTCTTATACACTGAGAATATGACAGACCTTCCAAAAGTATAATTTCTTATATGAACGTCCAGGTATATAAGGAAAAATAACTATTTCATACCAATATCTCCAGCCACCTTTATTGTTGGTTCACCACATAGGTTTTTATCAGAATCGCAGAACATTAATTTTTTAAAGTAGCTACCATTACAACTAGCTTGAGAAGAACTTTCTTTTTAATAATTCGACCCAGATGCATTCTAGATACTCCAGTGTTACGAATCGATGGCTTCATGAGGAGCCGCTGTTGACTCATGCTATCTCTGGACACACTGACAGGAAACGTTTTCTTACACCTGTTTTCCTCCTGCTTTTCCTTGGTAGGACTTAGTTCCTTGGCATAGTTCAGTATCAATGGCAGTCATAGAGAAGTGTTACAGAAACCCAGCTTATTCCAACTTGTGAATTATTTGGCACCCAGGAACCAGGTCTTACAATCTTCAACCCACTTTTTCCTAACATGGCCCCTTTTCTGAAATGTTTATTTATATATGATGTAGGCCTGGGGAAAGGACATGGACTTTCAAAGAAAATATTCTCCAATAGATCTCTCAACTCCAGAGAACCTTCTGACTAAATCTGAAAGAATTCCACTGTGCTCTGATAACATCCTTTAATAATGAAGGAAAAGATATTTTTCCCCCAGGAGGATTTTGTAGTGAAAGAGATGGCATAATTTTCTTAAAAAATGTTGTTTATAATCTCATTTGTTTTTTCATTTGTGGGGTGTGTCTTAAATCCTAAATGGTACATCCTTTTTAAAATACTTCTAGTAATAAAATGTTTCTGAAGTTATGTTGTAAGTATCATTGGACTATGTTTAATAATGTTAAGTTGATCCCACTTCCCCTGAAATTATATACATAAATGCTGAAAGTATAAATTTACATATACAACTTCATGGAACATTTTTCTTCCAAGTGTGCATTTGCTAGAATTTGCATTGAAAGGTTTTGGAAGGAGCCTGTTGGTATGAATCCTGTGTGAGCAACACTCAGATTTGTTGCATACTGAACAGCATGCTAAATCTCACTTCACAATCTTAGATTTCTCATCTACCATCTTGAGCTGAATTTAAAATGTAACTGCAGTTTATTATGTCACCTGTTCGTCAAACACTGATGCAAAGCTTAGTTTTCAGTGTGAAGAACCCATGACTAGAGAAGGGAAGAAGAAAGGGTCAAGCAGACCTCATTAAAGTGTGTATGGGCAAGAAAACACATCAGATGTCTTGATAGGTTTTTTAAAGTCCTGTTAGACTTGTCATGATTTCCAAAACACTAAATGCCATCTAGTATTTTGGACCCTCCAAAATTACAGTAGAATATTATTATGGGTCATCTTAATTGGAAATATACAGGGAAATCCTGATGATTAATGTAGACTAGTGATAGCTCTCACACATTTATATAACCTATGTTGAAAAGAAAGAAGAAAGTCAGGAAGGAAAGAAGGAAAAAGAGCGGAGAGAGAGGAACAAGAAAACACGTGGATTTGTGGAAATGAAAATTTTTAAATTACTAATTTGCAAGAATGGGTAGGAAAAATACCGAGTATGAACATAAATGCTTTCAATTCCGTTTGTCTCTTAATCCTTCTCAGTCCGTGGCCAGTTTTGAAACTTGGTGTAACTTCCTTCCTTTATTCCTCCCTCCCTTGCTCCCTCCATCCCTTCTTGCCAGCCTCCTTCCCTTCCTCTCTCCTTGAGTTTCCTTCTTCTTTCTTGTTCCCTCCCTCCCTCCCTCTCTCTTTTTTCCCCTTAGTTTCCCCAGAAGCACATATACCAGCCATTTGAATGCTTTCTGCTCATAGATACTGCCAAGCCCCCTCACCCAGACTGCTGACTAGATTTGGTAGAATGGAGTGAGAAACATAGACTTTGTGTCTGTGGCGGCCACCTCTGATGTTGCAGACTTTTGCCGTGATTATGCACTCCAGCCGAGGGACGCTAGAGAGGTTGAAATTTCAACTGTGGGATTTGCCATTTTGGAATTTGCAGAAATGTACTGGATATGCTAACAGCAGCCTGGCTAGCCTCCACTTCACAAGGAAGTATTTAAATATACACGTGTAATATGAAGAAAATTGCATTAGATCATAAGGGATGAATTATTTTGTAAATGACTATACCATCAAATACCATACCTGATATCAATCATCTTCATCAGACAGTATCTGTGTATGTAAGTAGATAAACAAAAAAGCAGGAGTTTATTTCTCTCTAATGTATCCTCGACTCTCTAGCAGTGACCTCTGAAATGTCTCTTCTGATCCAGACTTGTTTGAATCATGTGCAACATTTTAGATTTGTCTTCTCTCTGCAAGTTTTTTTTCATTAAGTACCATAACATATTGAACCAAATAGTTTTGCTTGCTTTCTATTGATGACACATGATTTTGGCTTTTATCTTCAGTGGAAAATCAATGTGTCACACGGAGTTCACTAAGAAAAAGGTATGGGGCCTCTTTGTAATTCTTTGTCAGATGATTGCTTTATCTTGATTTATGCCTTCAAACTTTTTCCCATTCAGCAGAAAATATTGTGTCGCTATCTGTGAGAGCAAAGCGATCTATACCAATTTATGCTCTAAGTGTAGCCTCCTTCCAGAACTGCTTATGGAACATATCAACTCACTATAGATTAGGGACATAATGGATTCTTCTTTCCTAAAAGTGGCAGATTGACAATTTTAGTTCATATACAAGCTTTTATATTAACATTAAAACAATATTTCTATGTAAAGTAAAATATTGTAGTTGATTATTATTTGAGGGCCTCCCAGAATTTCAAGGTCTGAAAATAAATTCAGTGTTCCTGGTGGTAACAAAATTGCCCCTACTTCCTTGTATCAGGACTGCCATTTGGAACTGCTGGGGAAGCTCTTTTCAGAAATTATTTTCAAAACAGCATTGTTGCCTTTTGCCAAACTGAAATCTGGTTGTAAACTTTTGAAAACTAGTTCCTTGGAATGGAATTCAAGTTGTCTTCTAAGCAATTTTTTTTAACTCAAACATACATTCTATCTTGCTTTATTATGTCGCTATTTGTGTAGGAAACATATTTCTATTTTTACCATTTTCAATTTATTTACATTTACATTTACATTTGTGTGTATATATATATACACACATACATACACTTTAAGTTCTGGGATACATTTGCAGAACTTGCAGTTTTGTGAAATAGGTATACATGTGCTGTCGTGGTTTGCTGCACCCATCAACTCGTCATCTACATTAAGTATTTCTCCTAATGCTATCCCTCCTCTTTCCTTCCTACCCACTGACAGGCCCCAGTGTGTGATGTTCCCCTCCCTGTGTCTATGTGTTCTCATTGTTCAACTCCCACTTATGAGTGAGAACATGTGGTGTTTGGTTTTCTGTTCTTGTGATAGTTTGCTGAGAATGATGGTTTCCAGCTTCATCCATGTCTCTGCAAAAGACATTAATCCATCCTTTTTTATAGCTGCATGGTATTCCATGGTGTATATGTGCCACATATTCTTTATCCAGTCTATCATTGATGGGCATTTGGGTTGGTTCCTAGTCTTTGCTCTTGTGAATAGTGCTGCAATAAACATATGTGTGAATGTGTCTTTATAGTAGAATGATTTATAATCCTTTGGATGTGTACCTAGTAATGAGACTGTTAGGTCAAATGATATTTCTAGTTCTGGATCCTTGAGGAATTGCTACACTGTCTTCCACAATGGTTGAACTAATTTACACTCCCACCAACAGTGTAAAAGCATTCCTATTTCTCCACATCCTCTCTAGCACCTGTTGTTTCCTGACTTTTTAATGATTGCCATTCTAACTGGCGCGAGATGGTATCTCATTGGACCAGGGGTGATGAGCTTTTTTTTTTTTTCTTCGAGACAGCCTCACTCTGTCACCCAGGGTGGAGTGCAGTGGCACAATTTCGGCTCACTGCAACCTCCACCTAATGGGTTCAAGCAATTCTCCTGTCTTAGCCTCTTGAGTAGCTGGGATTACAGATATATACCACCACGCCTGGCTAAAGTTTTTTTGTGTGTTTTTGGTAGAGACAGAGTTTCACCATAGTGGCCAGGCAAGTCTCAAACTCCTGACCTTGTGATCCACTCGCCTTGGCCTCCCAAAGTGATGGGATTACAGGCGTGAGCCACCACGCCCAGCCTATGATGAGCTTTTTCTCATGTGTTTATTGGCCGCATAAATGTCTTCTTTTGAGAAGTGTCTGTTCATATCCTTTTCCCACTTTTTGATGGGGTTGTTTTTTTCTTGTAAATTTGTTTAAGTTCCTTGTAGATTCTGGATATTAGCCCTTTGTTAGATGGATAGATTGCAAAAATTTTCTCCCACTCTGTAGGTTGTGTGTTCACTCCGATGATAGTGTCTTTTGCTGTGCAGAAGCTATCTTTAGTTTAATTAGATCCCATTTCTCAATTTTGGCTTTTGTTGCCACTGCTTTTGGTGTTTTGGTCGTGAAGTCTTTGCCTATGCCTATGTTCTGAATGGTATTGGCTAGGTTGTCTTCTAGAGTTTTTATGGTTTTAGATCTTATGTTTAAGTCTTTAATCCATCTTGAGTTAATTATTTTATAAGGTGTAAGGAAGGGGTCCACTTTCAGCTTTCTTCATTTGGCTAGCCAGTTTTCCCATCACCATTTATTAAATAGTCAATCTTTCCCCATTGTTTGTTTTCGTCAGGTGTGTCAGAGATATGTTGTATATTTCATGGTACAATGCCTTCTGTCAATGGGGAAAAATAACAAGCATATATGGGATGAATGAAGTCTGCTATGGTTAAGGTTGAGAATATTTACTGATCCTTGAGTTCAGTCTCCAGGAATGTTGGAAATAGAGAATGGAGATAATGGAGATAAAGAAAAGTTCTGAAAATGACACTTCCCATAGTGTCAAAATTGTGATCTATTGCAGAATTCTGTGATACATCAAAATCTCTGTTTATACTGAGGTTTGTTATTGTGTATGAGCATATCTTTATCAGGTGTAGGCTATTTCTATACTTTCATGTCTTTAAATCAATGTTTCTATTCACATATGTATATGTGCAAATAGAAGCATGTTAATATTATATATATATTTTCTGTCATTACCATGATTGCTATGATTATCATTAGCATGTATTATTAGTGTGACCGAAGTATCATCAGTATCAGTTTCTTTCTCACTGCAGTGCTCCTGTAATGCTTCATTTCTACAGAGCCAACCTACACCCACCGTTTCCCTGACTATAACTTTACCTAAAGTATAAGCCCTTATAAAGCCATGAAAGCCTACCAAGAATTGTCAAAGAAGCTAGGCAGCAGCCAGGCTCTGCCTTAGGAAAAGATTTTACTTTTTATTATCATGTGCAGTACTTAACTACTTGTTTTGACCTCTAAGATTTTGCTCTCCTATATTTCTATCCCCTGGCTTTCTGATATTTCATGTGATTATATTTGAAATTTTAACCTTGCTTTTCTTTTTGGAATCTCTGATATCTCTGCTGCCACAGGTAATGACAGGTTCCTCTCTAACTGTTGGTGTTATCCCTGGTCAGATTATTACTGATGACAGAAGTAGATGTTTTACGTGGATTCTCTCGATATCAGAAACAAATACAGATATCACAACTCAAAAATGACAGACTGATAACCATTATGAACTTAGATGCAACATTCTTAATACAATATTAGCAAATTGAGTCTAGGAATATTTAAAAATGATAATGTGTTTTAACCAAGTGGGGTTTATCTCAAGTTGGTTTCAACAACTGAAAATCTACCATGCTGACAGAAAAAAGAAAAATCACGTGACACTCTCAATAGATGCAAAAAAGGAATTTACAAAATGTAACACATTTTTTAAATTAAAAACTCCCAGCAAACTGAGGATAGAAAAGTACATTTTCAAACTGATTATGTGTTTACAAAAAATCTATAGCAAACATCTTACTTAAAATGGTGAAAGCCTTAATACTTTCTACATAAGATTATGAAAAATGCAATGATGTCCTCTCTCCCTAGTTCTTTAAAGTATTGCATTCAATATTAAATAAGTGGAAATATATACCAAGTTCATTGATAAATATTTAATACTTATGAGATGATAATTCTCCTGAAATTGATCTCTAGATTCAGTGGAATTCCCATGAAACCTTATAGGTCCTTTTGGATAAATTACAAAACTGATTCTAAAACAGGGAGAAAGAAAGAAGGGAAGGAAGGAGGAATGGACAGAAAGAAGAAAGAAATAAAGAGAAAAGAAAAGAAAATAAGAAATAAGTGACACCCAAGTTGGGAAGAAAGAAAAATACTATTCTCACGTGATGTCAACATATACATAGAAAATCCTTAGGCATCTGCAGAAGTGTGCTAGAGGTATGAAGTGAATTTAACAAAGTTGTAGGATGAAAGATCAATAAATAAAATCAATTGTGTTTCTATACACAATCAACACCAATTAGAAAATAAAATTATGTAAGCAATTTAACTTATAATAGCCTCAAAAATAATAAAATAATTCAGAATAAATTTAATAAAAGGTATGCTGATCCAAAATTTCTAAATCACTAATACGAGAGATTGAATAGGTAGAAATATGTATCAAGTTCATTGGTAAATATACATGTCATACTTATTAGATGATAATTCTTCTGAAACTGATCTCCAGATTTGGCACAATCCCAGTCAAACATATAGGCCTTTTTGGAGAAATTACAAAGCTGATTCTAATTTTTTTTTTAAATGCAGAAGTCCTAGAATAGCCAGAGCATGTTTTAGAAAGAAGAATAAAGTTGGAAAACTTTCCAAATTTCAAGACATATTGTAAAGCTACACTAAACAGTACAGTAAACTTACTGGCATGAAGAAGACATATATATCAGTGAAACAGAATAAATAATTTAGAAATATATCCTGCCTTACATGGCCAAAGTTGCCAAAATATTTCAATAAGGAAATCAATGTCTTTATAAAGATGGTACTATTAAAATTGGATATTAAATGGAGAATATGAACTTCAGAATTACCTCACACCATATCCTCAAATTAACTCAACATGTATTTTATACATAATGTAAATATAAAAAGTATAAAGCTTACTGAATAGGAAAAATTTTTAATAATCTTACTATAGCTAAAAATTTTTTAGATAAGAAAAGGATGGATGAAAATGGAAAAAAATAGTAAGTTGGACTTCATGAAATTAAGACTTTTGCAACTTAAAACATAGCATCAAAAAATGAAAAGGCAAACCACAGATTGGGACAGAATAATTTTAAATATGTCTGATAAAGAACTTTCATCTAGAATGTACACATAACTAAAAAACTAAATAACAAAACACAAATAACTCATTTAACGTAATATTTTGACCTAAATGGGCCAAATATTTGTACAGATATTTTAATTTAAAAAGAGATGGTGTCCAATACACAAATGAAAAGATACTTAACATTACCCGTCATCAGGGAAATTCAAGTTAAAACCACATTGAGGTACCACTGTACACCCACTGGAGTGGCTGACACGAGCAGAACTGACCATACCACATGATGTGAAGAATTGCTATTCACACCTGGCTAGTGGGACTTCAAAATGGTACAGACATTTTGGAAAGCAGTTTGGCAGTTTCTTTTAATGTTAAACTTAGTACTGATCATATAGCCAAATAATTCCACTGCGACTCAAAATAAATAAAAACATATCCGTACCAAGCCTCATCCTTGAAGTTCATAGCAGATGTGTCCATCAACTTGTAAATGGATAAACCAGTTGTAGATGGAGTACCACTCAACAATAAAAAGGAGCAAACTGATACAACAGCAATATAAATGAATATCAAAAGCATTATGCTCAGTGAAAGAAGCTAGACATGAAAGACACCAATGTATCATTCCACTAATAGGATACTCTAGAAAATGCAAACTGTAGAAACAGAAGCAGATTAGTGGTTGCCTGTGTTCAGGAATGGAGAAAAGATCAAATGCAAAACAGCAAAAGAAAACGTTTTGTGATGATGCAGATTTTCTGTATCTTGATCATGATTGTGGTCAAATGATGATATTCATCTGCCATAACCCATTAAATTGCACATTGAAAAGGGTGAATTTTACTGTGTGTACATTATACTGAAATGGAGCTGTAAATATGTTTGGAGCTTATCTGTGAACATTAGTTGCAGAGCAGGAGTTACTTTTATAGAGTGGAAATCTGCTGAGTGCCAACTTGAGAAGGGTTGAAAAAAATTAGAACCTTCTTCCAACACATTTCAGTTAGAACACTCTTAGGATGTCGTTACAGCTGCGCTCTATATTGGTGTCTCTGATGAAATCACATGTCTGACGATCTCAGCATGCCTTTAATCAACAGAATATACACGTGTTTTCTTTTATTACTATAAAGGATATACCAAACAACTTTTTCAAGACTTTACTTCAAAAAGGCACGTAGTTTTGCAACATTTTTGGTAAGTCTTTAATTATTTCAAAATGAAAAATTGAAAATAAAATGCAATTATTTACTCAGGCCCCCCAAAAAAAGGTCTGTACGGGGAATGCATGTGGTGTGTGTGTGTGTGTGTGTGTGTAAGTGTGTGATTTGAAGAACTGAAAAAATTTTAGTGGGGTTTTGTAGCATCACTTTGATAGCATCCTGTAATTTTGTATTGTGTTTGAAATAAAAATAAAGTGAATACACTGATAAAAGAATTTGAAAAGAATTTGCATTATTGCCTAAATTATGTGTGGTTTCCACAGTGGCATGAATCGAGCATCTTTAACCTACATAACAATATATCAGAAGTATTAGGTAAAAAATAAGTAAACTAGTATAACAAAGTTAAATATTTCTAAAGTAAAATTATAGCTTTATTTTTTTTCCTGAAATGTTTTGAGGAGATATTTACACCAAAAGATATTATCACTGATCAATGAAACTTTTTAAGAATTTGCTTGTGTCCCACCAATATTTGATTACATAGTGCTTCTGTGAGTTCCATTTCATTAATTTAGCTTTGACAGGAGAGAAGGCAATGGCTCTGCAGCCTCTCTCGGTGTGGCATGATCCTGGTTCCGCTGGCTGATCTCTATTAGAACCATGGCCTTAATCATGCCTTTCATGCTTCTAACTTGATTTGCATTTGTTGTGTGATCCAAATTTATTCTCTCGTTTAGTCGCTTCCACCCATAGAAAAGCAGGTCTTTTTCATTTCTCCTTCACCATTGCCCCCATTTTTTCTTTTTGTCCTCCCATGATGAAAAACAAGACAGAAAACAAACTATAACAACAACAGACACCTTTTGTCTGTGGTCACCAATGCATTGTAGCACTAAACTTTGTTAAAAATCTCTAGATCTGACCTCTATATCTGCTGTTCCCAGAGTTTTTCAATGTGTTCTCTAGACTGCTGTGACCCACTGACAGAAAGTCTAGCTATATTTAATTGAAAGTTATTACTGTCTGATATGGTTTGGCTGTGTCCCCACTGAAATCTCATCTTGCACTGTAGCTCCCATAATTCACATGTTGTGGGAGGGACCCAGTGAGAGGTAAGTGGATCATGGGGGCAGTTTTCCCCACACTGTTCTAGTGGTAGTGAATAAGTCTCGTGAGATCTGATGGTTTTATAAGGGGAAACCCCTTTCGCCTTTCACTTGGTTCTCATTTGCTGTTTGCCTGCTGCCATGTAAGATGCGCCTTTCGCCTTCTGCCATAACTGTGAGGCCTCCTCAGCCATGTGGAACTGTGAATTCATTAAACCTCTTTTTCTTTATAAATGACCCAGTCTTGGGTATGTCTTTATCAGCAGCATGAAAATTGACTAATACACTCACTGTCCATGAATGATACTCTGTTAGCCCATTTGCATTGTTATAAAGAAATACCTGAGGCTGGGTAATTTATAAAGAAATGCGGTTTATTTGGCTCCTTGTTGTGAAGGCTGTACATGAAGCATAGTACTGGCACCTGCTTCCAGGGAGGGCCTCAGGAACCTTCCAATCATGGTGGAAGGTGAAGGGAAACCAGCATATCACATGGTGAGAGGGGAAGCAAGAGAGACAGGGAGGAGGTGTCAGTCTCTTTTAAACAACCAGATATCGCATGAACTCACAGGGTAAGAACTCATTCATTACCAAGAGGACAGCACCAAGCCATTCAGGAGGCATCTATCTCCAACATTGGGGATCACATTTTAACGTGAGATTTGAAGGGGACAAACATCCAAACTATGTCAGATACCAAAGCTGACAATGCTTATTATCTTTAGCTGTTCCAGGTTCTGGGAAAAGGGAGAGAGTTAGCTTCCCTCGTCTATGCTGTGCTACTCCATATTATATTAGTAATTATTGTTCTCTAAAGGTTCTTAAAAGCAAATAAACAAATGCAAGGCAAAACATATAAAAGGCAAGGCAAAACATACGAAATGCAAGGCAAATGCATTAAAAAACTTTTGAGTGTTAATACATAGATTTTATTTTATCTTTTTAATTTCTTTTGCTTAACCAAATAGATTATGTAGTTTTGATTAACTGGCCATGAAATAGCTCTGCCTACATAGAATTTCCCATGAATAATTGGTTGTGGAGACTTTTGTGTGTGACCCAAATCCTCCCTCAAAACTGAAGTTTGCCCAGCTATTGGGAGTGTTGGCAAATCATGCCTCTCAGCTGATTCTCTCTAGAATTTATTCTCAGGAGATCTAATTAATAACTTGTCAAGCTGATGTCCATCCTTGGGGACAACTCTTATCTGAAGAATGGCCAGTGAAAGGTATTAAAACTCCATACTCCTGCCTCAATTTAGGGCAACTCTGAAGGGTCGCCCCAGCTTCTCAGCTCCCCCTTGAGATTAGCTGAGGTATTTGTTGTGACTGCCTCACATCTCAACTCCCTTTATCCAATTCAGCTTTTTCGCCACAGTTGTTGGTTCCTAGGATTTTACCCAGTTAAATGTTCTCTACACAAATCTCTATCTCAAATCTGCTTTACAGGGAATGTGGCCTCAGACAGGTTTTCATTAGGTTCTGGACGTAACTCTCATTAGTCATTGATATGATTCGGCTGTGTCTCCATCCGAATCTCACCTTGATTGTAATTATCCCCGCATGTCAAGGATGGAGTCAGGTGGAGATCATTGAATCATAGGGGCGGGTTCCCCCTACTGTTCTCCTGGTAGCGAATAAGTCTCACGAGATCTGATGCTTTTAAAATGGGAGCTTCCCTACACAAGCTTTCTTCTCTGCTACCATTTAAGATGTGCCTTTGCTTCTTTTTTGCCTTCTGCCGTGACTGTGAGGCCTCCCCAGCCATGTGGAATTGTGAGTTCCTTAAACCTCTTTCCTTTCTAAATTACCCGGTCTTGGGTATGACTTTATTAGCAGCATGAGAACAAACTAGTGCAGTCTGTTCTATAAGCCCAAGTCGGATCACAGAGTCCCGCTTTCTGTTTTTTTTTTTTCTAGCCCATATTTCTACTAAAACTTGACTCATATAGACTTAAAACAAAATAATTAAGCATGGCTAGTATTTATTTATTATTTTATACGTGTCAGGTACTGTATTTTGTAACTTATCTTTTAATAATCTTTCCAAATCTCTAAAAGGAGAACTCTGCTCTTTTATAGAGAAAATAAGGATGGCTCTGAAAATGTTAGCATTAGGGGAAGTAGGGTGAGGGACATAGGGGGCACTTTGTGTTATTTGTGCATTTTGCTATCAATCTAAAATCAGGTCAAAATAAAAATTAAAAAAATGGGTAGTAGAAGCAGGTTGTTAAGATTTTCAGTGTGACTCTAGAATTTTTTTGTTTGTTGTTTGTTTTGGAGTGTAGTGGTAAGATCTCTGCTCACTGCAACCTCCACTTCCCAGGCTCAAGCAATTCTCCTGCCTCAGTCTCCCAAGTAGCTGGGATTATAGGTGCCCGCCACCACACCCAGCTAAGTTTTCTATTTTTTTTTTTTTTTAGTAGAGATGGGGTTTCAGCATGTTGGCCAGTCCAGTCTCCTACTCCTGACTTCAAGTCATCCGCCCGCCTCAGCCTCCCGAAGTGCTGGGATTATAGGCATGAGCTCCCACTCCTGGCCCAAAGTTCATATTTTAACTACTAACCTAAATTATTTTAAAAACAAAAGCCTCCTTGGACTCAAACCAGGTCAGAGTGACATGATCATGTGCCTGTTTTGTGCAGGGTGAAGTGAGATTATTATCTAGGAAATAGCTGAAATGTCTTGTTGTGGGCATACATATTTCATATAAATTCTAAGCTTCATATTAGCACTTAGATTATAATTATCTAAAGAATAGAGAACAATTTCATATAATTTTCAGTGTATCAGGCGAATCAAAAGTATACATACAAGCATGCAGATGAATTTCAGTGAATATAGTGGTGACAATGCTCAACAGAATATGTGTCCCCCACCCAACCCTGCTTCTTGCTCTTTCACTGTCCTAAAGATAGAACAAAATGGTTCAGGCATCCAGCTTGTCCCCTCCACACTTCACACTTTTACTTAATAGCAGCTTATCTTTAACACTTTGTCATCTTTAAGATGTTGCTAATTCTTTCTGGTAGATCCCAGGACTGAGGATGAGGAAGAATGATTTTATTTAAATAAAGTTGCTTAATTAAAAAACACTTTTTTTAGTTTTAAAATATTTTCATTATTTTATAAAATTTTTGTGGGTACATAGGAGGTTTATATATTTGTGGGGTACATGAGATGTTTTGATACAGGCATGCAGTGTGAAATAATCACGTCATGAGGAATGGGCTTTCCATCCCCTCAAGCATTTATCCTCTGAGTTAAAAACTATTCAATTGGCTGGGCACGGTGGCTCACGCCTGTAGTCCCAGCTCTTTGGGAGGCCGAGGTTGGCGGATCGCCTGAGGTCAGGAGTTTGAGACCAGCCTGGCCAACATGATGAAACCCCATCTCTACCAAAAATACAAAAATTAGCCGGGTGTGGTGGCGAGTGCCTGTCATCCCAGCTACTCGGGAGGCTGAGACAGGAGAATCATTTGAACCTGGGAGGTGGAGGTTACAGTGAGCCGAGATCATGCCATTGTACTCCAGCCTGAGTGACAAGAGTGAAACTCCATGTCAAAAACAAACAAAAATCAATTACATTCTTTAAGTTATTAAAATTAAACATTGTAAATGATTTTTTTTCCCAAAGCTTTTTCAAAGAAAAAAAAGTAGAAACAAAGACACTTTCTACTGATTTCCAATATGGTGACTCTGTATTTCTAGCATGTGTTAAGGTGAAAAATTGATTTTATGTTTAATACAAAACATAGCATAATGTAATGAAAAGCAAGATTGTAATGATAAAGGAAAATAACACTAGTGCTAATTTTTTTCAATTTGAAGCATTGGATTAAAATGAATTAGGTTATATTCCAACATGTTTATATTGAAATTCTTTTTTCTCCAATTGGTTTCTTTTTATTAATGGGTGAGTGTTGCATTTGTATAAGGTTTCCCTATTATATTCAATTGTTTTGAGATGCTTTTAATTTGAAGTTTTTATGTTTTCTTTTTGATGTATACATGTTATGCTTTTATGCTGAATTTGATAATTGGTGCTGTATATGCAAAGCAAATGTAATTTCCCAGCTTTTATTTTTTAAAGCCCTGGGAAGCAACATAATAAAGTAGAAATAGTATCAAGACAGGAGTTAGAATACCTGGATTCTAAAATTTAAATTAAATTAGGATCTAGTGACATTATAGGTGTTCCTTGATCTTCTGATGACCTGATTCCTCAAAAGAAAAATAAAATAATCTATAAATTGTTTCTAATTCTAAAACTCTATCAATCCTATTTTTAAAATTATAATTAGTTGAACTCTATAAGGTCACAAAAATCCCTATTAAGAAACTAAAATAAAATTTTATCATATCTTAAAAATACTCTGATCTTTTTTTATATGCTGACATGAATTCTAATTATTTTTGAGCCCCTAAAAAACATTTAAGATCACAGTTTATGTTTTATTATTGACTTTCAGATAACTAACATTTTACTGATAGATATGAACAAATCTACTCTAACAGAGATAGTCATTAGTTTATTTCTCTCTTTTCAGTATCAATAAAAAGTATCGATTTACCAATAACAATGAATTAATTGCCTGAAATAAATGAAACGTAAGCAGCAAAAGTGAACTTTTTAGTATAACTCTTCTTGTAAACATTGACTTAGTTCAAAGGGAGCTTATCTTTAAAAAAAAAAGCGCTAATTCATGTCTATTGGTATAGATATAATCTTTTTTTCCTTGAAAATAGATCCTACTATACTCCAGACACTATGCCACTAGGTGCAGATATTAACACAAATAGCAGGTGATCATTGTCCTCATGGAGTTTATTTTAAAGAGAACAAAGTGAGACAAAGGCACACAAGCAAAGAACTACAATACAAAGGGGATGGCATCTGACTCAGCATGGAGGTGTCACGGAAGGTGTTGTTTTGCTTAGGTTTTGAAGTGTGGGTAGGAGATGGCCCATGTTGAGAGTGGGAACTGGGAATTAAAAAGATGAGGAGGTCTCTGCAAATCTACATGGATGGGAAGTAGCATGCTGATGTGGGAAACAACTAAAAAGTTCCAGAATGCATGGTTTATAAAGCGTGAGTCAGAGAGGGCTAGACCAGTAGCCAGATCAAGGATATCTCAGATGTTATAGTCATGAATTAGTGCATTGACCTGCAGGCCATGGGAGTCACTGAAGGTTTCAGTCAGGTAAGTGAGCTGATCAGAACAGTCCTTTAGATAGGCCGCTCTTTTGGCTGTAATGGGGACACGTTTGAAGTAGGGCTATAGCTAAAAATGTACAGACACTTCCTCTTGTCTACAGCCCTGCTGGCATCTGTTGTATTTTGACTTTTTAATAATAGCCATTCCAACCGGTATGAAATGGTATCTCATTGTGTTTTGATTTGCATTTTTCTGATGATTAGTGATTCTAAGCATTTTTTTTTCGTGTATTTGTTGGCCATTTGTATGTGTTCTTTTGAGAAGTGTTTGTTCATGTCCTTTGCCCATTTTTTAATTGGGTTATTTTTTTTTCTAATTGATTTAAGTTCCCTGTAGATTCTGGATACTAAAAAACAAACAAAAACCAGAAGTAAATAAATTCTCAGGACACACACACCCACACCCACACCCACAGAGAGAGAGAGAGAGAGAGAGAGAGAGCGCCTAGGTAAGAGGCCACCAACCACCAGGGTCTAAACTGGGAACACTTTCTAGTACAGAATGAATGGAAAGGATTCATGAAATATCTAGAAAGTAACGTTAATGAGATTTACATGTATGGAGTGAATGAGGAGAAACAGGGATCATTCAGGATTCTGGTGGGAATAACAGGGGGAGCCATTAGTTGAAATTTTGAAGTGGGAGAAGGAGAGGGAGTTTTAGGGAGAAAGATGAGTTGTTTTTTTAGGTATTTCAAACCCTTGAAGCTTCTATGGGACATCGAAGTGGAAATAACAGTCTGTGGGTTGGGACAATAAAGAAAGAAATTGGTTGAAGACTAGGGGAAGAGTATAGAGCAAAGAAATATTTAAGATAATAAACATATAGAGATAGCTGAAAATGTGGGACTGGATTACAAAGGAAGAATGATTTAGTTATGAAGCCCAAGGGCTGACAGGAATGGGTGACTAGTCGAGGAGTTCATATGCATCTGTTATTGTATGAATAAAAAAAATTATCTGTTCCTTCCTAAAGATATCTTCAACCTGTTTTTGGATACATATGGGCACTGCTTTTCACTCTCTTAGCCCCATTTCTTATTTTAGCCTCTGCTGTAGCGATCAGTTCTGCACAGGCTTTGACCCAGGCTTTGACTAGTTGGTGCAGGTGTGATATGACACTTACCTGGAATGGCCCACAGTTTGTGGCTGCTCTTACTTAAGCAGGTGGGATGCTCATGTAGGTGTAACCTAGCAGCTTGGTAGAGTTTATGCCCATGGGGCAACCTGTGACCACTCAAAAATAAAGCCCTTTCCTCCTCCCAGATTGAGGAGTCTTGCATTATGTAATAAAACTCCTTAGAAGGCCTATTAGGTTCCAATACAGCATTAGGCAACTTGATAAGGTATCCCATCATCAGCCTTCCTTTCTTCCCTCATTCCTCTGCCTCTCACTCTTTCTTCCTAAGTTAACTTCTTAGATAAAATGCCAACTTTCTATATTTTGTCTCACATCAGGGCAAATAATTGTATACCCCATTTCAAAAGCACATAAAAAGGTTACTGTATAGAAAATTTGTCTTTAAGAGATTAAGCTGTAATTTTCCAAATACTTTAAAATTTTATTTCAGATACGTTTTTCATTTTTATAAGCTTCATCTAAAAGCAGAGTTCACCTAAGAATATACCTAAGAGCATATTACATAAAATATATTTTATATTTCAGTAGTTTAGCTAGGATTCTTTCAAAATTGAGAGGATCTACAAATATTTCTAACACATTAGTTTTCAGTCTTAAGGCTGAGTCAAGAACAAAGCTCCTAAACTTTGCATTGGTGATTGAGAACATTTTAAAATTGTTATTTAATTCATTAATTTATTTTTAAAAAAATTTCACATTGTAATTATATAGATTTATAGGATACAATTTGATGTTTCAATGAATATGTATGTTGTCTAATGATCCAATAAGGATAGTTAGTGTATTCATTACCTCATGCATTCATCATTTCTTTTTAATAAGAAATTTCAAAATCCTTTCTTCTAGATACTTTGTAATATACAATACTTTACTTTTAACTATAGTCACCCTGCTTTGCAAAGAACACTACAACTTATTCTTCCTATATAATTGTGATTTCATAACTGTTAACCAATCTATCTCCATTTTGCCCTCCCCACTTCTTCCTCACTGTTTGGTAACCACTATTCTACTCTACTTCTCTATTAACATTTTTTTTTTTTAAGATTCCACATATGAGCGAGATCATGCGGTATTTGCTTTCTGTGTCTGGCTTATTTCACTTAACATTGTATCCTACAGGGTCATCCATGTTGTTGCAACTGGCAGAATTTCATTCTTTTTTTATGGCTGAATAGTATTTCATTGTGTGTGTGTCCATATATATATATATATATATATATAATTTTATGTATAATTATAATTACACATAAAATTATATATAATTATAATTAATTTTATGCATAATTATAATTACACATAAAATTATATATAATTATAATTATAATTATATATAATTATATATAATAATAATATATATTATATGTAATATATAATATACATAACATACATAATGTATATTATATATAATATACATAACGTATATTATATACATTATACATTATATATATTATAATATACATAATATATATTATGTATATAATATACATAATATGTATTATATATAAAATATACATAATATATAATGTATATTATACATATAATATATATTATATATTAATAATATATTAATATCAATATTAATTATTATTAATTATTATTAATTATTAATTAATAATTATTATTTATTATTAATATTATTAATATTAATATATAATATATTAATATTAATAATATATTAATATATAATATATTATACATAATATATTATATATAATATACATAATATGTATTATATATAATATACATAATATATATTATATATATATAATTCACTTGTTTGTTTTTATACACATAGGTTGATTCCATATCTGATTATTAGAAATAGTGCTACAGTAAACATAAGAGTGCAGATATTTTTCAAACACAATGATTTCATTTCCTATGGATATATACCCAGTAGTGGGATTGCTGGGTTATGTGATCTAATGATTGTTTTTTTTTTTTTTTATTTTTTAGCGAACTTCCATAAAGTTTTGCTTAATGGTTGTACTAGTTTAAAACCCCATCAACAGTGCGTAAGTGTTCCGTTTTCTCCACTTCCTTGCCAACTCTTGTTATCTTTTACCTTTTTGCTAATAGCCATTCTAATGGGTGAACTGGTATCTCATTGCGGTTTTGATTTGCATTTCCCTGATGGTTAGTGATGTTGAACATGATTTTATTATATATTCGTCTTGACCCTTTCTATATTTTCTCTTGTGGCATTTCTTTTAGTTTATTTTGTCCTTTTTTTTTTTTTTTCTGCGAAGGAGTCTTGCTCTGTTGCCCAAGCTGGAGTGCAGTGGTGCAATCGGGGCTCACGGCAACCTCCATCTCCCTGGTTCAAGCAATTCCCCTGCCTCAGCCTGCTGAGTAGCTGGGGTTACAGGCACACGCCATCATGTTTGGCTAAATTTTTGTATTTTTAGTAGAGAAATGATTTCACCATATTGGTCAGGCTGGTCTCAAACTCCTGACCTCAGGCAATCCGCCTGCCTCAGCCTCCCAGTTTTGCCCATTTTTAAATAAGTTATTTATGTTTTTGCTGTTGAGTTGTTTAAGTTTGTTATATAATCTGGGCATTAACTCCTTAGCAGATGTATAGTTTGCAAATATTGTATCCCATTCTGTAAGTTGTTTTTTCACTCTGTTAAGTTTCCTTTGCTGTGCAAAAGCATTTTAGTTTGATGAAACCCCATTTATCTCTTTTTGCTTTTGTTGCCTGTGCTTTTGACGTCTCATTTAAAAAATCCTTGTAGAACCCAAAGTTATAGAGAATTTCCCACATGTTATCTTCTAGTAGTTTTTCATAGTTTTCAATCTTACCTTTAGGTCTTTAATCACATTTGAGTTGATTTTTGTATAAGGTAAAAGATAGGGGTCTAATTTCATTATCCCACATGTAGATATCCAATCTTCTCAGTACCATTTAATGAAGAGACTGTCTTTACCCCTGTGTGTGCTCTTGACTCCTTTTTAGAAAATCAGTTGACTTTAGGTATGAGAATTTATTTCTGAGCTGTATATTCTCTTCCATTGGTCTATGTGTTTGCTTTATGGCAGTGCCATGCTGTTTTGCTTACTATGGCTTTGTAGTATATTTTGAAGTCAGGTAGTGTGGTGCCTCCAGCTTTGTTATTTTTGCACAGGATTGCTTTGGTTATTTGGGGTCTTTTCTGGTTTCATACAAATTTTAGGGTATTTTTTTCTATTTCTGTGAAGAATTTCATTGGTATTTTGATAGGGATTGCATTGAATCTGTAGGACATTTTGTTAGTATGGTCATTTCAATAGTATCAGTTCTTCCATTCCATGAGTATATAGTGTCCATTTTTTGTGGATCGTAAATTTTTCCATCAGTGTGTTATAGTTTTCATTGTAGAGATCTTTCACGACCTTGATTAAATTTATCTGCAGATTTCTTGGTAGCTATTGTAAATGGAATTCCTTTCTTGATGACTTTTTCAGATAGTTCACTATTAGTGTATAGAAACAACACTGAATTTTCTGTGTTGATTTTGTATACTACAACTTTACTGAATTTATTTATGATTTCTAGTAGTTTTTGGTCAAGTCTTTAGGGTTCTCACTCTATATAAGTATATATAGAAAGAACCCTAAAGAGAGAGAGATCATATATATCTATATGATCATATATATAGATGTATACATATGTATGTGAGATCACATTTTCTACAAACAGAAACAATCTGACTTCCTTCTTTCCAGTTTGGATCCCTCTTATTTATTTCTTTTGTCTAATTGCTCTGGCTCTGACCTCCAGTACTATGCTAAATAGAAGTGGTAGAAGTTGACATCCTTGTCTTCCTCCATATCATAGAGGAAAAGCATTTAACTCTTCACCATAAATAAGATGTTAGCTGTGGGTTTGTCACATATGGCCTTTACTGCGTTGAGGTACACTCCTATACCTACTTTCTTGACAGTTTTTATCATAAAGGAATGTTGACTTTTGTCAAGTGTTCTTTTTGCATCTGTTGAAATGATCACATGGTTTTTGTTCTTCTTTCTATTGTGGTGGTGTATCATATTTACTGATTTGTGCATGTTAAGCCATCCTTTCATCCCTGGGATGAACCCCACTTGATTATAGTGAATACTCTTTTTAGTGTGCTGTCGAAGTCAGTTCACTTGTATCTTGTTGAGAATTTTTGTATCTATGTTCTTCAGGAATATTGGCCTGTTATTTTCATTTTGTGCGTGTCTTTGTCTGGTTTTAGAATCAGGATGTTGCGAGCCTCATAAGATGAGTATGGAAGTATTCCTTCCTCATTACTTTTGTGGAAAAGTTTGTGGAGAATTGGTAGTTATTCTTTAACTGTTTGGTAGAATTCAGCAGTGAAGACATCAGGTCCTGGGTGTTGGTTGTTGTTGTTGTTGTTTTGATGGAAGATGTTTTATTATTGATTCAATTTCCAAACTCATTATTGATGTGTTCAGATGTTATATTTCCTCACAATTTAATCTGGGTAGTTGTATGTGTGCAGAAATTTATTCATTTTATTCTACATTATCAAATTTGTTGGCATATAGTTATGAGTAATGTCTTAACAATCCCTTCTATTTCTGTGGTGTATCAGTTGTAATGTCTCCTTTTTCATCTTTTATTTATTTGAATTTTCTCTCCTTTTGTCTTAGTTTAGCTAAAGGTTTGTCAGTTTTACCTTTACACTTTGTCTTATTTATCTTTTGAAATATTTTTTAGTGTCTGTTTCATTTATATCTGCTGTGAGCTTTATTATTTCCTTCCTTCTACCAATTTTGGGTTTAGTTTGTTTTTGATGTTCTAGTTACTTGAAGTGTATAATTTTGCTTTGTGATTTGAAAATCTTTCTTCTTTTTTGGTGTAGGCTTTTATTGCTATAAATTTCCCTCTTAGAACTGCTTTTGCTACGTTCCATAGGTTTGGGTATGTTGGATTTTCATTCTTACTTGTCTCAGTGACTTTTGAAATTTTCCTATTAATGTCTTAATGAGACCTATTGATTTCTTGGGTGCGTGCTGTTTAATTTCCATGTTTTTATAAAATTTCCAAGGGCTTTCCTGTTGTTGATTTCTGACTTTATATCCCTGTAATCAGAAAAGATACTTCATATGATATCTGTCTTCTTAAGTTTGTTAAGACTTATTATGTGTCATAATGTATGATTGGTCCTAGAGAATGTTTGGTGTACAGTTGAGAATAATTTGTATTCTGCAGCTGTTGGATGATGTATTAGTCTGTTTTCATACTGCTGATAAAGACATACCCGAGACTGGGTAATTTACAGAGAAAAAGAGGTTTAGTGGACTCATAGTTCCACGTGGCTGGGGAGGTCTCCCAATCATGATGGAAGGCGAAAGACACATCTTACATGGTAGCAAACAAAATAGAATTGAGAACCAAGTGAAAGGGTTCCCCCTTATAAAACCATCAGATCTTGTTAGACGTATTCACTACCACAAGAACAGTATGGGGGAACCACCCCCATGATTCAATTATCTCCCACTGGTTCCCTCCCACAACATGTATGAATTATGGGAGCTATAATCAAGATGAGATTTGGGTGGGGATATACAGCCAAACCATATCAGGTGAGATCTTCTTTACCTGCTAGGTCCATTTGGTCTATGGTATAGTTTGAGTCTGTCATTTTTTGGTTGATTTTCTCTTCATAGAATCTGTCCATTTTTAAAGTGGAGTGTTGAAATTTCCTACTAATATTGTATTGCAGTCTATCTCTACCTTTAAATCTAATATTTGCTTTATATATCTGGTTGTTCTGGTGTTGGGTACATATATAGTTACACCTAAGTAATATATATGTTATGTCCTCGTATTGAATTGGGCCTTTTATCATTTCATTATACAGTGACATTCTTTTTTTATATAGTTTTTTTATTTAAAGCCTTTTAAAATATGACATGACTGTGGCTTCTCCTGCTTGCTTTTCATTTGTTTGCATAAAATATATTTTTCCATCTCTTCACTTTCAGTCTATTTGTCTTTAATAATGAGGTAAGTATCATGTAGGCAGCATATAGGTGGGTTTTGCTATCCGAATCCATTCATCCACTTTATATCTTTTAAGTAGAGTTTAATCCACTTCTATTCAAGTTTATTATTGATAAATTAGGACTTCCTTCTACCATTTCATTAGTTGTTTTTTAGATTACTTGTTCACTTCTTCCTTTCTTATTGTTTATCCCTCTAGTTTGGTGGTTTTCTGTGGTGCTAAGCTTTGTTTCTTTTCCCTTTTTTGGTGTGTGTGTGTGTATCTGCTGTAATTTCTTTCTTTCTGGTTAGTGAAACTAACATACAGAGTCCTGTATTTGTAACAGACTATTTTACACTGATAACAACTTAACTTCTGTCACATAAAAATACTCTTGACTTCTCCCCCCCACACACACAATTTATATTTTTGTTACCTTACATTGCATCTTTATGAATGGTAGACTCCATGGAACATAGGATCTATGTCACAACTAAATCAATTATTTAATGGCAGCATTAAAGCAGCCCAAAGAATGTGAAAAACTGGTGTGGGTGTATTTAACTTTTTAAAAACTATGTTTCATAATGTTTTCATTAAAAAGTCTTTATCAGTTTGCTAATGCCTAATTTTTACAACCAGCCACCATAGATTTTACAGGATAAATATATTATTTCAGTGGTAATTGAAGCAGAATTTTTGTTGCTCTTCTTACCCTTAGAGATTGTGTATTATCCTCAGACGTAATTCTTTGATTTTTTTTTCTTTTCATGTTGTTACACATAGTTACCAACAATCAACGTGAGAATAACCTTTGAATATTTTCAAGCATTAAGATTTGTTTATACAGCTGCACAATTAGACAACCAACACTCTTGGGTCTTTACCTCTCAGCATACACCTGGTTATTAACTTAAAGGTATGATGGGAAAAGTATCAATTTTTGTTGGTCACCTAGATTTGGAAATATGTAATAACTATAAGCTTGGGTCTGCTTCTTCAGAAGCCTAGGAATTGGAGTGATGGTTCTCTGAAGAGGCTGGAAACAAAGTATGTGTTTCCAGAAGGCTTAATAGAATATGTTGAGACATAGGCCATTAACACAAAAGTGAAAGAAATGCAAAAAATGTATGAAAGTAAGGATTTGAGAAGGGAAATTTTATTTTTAAGTCTAAGATTCCTATGAATTATATGAAAATAAATGTCCTATCCTTAAAATTAGCCAAAGGGAGCACTTTACTTATCAATATGATATGACTTTTCATACTCTTATCTAAAGATATCCTAAACTAAGTTCCAGTTTTCTAAGTAAAGACGTTTTAATCATGCTTTAAAGCATGTTAGATGATTCCTACCACATCACATCATGTTGTTTACATGTATGATTTAAACTGCATTTATTCTTCAACTCACTGGTTCCTTAGGCTTCTTATCTTTCCTTGCACGCTTAGATAATTTTATGTTAAATTGATTTTTAGAAGTTTAGTTGCTGGGCGTAGTGGCTGTCGCCTGTAAACCCAGTACTTTGGGAATTCAAGGCAGGTGGATTGCTTGAGTCTTGGAGTTTGAGGCCTGCCTGGGAAAGATGACAAACCCCATTGGTACAAAAATAAAAATATTAGCTGGATATGGTGGCACATGCCTGTGGTCCCAGCTACTCCAAGGCTGAGGTGGGAGGATGGCTTGAGTCCGAGAGGCAGAGGTGTGAGCCAAGATCATGCCCTGCTCTTCAGCCTGGGCAACCAAGCCAGACCCTGTTTCAAAAAAAAAAATCTAGTGAGATTTGATTTCTATTTCTATGTGATTCAAAACTAGGAGAGCTTCAAGGCTAATGACTATTAAAAAATGGCCATTGCTACTTGCATTTTCTATGAAGCCAGCATACACAGCAACGTGCAACCTAAAAACCAAGCTATTTAATAAGTAGCTTAGATTTCAGGTTTGATTGTCTTTGAGGTTTGATTATTGCAGAGATCAATTGCCAGAAAAAATATAGACTAATTCTGTATTTGGTCCTTTTATCATATGAAACATCCCATCGTTGGGTATAAATTAAGAGCAAATACGGATGTTTATACCGATAGCGGTGCAGATATTTCCATGTTTATACAGATAGCGGTGTAGATATTTCCATGTTCATACAGATAGTGGTGAAAATATTTCCATGTTCATACAGATAGCGGTGTAGCTATTTCCATGTTCATACAGATAGCGGTGTAGATATTTCCATGTTCATCCAGATGGCTGTGTAGATATATCCATGTTCATACAGATGGCTGTGAAGATATTTCCATGCTCATACAGATAGCGGTGTAGATATTTTCATGTTCATACAGATAGTGGTGTAGATATTTCCATGTACATACAGATAGAGGGGCTGATATTTCCATGTTCATACAGATAGCGGTGCTGATATTTCCATGTTTATACAGGTAGCGGTGTAGATATTTCCATGTTTATACAGATAGCGCTGTAGATATTTCCATGTTTATACAGATAGCGGTGTAGATATTTCCATGTTTATACAGATAGCGGTGCAGATTTCTCCATCTTAATACAGATGGCGGTGCAGATATTTATATGTTCATAAAGATGGCCGTGCAGATATTTCCATGTTCATACAGATGGCGGTGCAGATATTTCCATGTTCATACAGATAGCGGTGTAGTTATTTCCATGTGTAAAGAGATAGCTGTGTAGATATTTCCATGTATATGCAGATAGCTGTGAAGATATTTCCATTTTCATGCAGATAGCGGTGTAGATATTTCCATGTTTATACAGATAGCGGTGAAGATGTATGCATGTTTACACAGATAGCGGTGTAGATATTTCCATCTTCATACAGATAGCGGTGTAGATATTTCCATGTTCATCCAGATGGCTGTGTAGATATATCCATGTTCATACTGATGGCGGTGAAGATATTTCCATGTTCATACAGATAGCGGTGTAGATCTTTCCATGTTCATACAGATAGCGGTGTAGATATTTCCATGTTCATACAGATAGAGGTGTAGCTATTTCCATGTTCATACAGATAGCGGTGTAGATATTTCCATGTTCATCCAGATGGCTGTGAAGATATATCCATGTTCATACAGGTGGCGGTGAAGATATTTCCATGTTCATACAGATAGCGGTGTAGATACCTCCATCTTAATACAGATGGTGGTGTAGATATTTGTATGTTAATACAGATGGCATTGCAGATATTTCCATGTTCATACAGATGGCGGTATAGATATTTCCATGTTTATAGAGATAGCGGTGTAGTTATTTCCATGTGTAAAGAGATAGCTTTGTAGATATTTCCATGTACATGCAGATAGCTGTGTAGATATTTCCATTTTCATGCAGATAGCGGTGTAGATATTTCCATGTTCAAACAGATAGCGGTGTAGATATTTCCATGTTCATACAGATAGCGCTGTAGATATTTCCATGTTTATACAGATAGCGGTGAAGATGTATGCAAGTTTACACAGATAGCGGTGTAGATATTTCCATGTTCATACAGATAGGGGTGTAGATATTTCCATGTTCATCCAGATGGCTGTGTAGATATATCCATGTTCATACAGATGGCGTTGAAGATATTTCCATGTTCATACAGATAGCGGTGTAGATATTTCCATGTTCATACAGATAGCGGTGTAGATATTTCCATGTTCATACAGATAGCGGTGTAGCTATTTCCATGTTCATACATATAGCGGTGTAGATATTTCCATGTTCATCCAAATGGCTGTGTAGATATATCCATGTTCATACAGATGGCGGTGAAGATATTTCCATGTTCATACAGATAGTGGTGTAGATATTTCCGTGTTCATACAGATAGTGGTGTAGATATTTCCATGTTCATACAGATAGCGGTGTAGCTATTTCCATGTTCATACAGATAGCGGTGTAGATATTTCCATGTTCATCCAGATGGCTGTGTAGATATTTCCATGTTCATACAGATAGCGGTGCTGATATTTCCATGTTTATACAGGTAGCAGTGTAGATATTTCCATGTTTATACAGATAGCGCTGTAGATATTTCCATGTTTATACAGATAGCGGTGAAGATGTATGCATGTTTACACAGATAGCGGTGTAGATATTTCCATGTTCATACAGATAGCGGTGTAGATATTTCCATGTTCATCCAGATGGCTGTGTAGATATATCCATCTTCATACAGATGGCGGTGAAGATATTTCCATGTTCATACAGATAGTGGTGTAGATATTTCCATGTTCATACAGACAGCGGTGTAGATATTTCCATGTTCATACAGACAGCGGTGCTGATATATCCATGTTCATCCAGATGGCTGTGTAGATATATCCATGTTCATACAGATGGCGGTGAAGATATTTCCATGTTCATACAGATAGCGGTGTAGATATTTCCATGTTCATACAGATGGCGGTGTAGATATTTCCATGTTCATACAGATAGCGGTGCTGATATTTCCATGTTTATACAGGTAGCGGTGTAGATATTTCCATGTTTATACAGATAGCGGTGTAGATATTACCATGTTTATACAGATAGCGTTGTAGATATTTCCATGTTTATACAGATAGCGGTGTAGATATCTTCATCTTAATACAGATGGCGGTGTAGATATTTATATGTTCATACAGATGGCGGTGTAGATAATTCCATGTTCATACAGATGACGGTGTAAATATTTCCATGTTTATAGAGACAGCGGTGTAGTCATTTCCATGTGTAAAGAAATAGCTTTGTAGATATTTCCATGTATATGCAGATAGCTGTGTAGATATATCCATTTTCATGCAGATAGCGGTGTAGATATTTCCATGTTCAAACAGATAGCGGTGTAGATATTTCCATGTTCATACAGTTAACGGTGTAGATATTTCCATGTTTATACAGATAGCGGTAAAGATGTATGCATGTTTACACAGATAGCGGTGTAGATATTTCCATGTTCATGCAGATAGCGGTGTAGGTATTTCCATGTTCATCCAGATGGCTGTGTAGATATATCCATGTTCATACAGATAGCAGTGTAGATATTTCCATGCTCATAAAGATGGCGGTGTAGATATTTCCATGTTCATACAGATAGAGGTGTAGATATTTCCATCTTCATACAGATAGCGGTGTAGCTATTTCCATGCTCATACAGATAGCGGTGTAGATATTTCCATGTTCAAACAGATAGCGGTGTAGATATTTCCATGTTCATACAGATAGCGGTGCTGATATTTCCATGTTTATACAGGTAGCGGTGTAGATATTTCCATGTTTATACAGATAGCGGTGTAGATATTTCCATGTTTATACAGATAGCGGTGTAGATATCTCCATCTTAATACAGATGGCAGTGTAGATATTTATATGTTCATGCAAATGGCCGCGCAGATATTTCCATGTTCATACAGATGGCGGTGTAGATATTTCCATGTTCATACAGATAGCGGTGTAGTTATTTCCATGTGCAAAGAGATTGCTGTGTAGATATTTCCATGTATATGCAGATAGCAGTGTAGATATTTCCATTTTCATGCAGATAGCGGTGTAGATATTTCCATGTTCATACAGATAGCGGTGTAGATATTTCCATGTTTATACAGATAGCGGTGAAGATGTATGCATGTTTACACAGATAGCGGTGTGGATATTTCCATGTTCATACAGATAGCGGTGTAGATATTTCCATGTTCATCCAGATGGCTGTGTAGATATATCCATGTTCATAGAGATAGCGGTGTAGATATTTCAATGTTCATACAGTTAGTGGTGTGGATATTTCCATGTTCATACAGATAGCGGTGTAGATATTTCCATGTTCGTACAGATAGCGGTGTAGATATTTCCATTTTCATACAGATAGCGGTGCTGATATTTCCATGTTTATACAGGTAGCGGTGCAGATATTTCCATGTTTATACAGATAGCGGTGTAGATATTTCCATGTTTATACAGATAGCGGTGTAGATAATTCCAGGTTTATACAGATAGCGGTATAGATATCTCCATCTTAATACAGATGGCGGTGCAGTTATTTATATGTTGATACAGATGGCGGTGCAGATATTTCCATGTTCATACAGATGGCGGTGTAGATATTTGCATGTTCATACAGATGGCGGTATAGCTATTTCCATGTTCATGGGGATAGCGGTGTAGATATTTCCATGATAATCCAGATGGCTGTGTAGAGATATCCATGTTCATACAGATAGCGGTGTAGTTTTTTCCATGTTTAAAGAGATAGCTGTGTAGATATTTCCATGTATACGCAGATAGCTGTGTAGATATTTCCATTTTCATGCAGATAGCGGTTTAGATATTTCCATGTTCATACAGATAGCGGTGTAGATATTTCCATGTTCATACAGATAGCTTTGTAGATATATCCATGTTTATACAGATAGCTGCGAAGATGTATGCATGTTTACACAGATAGCGGTGTAGATATTTCCATGTTCGTACAGATAGCGGTGTAGATATTTCCATGTTCATACAGATAGCGGTGCTTATATTTCCATGTTTATACAGATAGCGGTGTAGGTATTTCCATGTTCATACAGAGAGCGGTGTAGATATTTGCATGTTTATACAGATAGCGGGGGAAGATGTATGCATGTTTGCACAGATAGCGGTGTAGATATTTCCATGTTCATACAGATAGCGGTGTAGATATTTCCATGTTCATCCAGAAGGCTGTGTAGATATTTCCATGTTCATAAAGATAGCGGTGCTGATATTTCCATGTTTATAGAGGTAGCAGTGTAGATATTTCCATGTTCATACAGATAGCGGTGTAGATATTTCCATGTTTACACAGATAGCGGTGTAGATATTTCCATGTTTATACAGAGAGCGGTGTGGATATCTGCATCTTAATACAGATGGTGGTGTAGATATTTATATGTTCATGCAGATGGCGGTGCAGATATTTCCATGTTCATACAGATGGCGGTGTAGATATTTCTATGTTTATAGAGATAGCGGTGTAGTTATTTCCATGTGTAAAGAAATAGCTTTGTAGATATTTCCATGTATATGCAGATAGCTGTGTAGATATTTCCATTTTCATTCAGATAGCGGAGTAGATATTTCCATGTTCAAACAGATAGCAGTGTAGATATTTCCATGTTCATACAGATAGCGGTGTAGATATTTCCATGTTTATACAGATAGCGGTGAAGACGTATGCATGTTTACACAGAGAGTGGTGTAGATATTTCCATGTTCATACAGATAGCGGTGTAGATATTTCCATGTTCATTCAGATGGCTATGTAGATATATCCATGTTCATACAGATGGCGGTGAAGATATTTCCATGTTCATACAGATAGCGGTGTAGATATTTCCATGTTCATACAGATAGCTGAGTAGATATTTCCATGTTCATTCAGACAGCGGTGTAGATATTTCCATGTTCATACAGATAGTGGTGTAGATATTTCCATGTTCATACAGATAGCGGTGTAGCTATTTCCATGTTCATCCAGATGGCTGTGTTGTTATATCCATGTTCATACAGATGGCGGTGAAGATATTTCCATGATCATACAGATAGCGCTGTAGATATTTCCATGTTCATACAGATAGCGGTGTAGACATTTCCATGTTCATACTGATAGCGGTGTACCTATTTCCATGTTCATACAGATAGCGGTGTAGATATTTCCATGTTCATCCAGATGGCTGTGTAGATATTTCCATGTTCATACAGATAGCGGTGCTGATATTACGATGTTTATACAGGTAGCGGTGTAGATATTCCCATGTTTATACAGATAGCGGTGTAGATATTTCCATGTTTATACAGATAGAGGTGAAGATGTATGCATGTTTACACAGTTAGCGGTGCAGATATTTCCATGTTCATACAGATAGCTGTGTAGATATTTCCATGTTCATACAGATAGCGGTGTAGATATTTCCATGTTTATACAGATAGCGGTGAAGATGTATGCATGTTTACACAGATAGTGGTGTAGATATTTCCATGTTCATACAGATAGCGGTGTAGATATTTCCATGTTCATTCCGATGGCTATGTAGATATATCCATGTTCATACAGATGGCGGTGAAGATATTTCCATGTTCATACAGATAGCGGTGTAGATATTTCCATGTTCATACAGATAGTGGTGTAGATATTTCCATGTTCATACAGATAGGGGGGCTGAGATTTCCATGTTCATACAGATAGCGGTGCTGATATTTCCATGTTTATACAGATAGCGGTGTAGATATTTCCATGTTTATACACATAGAGGTGTAGATATCTCCATCTTAATACAGATGGCAGTTTAGATATTTATATGTTCATACAGATGGCCGTGCAGATATTTCCATGTTCATACAGATGGTGGTGTAGATATATCCATGTTCATACAGATAGCGGTGTAGTTTTTTCCATGTTTAAAGAGATAGCTGTGTAGATATTTCCATGTATACGCAGATAGCTGTGTAGATATTTCCATTTTCATGCAGATAGCGGTTTAGATATTTCCATGTTCATACAGATAGCGGTGTAGATATTTCCATGTTCATACAGATAGCTTTGTAGATATATCCATGTTTATACAGATAGCTGCGAAGATGTATGCATGTTTACACAGATAGCGGTGTAGATATTTCCATGTTCGTACAGATAGCGGTGTAGATATTTCCATGTTCATACAGATAGCGGTGCTTATATTTCCATGTTTATACAGATAGCGGTGTAGATATTTCCATGTTCATACAGAGAGCGGTGTAGATATTTGCATGTTTATACAGATAGCGGGGGAAGATGTATGCATGTTTGCACAGATAGCGGTGTAGATATTTCCATGTTCATACAGATAGCGGTGTAGATATTTCCATGTTCATCCAGAAGGCTGTGTAGATATTTCCATGTTCATAAAGATAGCGGTGCTGATATTTCCATGTTTATAGAGGTAGCAGTGTAGATATTTCCATGTTCATACAGATAGCGGTGTAGATATTTCCATGTTTACACAGATAGCGGTGTAGATATTTCCATGTTTATACAGAGAGCGGTGTGGATATCTGCATCTTAATACAGATGGTGGTGTAGATATTTATATGTTCATGCAGATGGCGGTGCAGATATTTCCATGTTCATACAGATGGCGGTGTAGATATTTCTATGTTTATAGAGATAGCGGTGTAGTTATTTCCATGTGTAAAGAAATAGCTTTGTAGATATTTCCATGTATATGCAGATAGCTGTGTAGATATTTCCATTTTCATTCAGATAGCGGAGTAGATATTTCCATGTTCAAACAGATAGCAGTGTAGATATTTCCATGTTCATACAGATAGCGGTGTAGATATTTCCATGTTTATACAGATAGCGGTGAAGACGTATGCATGTTTACACAGAGAGTGGTGTAGATATTTCCATGTTCATACAGATAGCGGTGTAGATATTTCCATGTTCATTCAGATGGCTATGTAGATATATCCATGTTCATACAGATGGCGGTGAAGATATTTCCATGTTCATACAGATAGCGGTGTAGATATTTCCATGTTCATACAGATAGCTGAGTAGATATTTCCATGTTCATTCAGACAGCGGTGTAGATATTTCCATGTTCATACAGATAGTGGTGTAGATATTTCCATGTTCATACAGATAGCGGTGTAGCTATTTCCATGTTCATCCAGATGGCTGTGTTGTTATATCCATGTTCATACAGATGGCGGTGAAGATATTTCCATGATCATACAGATAGCGCTGTAGATATTTCCATGTTCATACAGATAGCGGTGTAGACATTTCCATGTTCATACTGATAGCGGTGTACCTATTTCCATGTTCATACAGATAGCGGTGTAGATATTTCCATGTTCATCCAGATGGCTGTGTAGATATTTCCATGTTCATACAGATAGCGGTGCTGATATTACGATGTTTATACAGGTAGCGGTGTAGATATTCCCATGTTTATACAGATAGCGGTGTAGATATTTCCATGTTTATACAGATAGAGGTGAAGATGTATGCATGTTTACACAGTTAGCGGTGCAGATATTTCCATGTTCATACAGATAGCTGTGTAGATATTTCCATGTTCATACAGATAGCGGTGTAGATATTTCCATGTTTATACAGATAGCGGTGAAGATGTATGCATGTTTACACAGATAGTGGTGTAGATATTTCCATGTTCATACAGATAGCGGTGTAGATATTTCCATGTTCATTCCGATGGCTATGTAGATATATCCATGTTCATACAGATGGCGGTGAAGATATTTCCATGTTCATACAGATAGCGGTGTAGATATTTCCATGTTCATACAGATAGCGGTGTAGATATTTCCATGTTTATACATATAGCGGTGTAGATATTTCCATGTTCATACATATAGGGGTGTAAATATTTCCATGTTCATCCAGATGGCTGTGTAGTTTTATCCATGTTCATACAGATGGCGGTGAAGATATTTCCATGATCATGCAGATAGCGGTGTAGATATTTCCATGTTCATACAGATAGCGGTGTAGACATTTCCATGTTCATACAGATAGCGGTGTAGCTATTTCCATGTTCATACAGATAGCGGTGTAGATATTTCCATGTTCATCCAGATGGCTGTGTAGATATTTCCACGTTCATACAGATAGCGGTGCTGATATTTCCATGTTTATACAGGTAGCGGTGTAGATATTCCCATGTTTATACAGATAGCGGTGTAGATATTTCCTTGTTTATACAGATAGAGGTGAAGATGTATGCATGTTTACACAGTTAACGGTGCAGATATTTCCATGTTCATACAGATAGCGGTGTAGATATTTCCATGTTCATCCAGATGGCTGTGTAGATATATCCATGTTCATTCAGATGGCGGTGAAGATATTTCCATGTTCATACAGATAGCGGTGTAGATATTTCCATGTTAATACAGATAGCGGTGTAGATATTTCCATGTTCATACAGACAGCGGTGTAGATATTTCCATGTTCATACAGATAGCGGTGTAGATATTTCCATGTTCATAGAGATAGCGGTGTAGATATTTCCATGTTCATACAGATAGCGGTGAAGATGTATGCATGTTAACACAGATAGCGGTGTAGATATTTCCATGTTCATACAGATAGCGGTGTAGACATTTCCATGTTCATACTGATAGCGGTGTAGCTATTTCCATGTTCATACAGATGGCTGTGTAGATATATCCATGTTCATACAGATGGCGGTGAAGATATTTCCATGTTCATACAGATAGCGGTGCTGATATTTCCATGTTTATACAGGTAGCGGTGTAGATATTTCCATGTTTATACAGATAGCGGTGTAGATATTTCGATGTTTATACAGATAGCGGTGTAGATATTTTCATGTTTATACAGATAGCGGTGTAGATATCTCCATCTTAATACAGATGGCGGTGTAGATATTTATATGTTCATACAGATGGCGGTGCAGATATTTCCATGTTCATACAGATGGCGGTGTAGATATTTCCATGTTTATAGAGACTGCGGTGTAGATATTTCCATGTGTAAAGAAATAGCTCTGTAAATATTTCCATGTATATGCAGATAGCTGTGTAGATATTTCCATTTTCATGCAGATAGCGTTGTAGATATTTCCATGTTTATAGAGACAGCGGTGTAGATATTTCTATATTTATAGAGATAGCGGTGTAGATATTTCCATGTTTATAGAGATAGCGGTGTAGATATTTCCATGTTTATACAGATAGCGGTGTAGATATTTCCATGTTTATACAGGTAGCGGTGTAGGTATTTCCATGTTTGTACAGGTAGCGGTGAAGATATTTCCATATTTATACAGATGACGGTGTACATATTTCCATGTTCATACAGATGGCGGTGTAGATATTTCTATGTTTATAGAGATGGCGGTGTAGATAATTAAATGTTTATACAGATAGCTGTGTAGATATGTCCATGTTTATAGAGATGGTGGTGTAGGTACTTCCATGTTTCTACAGATGGCGGTGTAGATATTTCCATGTTTATACAGATGGAGGTGTAGATATTTCCATGTTTTTACAGATAGCGTTGTAAATATTTCCATGTTCACACAGATAGCGGTGTAAATATTTCCACCTTTATACAGATGGTGGTGTAGATTTTTCCATTTCCATACAGATGGCGGTTTAGATATTTCCATTTTTATAGAGATGGCGGTGCAGATATTTCCATTGTGATACAGATGGCGGTGTTGGTATTTTCATGTTGATACAGATGGTGGTGTACATAGTTCCCTGTTCATACAGATGGCGGTGTAAATATTTTCATGTTCCTACAGATGGCAGTGTAGATATTTCCATGATCATACAGATGGCGGTGTAGGTATTTCCATGTTTATACAGATAGCAGTGTAGATATTTCCATGTTCATACAGATAGCGGTGTGGATGTTTACATCTTTATACAGATGGCGGAGTAGGTATTTCCTTGTTCTAACAGATGGCGGTGTAGAAGTTTCCTTGTTTGTAGACATGGTGGTGTAGATATTTCCGTGTTTATACAGACGGCGGTGTAGATATTTCCATGTTGATAGAGATGGCGGTGTAGATATTTCCATGTTTATACCGATAGCGGTGTAGATATTTCCAGGTTCATACAGATGGCGGTAAAGATATTTCCATGTTCATACAGATTTCGGTGTAGATACTTCCATGTTCATACAGATGGTAGTGTAGATATTTCCATGTTTATAGAGATGGCGGTCTAGATATATCCATGTTTATAGAGATTGCGGTGAAGATATTTCCATGTCTATACCCATAGCGGTGTAGATATTTCCATGTTTATAGAGATAGCGTTGCAGATATTTCCATGTTAATAGAGATAGTGTTGTAGATATTTCCAAGTTTAAACAGATAGCGGTGTAGATATTTCAATGTTTATACAGATAGCAGTGTAGATATCTCCATGTTTATAGAGATAGTGGTGTAGATACTTCCCTGTTTTACAGATAGCACTGTAGATATTTCCATGTTTATACACGTAGCGGTGAAGATATTTCCATGTTTATACAGATAGTCTTGTAGATATTTCCATGTTTATACAGATACCCTTGTAGATATTTCCATGTTTATACAGATAGCGGTGTAGATATTTCCATGTTTATACAGATAGCGTTGTAGATATTTCCATGTTTATACAGATAGCGGTGTAGATATTTCAATGTTTATACAGAGAGAGGTGTAGGTATTTCCATGTTTATAGTCATGGCGGTGTAGATATTTCCATGTTCTTACAGACGGCGGTGTAGATATTTCCATGTTTATACAGATGGCGGTTTAGATATTTCCATGTTTATAGAGATGGCGGTGTAGATATTTCCATGTTTATAGAGATGGCGGTGTAGATATTTTCTTTTTCACATGGATGGCGTTGTGGGTATTTCCATGTTCATACAGATGGCGGCATAGATATTTCCTTGTTCATACAGAAAGCAGTGTAGATATTTCCATGTTCATACAGACCGCGGTGTAGATATTTCCACGTTCTTATAGACGGCGGTGTAGATATTTCCACGTTCATACAGACAGCGGTGTAGATATTTCCACGTTCATACAGATGGCGATGAAGATATTTCCATGCTCAAATAGATGGCGGTGTAGATGTTTCCAGGTTCATACAGATGGCGGAGTAGATGTTTCCACATTCATACAGATGGCGGTGTAGATTTTTCCACGTTCATACAGATGGCGGAGTAGATATTTCCATGTTCATACAGATGGGGGTGTAGATATTTCCATGTTTATACACATAGCGTTGTAGATATTTCCATGTTTATAGAGATAGCAGTGTAGACATTTCCATGTTTATAGAGATAGCGTTGTAGATATTTCCATGTTTATACAGACAGCGGTGTAGATATGTCAATGTTTATACAGATAACATTGTAGATATCTCCATGTTTATAGAGATAGCAGTGTAGATACTTCCCTGTTTTACAGATAGCAGTGTAGATATTTCCATGTTTATACAGATAGTGGTGTAGATATTTCCATGTTCATAGAGATAGCGGTGTAGTTGTTTCCATGTATACACAGATAACTGTGTAGTTATTTCCATGTTTATAGAGATAGCGGTGTAGATATTTCCAGGTTTATACAGAAAGCGGTGTAGATATTTCCATGTTCATACAGATGAGGGTGCAGATATTTCCATCTTTATACAGATAGTGGTGTAGATATTTCCATGTTTATGCAGATGGCGGTGCAGATATTTAGATCTTTATACAGAAGGTGGTGTAGATATTTCGAAGTTCATATAGATGGTGGTTTAGATATATCCATGTTTATACAGGGGACGGAGTAGATATTTCTATGTTTATACAGATGGCTGTGAAGATATTTCCGTGTTAATTGAGATGGCGGTGTAGATATTTCCATGTTTATACAGATAGCGGTTTAGATATTTCCATGTTTACACAGGTAGCGGTGTAGACATTTCCAGGTTTACACAGATAGTGTTGCAGATATTTCCATGTTTATAGAGATAGTTATGTAGATATTTCCCTGTTTTACATATACCAGTGTAGATATTTCCATGTTTATACAGTTGGAGGTGTAGATATTTCCATGTTTATAGTGATAGCGGTGAAGATATTTCGGTGTTTTACAGATAGCGGTGTAGATATTTCAATGTTTATAGACATAGTGGTGTAGATATTTCCATGTTTATAGAGATAGCGGTATAGATGTTTCCATGTTTATAGAGATAGCGTTGTAGATATTTCCATGTTTATACAGATAGCGGTGTAGATATTTCCATGTTTATACAGATAGCAGTGTTGATATCTCCATGTTTATAGAGATAGCTGTGTTTATACTTCTATGTTTTACAGATAGCAGTGTAGATATTTCTATGTTTATACGGATAGCGGTGTAGATATTTCAATGTTTATACAGATAGCGGTGTTGTTATTTCCATGTTTATACAGATAACGGTGTAGATATTTCCATGTTTATACGGATAGCGGTGTAGATATTTCCATGTATATACAGATAGCGGTGTATATATTTCCATCTTTATACAGATGGCGGTGTAGATATTTCCATGTTCATTCAGATGGCGGTGTAGATATTTCCATGTTTATACAGGTGGCGGAGTAGATATTTCCATGTTTATACAGATGGCGGTGAAGATATTTCCGTGTTAATAGAGATGGCGGTGTAGATATTTCCATGTATATACAGATAGCGGTGTAGATATTTCCATGTTTACTCAGGTAGCGGTGTAGACATTTCCAAGTTTACACAGATAGCGTTGTAGATATTTCCATATTTATAGAGATAGTTGTGTAGATATTTCCCTATATTACATATAGCAGTGTAGATATTTCCACGTTTATACAGATGGAGGTGTAGATATTTCCATGTGTAAAGAGATAGCTGTGTAGATATTTCCATGTATATGCAGATAGCTGTGTAGGTATTTCCATTTTCATGCAAATAGCGGTGTAGATATTTCCATGTTCAAACAGATAGCGGTGGAGATATTTCCATGTTCATCCAGATAGCGGTGTATATATTTCCATGTTTATACAGATAGCGGTGAAGATGTATGCATGTTTTCACAGATAGCGGTGTAGATATTTCCATGTTCATCCAGATGGCTGTGTTGATATATCCATGTTCATACAGATAGCGGTGTAGATATTTCCATGTTCATACAGATAGTGGTGTAGATATTTCCATGTTCATACAGATAGCGGTGTAGCTATTTCCATGTTCATGCAGATAGCGGGGTAGATATTTCCATGTTCATCCAGATGGCTGTTTAGATATATCCATGTGCATACAGATGGCGGTGAAGATATTTCCATATTCATACAGATAGCGGTGTAGATATTTCCATGTTCATACAGATAGTGGGGTAGATATTTCCATGTTCATCCAGAAGTCTGTGTAGATATATCCATGTTCATACAGATGGCGGTGAAGATATTTCCATGTTTATACAGATAGCGGTGAAGATGTATGCATGTTTACACAGATAGCGGTGCAGATATTTCCATGTTCATACAGATGGCGGTGTAGATATTTCCATGTTTATAGAGATAGTGGTGTAGTTATTTCCATGTGTAAAGAGATAGCTTTGTAGATATTTCCATGTATATGCAGATAGCTGTGTAGATATTTCCATTTTCATGCAGATAGCGGTGTAGATATTTCCATGTTCAAACAGATAGCGGTGTAGATATTTCCATGTTCATACAGATAGCGGTGTAGATATTTCCGTGTTTATACAGATAGCGGTGTAGATATTTCCATGTTCATACAGACAGCGGTGTAGATATTTCCGTGTTCATACAGATAGTGGTGTAGATATTTCCATGTTCATACAGATAGCAGTGTAGCTATTTCCATGATCATAAAGATAGCGGTGTAGATATTTCCATGTTCATCCAGATGGCTGTGTAGATATATCCATGTTCATACAGATGGCGGTGAAGATATTTCCATGTTCATACAGATAGCGGTGTAGATATTTCCATGTTCATCCAGACGGCTGTGTAGCTATATCCATGATCATACAGATGGCGCTGAAGATATTTCCATGTTTATACAGATAGCGGTGAAGATGTATGCATGTTTACACAGATAGCGGTGTAGATATTTCCATGTTCATACAGATATCGGTGTACATATTTCCATGTTCATACAGATGGCGGTGTAGATATTTATATGTTCATACAGGTGGCGGTGCAGATATTTCCATGTTCATACAGATGGCGGTGTAGATATTTCCATGTTTATAGAGATAGCGGTGTAGTTATTTCCATGGGTAAAGAGATAGCTTTGTAGATATTTCCATGTTAATACAGATAGCAGTGTAAATATTTCCATGTTTATAGAGATAGCGGTGTAGTTATTTCCATGTGTAAAGAGATAGCTTTGTAGATATTTCCATGTATATGCAGATAGCTGTGTAGATATTTCCATTTTCATGAAGATAGCGGTGTAGATATTTCCATGTTCAAACAGATAGCGGTGTAGATATTTCCATGTTCATACAGATAGCAGTGTAAATATTTCCATGTTTATACAGATAGCGGTGAAGATGTATGCATGTTTAAACAGATAGCGGTATAGATATTTCAATGTTCATACAGATAGCGGTGCTGATATTTCCATGTTTATACAGGTAGCGGTGTAGATATTTCCATGTTTATACAGATAGCGGTGTAGATATTTCCATGTTTATAGAGATAGCGGTGTAGATATTTCCATGTTTATACAGATAGCGGAGAAGATGTATGCATGTTTACACAGATAGCGTTGAAGATATTTCCATGTTCATACAGATAGCGGTGTAGATATTTCCATGTTCATCCAGATGGCTGTTTAGTTATTTCCATGTTCATACAGATAGCGGTGTAGATATCTCCATCTTAATACAGATGGCGGTGAAGATATTTCCATGTTCATACAGATAGCGGTGTAGATATTTCCATGTTCATACAGATAGCAGTGTAGATATTCCCATGTTCATACATATAGCCGTGCAGATATTTCCATTTTCATCTAGATGGCAGTGTAGATATATCCATGTTCGTACAGATGGCGGTGAAGATATTCCCATGTTCATACAGATGGCGGTGTAGATATTTCCGTGTTCATACAGATAGCGGTGCTGATATTTCCATGTTTATACAGGTAACGGTGTAGATATTTCCATGTTTATACAGATAGCGGTGTAGATATTTACAAGTTTATACAGATAGCAGTGTAGATATTTCCATTTTCATGCAGATAGCGGTGTAGATATTTCCATGTTCAAACAGATATCGGTGTAAATATTTCCATGTTCAAACAGATAGCGGTGTCGATATTTCCATGTTTATACAGATAGCAGTGAAGATTTATGCATGTTTACACAGATAGCGGTGTAGATATTTCCATGTTCATCCAGATGGCTGTGTAGATATATCCATGTTCATACAGATAGCGGTGTAGCTATTTCCATGTCCATGAAGATAGCGGTGCAGATATTTCCATATCAATCCAGATGGCTGTGCAGATATATCCATGTTCATACAGATGGCGGTGAAGATATCTCCATGTTCATACAGATAGCGGTGTAGATATTTCCATGTTCATACACACAGTGGTGTAGGTAATTCCATGTTCATAGAGATAGCGGTGTAGTTATTTCCATGTGTAAAGAGATAGCTGTGTAGATATTTCCATGTATATTCAGATAGGTGTGTAGATATTTCCATTTTCATGCAGATAGCGGTGTAGATATTTCTAACTTCAAAAAGATAGCGGTGAAGACATTTCCATGTTCATACAGATAGCGGTGTAGAAATTTCCATGTTTATACAGATAGCGGTGAAGATGTATGCCTGTTTACAGAGATAGCGGTGTAGATATTTCCATGTTCATACAGATAGCGGTGTAGATATTTCCATGTTCATCCAGATGGCTGTGTAGATATATCCATGTTCATGCAGATAGCATTGAAGATATTTCCAAGTTCATAGAGATAGCGGTGTAGATATTTCCATGTTCTTACAGATAGCGGTTTAGATATTTCCATGTTCATACAGATAGCGGTGTAGATATTTCCATGTTCATACAGATAGCGGTGTAGTTATTTCCATGTTCATCCATATGGCTGTGTAGATATGTCCATGTTCATACAGATGGCGGTGAAGATATTTCCATGTTCGTACAGATAGCGGTATAGATATTTCCATGTTCATACAGATAGCGGTGTAGATATTTCCATGTTCATACAGATAGCGGTGTAAATATTACCATGTTTATACAGATAGTTGTGTAGGTATATCCATCTTAATACAGATGGCGGTGTACATATTTATATGTTCATACAGATGGTGGTGCAGATGTTTCCATGTACATACCGATGGCGGTGTAGATATTTCCATGTTTATGGATATAGTGGTGTAGTTATTTCCATATGTAAAGGGATAGCTTTGTAGATAGTTCCATGTATATGCAGATATCAGTGTAGGTATTTCCATTTTCATGCAGATAGCGGTGTAGATATTTCCATGTTCAAACAGATAGCGGTGTAGATATTTCCATGTTCATACAGATAGCGGTTTAGATATTTCCATGTTTATACAGATAGCGGTGTAGATATCTCCATATTAATACAGATGGTGGTGTAGATATTTATATGTTCATACACATGGCGGTGCAGATATTTCCATGTTCATACAGATGGCGGTGTAGATATTTCCATGTTTATAGAGATAGCGGTGTAGATATTTCCATGTGTAAAGAGATAGCTGTGTAGATATTTCCATGTATATGCAGATAGCTGTGTAGATATTTCCATTTACATGCAGATAGCGGTGTAGATATTTCCATGTTCAAACAGATAGCGGTGCAGATATTTCCATGTTCATACAGATAGCGGTGTAGATATTTCCATGTTTATACAGATAGCGGAGAAGATATATGCATGTTTACACAGATAGCGGTGAAGATATTTCCATGTTCATACAGATTCCGTTGTAGATATTTCCATGTTCATCCAGATGGCTGAGTAGATATATCCATGTTCATACAGATGGCAGTGAAGATATTTCCATGTTCATACATATAACGGTGTAGATATTTCCGTGTTCATAGAGATAGTGGTGTAGAAAATTCCATGTTCATACAGATAGCGGTGTAGTTATTTCCATGTGTAAAGAGATAGCTGTGTAGATATTTCCATGTATATTCAGAGAGGTGTGTAGATATTTCCATTTTCATGCTGATGGCGGTGTAGATATTTCTAATTTCAAAAAGGTAGCGGAGAAGACATTTCCATGTTCATACAGATAGCGGTGTAGAAATTTCCATGTTTATACAGATAGCGGTGAAGGTGTCTGCCTGTTTACAGAAATAGCGGTGTAGATATTTCCATGTTCATACAGATAGCGGTGTAGATATTTCCATGTTCATCCAGATGGCTGTGTAGATATATCCATGTTCATGCAGATGGCGTTGAAGTTATTTACATATTCATACAGATAGCGGTGTAGATATTTCCATGTTCATATAGATAGCGGTTTAGATATTTCCATGTTCATACAGATAGCGGTGTAGATATTTCCATATTCTTACTGGTAGCGGTGTAGTTATTTCCATGTTCATACAGATAGCGCTGTAGATATTTCCATGTTCATACAGATAGTGGTGTAGATTTTCCATGTTCATACAGATAGAGGGGCTGATATTTCCATGTTCATAGAGATAGCGGTGCTGATATTTCCATATTTATACAAATAGCGGTGTAGATATTTCCATGTTTATACAGATAGCGGTGTAGATATTTCCATGTTTATTCAGATAGCGTTGTAGATATCTCTATCTTAATACAGATGGCGGTGTAGATGTTTATATGTTCATACAGATGGCGGTGCAGATATTTCCATGTTCATACAGATGGCGGAGTAGATATTTCCATGTTTATAGAGATAGCGGTGTAGTTATTTCCATGAGTAAAGAGATAGCTTTGTAAATATTTCCATGTTCATACAGATAGCGGTGTAGATATTTCCATGTTTATACAGATAGCGGTGTAGATATTTCCATGTTTATTCAGATAGCGTTGTAGATATCTCTATCTTAATACAGATGGCGGTGTAGATGTTTATATGTTCATACAGATAGCGGTGTAGATATTTCCATGTTCATAGAGATGGCGGTGTAGATATTTCCATGTTCATACAAATGGCGGTGTAGATATTTCCATGTTCATAGAGATAGCAGTGTAGATATTTCCAAGTTCATACAGATAGCGGTGTAGATATCTCCATTTTAATATAGATGGCAGTGTAGATATTTATATGTTCATACAGATGGCGGTGCAGATATTTCCATGTTCATACAGATGGCGGTGTAGATATTTCCATGTTTATAGAGATAGCGGTGTAGCTATTTCCATGTTCATACAGATAGCGGTGTAGATATTTCCATGTTCATACAGATAGTGGTGTAGTTATTTCCATTTTCATACAGATAGCGATGTAGCTATTTCCATGTTCATACAGATAGCGGTGTATATATTTCCATGTTCATCCAGATGGCTGTGTAGACATATCCATGTTCATACAGATGGCGGTGAAGGTAATTCCATGTTCATACAGATAGCGGTGTAGATATTTCCGTGTTCATACAGATAGTGGTGTAGATATTTCCATGTTCATACAGATAGAGGGGCTGATATTTCCATGTTCATACAGATAGCGGTGCTGATATTTCCATGTTTATACAGATAGCCGTGTAGATATTTCCATGTTTATACAGATAGTGGTGTAGTTATTTCGATGTTTATACAGATAGCGGTGTAGATATTTCCATCTTAATACATATTGCGGTGTAGATATTTATATATTCATACAGGTGGCGTTGCAGATATTTCCATGTTCATACAGATGGCGGTGTAGATATTTCCATGTTTATAGAGATAGCGGTGTAGATATTTCCATGGGTAAAGAGATAGCTTTGTAGATATTTCCATGCATATGCAGATAGCTGTGTAGATATCTCCATTTTCATGCAGATAGCGGTGTAGATATTTCCATGTTCAAACAGATAGCGGTGTAGGTATTTCCATGTTCAAACAGATAGCAGTGTAGATATTTCCATGTTTATACAGATAGCGGTGAAGATATATGCATGTTTACACAAATACCGGTGTAGATATTTCCATGTTCATACAGATAGCGGTGCTGATATTTCCATGTTTATACAGGTAGCTGTGTAGATATTTCCATGTTTATACAGATAGCGGTGTAGATATTTCCATGTTTATACAGATAGCGGTGTAGATATCTCCATTTTAATAAAGTTGGCGGTGTAGATATTTATATGTTCATACAGATGGCGGTGCAGATATGTCCATGTTCATACATATGGCGGTGTAGATATTTCCATGTTTATAGAGATAGCGGTGTAGCTATTTCCATGTTCATACTGATAGCGGTGTAGATATTTACATGTTCATCCAGATGGTTGTGTAGACATATCCATGTTCATACAGATGGTGGTGAAGGTAATTCCATGTTCATACAGATAGCGGTGTAGATATTTCCGTGTTCGTACAGATAGTGGTGTAGATAATTCCATGTTCATACAGATAGAGGGGCTGATATTTCCATGTTCATACAGATAGCGGTGCTGATATTTCCATGTTTATACAGACAGCGGTGTAGATATTTCCATGTTTATACAGATAGCGGTGTAGATATTTCCATGTTTATACATATAGCGGTGTAGATATCTCCATCTTAATACAGATGGCGGTGTAGATATTTCCATGTTCATACAGGTGGCGGTGCAGATATTTCCATGTTTATACAGATAGCGGTGTAGATATTTCCATGTTTATACAGATAGCGGTGTAGATATTTCCGTGTTTGTAAAGATAGCCGTGTAGATATTTCCTTGTTCATACAGATAGCGGTGTAGTTATTTCCATGTGTAAAGAGATAGATGTGTAGATATTTCCATGTATATGCAGATAGCTGTTTAGATATTTCCATTTTCATGCAGATAGCTGTGTAGATATTTCCATTTTCATGCAGATAGCGGTGTAGATACTTCCATGTTCAAACAGATATCGGTGTAGATATTTCCTTGTTCATACAGATAGCGGTGTAGATATTTCCATGTTTATACAGATAGCGGTGAAGATGTATGCATGTTTACACAGATAGCGGTGTAGATATTTCCATGTTCTTCCAGATGGCTGTGTAGATATTTCCATGTTTATACAGATAGCGGTGTAGATATCTCCATCTTAATACAGATGGCGGTGTAGATATTTATATGTTCATACGGATGGCGGTGCAGATATTTACATGTTCATACAGATGGCGGTGTAGATATTTCCATGTTTATAGAGATAGCGGTGTAGTTATTTCCATGTGTAAAGAAATAGCTTTGTAGATATTTCCGTGTATATGCAGATAGCTGTGTAGTTATTTCCATTTTCATGCAGATAGCGGTGTAGATATTTCCATGTTCAAACAGATAGCGGTGTAGATATTTCCATGTTCATACAGATAGCGGTGTAGATATTTGCATGTTTATACAGATAGCGGTGAAGATGTATGCATGTTTGCACAGATAGCGGTGTAGATATTTCCATGTTCATACAGATAGCGGTGTAGATATTTCCATGTTCATACAGATAGCGGTGTAGATATTTCCATGTTCATACAGATAGCGGTGTAGATATTTCCATGTTCATACAGATAGCGGTGCTGATATTTCCATGTTTATATAGGTGGCGGTGTAGATATTTCCATGTTCATACAGATAGCGGTGTAGATATTTCCATGTTTATACAGATAGCGGTGTAGATATTTCCATGTTTATACAGATAGCGGTGTACATATCTCCATCTTAATAAAGTTGGCGGTGTAGATATTTATATTTTCATGCAGATGGCGGTGCAGATATTTCCATGTTCATACAGATGGCGGTGTAGATATTTCCATGTTTATAGAGATAGCGGTGTAGTTATTTCCATGTGTAAAGAGATATCTTTGTAGATATTTCCATGTATATGCAGAGAGCTGTGTAGATATTTCCATTTTCATGCAGATAGCGGTGTAGATATTTCCATGTTCAAACAGATAGCGTTGTAGATATTTCTATGTTCACACAGATAGCGGTGTAGATATTTCCATGTTTATACAGATAGCAGTGAAGATGTATGCATGTTTTCACAGATAACGGTGTAGATATTTCCATGTTCATACAGATAGCGGTGCTGATATTTCCAAGTTTTTACAGGTAGCGGTGTAGATATTTCCATGTTTATACAGATAGCGGTGTAGATATTTCCATGTTTATACAGATAGCGGTGTAGATATTTCCATGTTTATACAGATAGCGGTGTACATATCTCCATCTTAATAAAGTTGGCGGTGTAGATATTTATATGTTCATACAGATGGCGGTGCAGATATTTCCATGTTCATACAGATGGCGGTGTAGATATTTCCATGTTTATAGAGATAGCGGTGTAGCTATTTCCATGTTCATACAGATAGCGGTGTAGATATTTCCATGTTCATCCAGATGGCTGTGTAGACATATCCATGTTCATACAGATGGCGGTGAAGGTAATTCCATTTTCATACAGATAGCGGTGTAGATATTTCCGTGTTCATACAGATAGTGGTGTAGATAATTCCATGTTCATACAGATAGAAGGGCTGATATTTCCATGTTCATACAGATAGCGGTGCTGATATTTCCATGTTTATACAGATAGCGGTGTAGATATTTCCATGTTTATACAGATAGCCGTGTAGATATTTCCATGTTTATACATATAGCGGTGTAGATATCTCCATCTTAATACAGATGGTGGTGTAGATATTTCCATGTTCATACAGGTGGCGGTGCAGATATTTCCATGTTTATACAGATAGCGGTGTAGATATTTCCATGTTTATACAGATAGCGGTGTAGATATTTCCGTGTTTATAAAGATAGCCGTGTAGATATTTCCTTGTTCATACAGATAGCGGTGTAGTTATTTCCATGTGTAAAGATATAGATGTGTAGATATTTCCATGTATATGCAGATAGCTGTTTAGATATTTCCATTTTCATGCAGATAGCTGTGTAGATATTTCCATTTTCATGCAGATAGCGGTGTTGATATTTCCATGTTCAAACAGATAGCGGTGTAGATATTTCCATGTTCATACAGATAGCGGTGTAGATATTTCCATGTTTATACAGAGAGCGGTGAAGATGTATGCATGTTTACACAGATAGCGGTGTAGATATTTACATGTTCATCCAGATGGCTGTGTAGATATTTCCATGTTTATACAGATAGCGGTGTAGATATCTCCATCTTAATACAGATGGCGGTGTAGATATTTATATGTTCATACGGATGGCGGTGCAGATATTTACATGTTCATACAGATGGCGGTGTAGATATTTCCATGTTTATAGAGATAGCGGTGTAGTTATTTCCATGTGTAAAGAAATAGCTTTGTAGATATTTCCGTGTATATGCAGATAGCTGTGTAGTTATTTCCATTTTCATGCAGATAGCGGTGTAGATATTTCCATGTTCAAACAGATAGCGGTGTAGATATTTCCATGTTCATACAGATAGCGGTGTAGATATTTGCATGTTTATACAGATAGCGGTGAAGATGTATGCATGTTTGCACAGATAGCGGTGTAGATATTTCCATGTTCATACAGATAGCGGTGTAGATATTTCCATGTTCATACAGATAGCGGTGTAGATATTTCCATGTTCATACAGATAGCGGTGTAGATATTTCCATGTTCATACAGATAGCGGTGTAGATATTTCCATGTTCATCCAGAAGGCTGTGTAGATATTTCCATGTTCATACAGATAGCGGTGCTGATATTTCCATGTTTATATAGGTAGCGGTGTAGATATTTCCATGTTCATACAGATAGCGGTGTAGATATTTCCATGTTTATACAGATAGCGGTGTGGATATTTCCATGTTTATACAGATAGCGGTGTGGATATCTCCATCTTAATACAGATGGTGGTGTAGATATTTATATGTTCATGCAGATGGCGGTGCAGATATTTCCATATTCATACAGATGGCGGTGTAGATATTTCTATGATTATAGAGATAGCGGTGTAGTTATTTCCATGTGTAAAGAAATAGCTTTGCAGATATTTCCATGTATATGCAGATAGCTCTGTAGATATTTCCATTTTCATGCAGATAGCGGTGTAGATATTTCCATGTTCATACAGATAGCGGTGGAGATATTTACATGTTTATACAGATAGCGGTGAAGATGTATGCATGTTTACACAGATAGCGGTGTAGATATTTCCATGTTCATTCAGGTAGCGGTGTAGATATTTCCATGTTCATCCAGATGGCTGTGTAGATATATCCATGTTCATACAGATGGCGGTGAAGATATTTCCATGTTCATACAGATAGCGGTGTAGATCTTTCCATGTTCACACAGACAGCGGTGTAGATATTTCCATGTTCATACAGATAGAGGTGAAGCTATTTCCATGTTCATACAGATAGCGGTGTAGATATTTCCATATTCATACAGATAGTGGTGTAGATATTTCCATGTTAATACAGATAGCGGTGTATCTATTTCCATGTTCATACATATAGCGGTGTACATATTTCCATGTTCATCCAGATGGCTGTGTAGGTTTTTCCATGTTCATACAGATAGCGGTGCTGATATTTCCATGTTCATACAGATAGCGGTGTAGATATTTCCATGTTCATCCAGAAGGCTGTGTAGATATTTCCATGTTCATACAGATAGCGGTGCTGATACTTCCATGTTGATACAGGTAGCGGTGTAGATATTTCCATGTTCATACAGATAGCAGTGTAGATATTTCCATGTTCATACAGATAGCGGTGTAGATATTTCCATGTTCATACAAATAGCGGTGTAGCTATTTCCATGTTCATACAGATAGCGGTGTAGATATTTCCATGTTCATCCAGAAGGGTGTGTAGATAAATCCATGATCATACAGATGGCGGTGAAGATATTTCCATGTTCATACAGATAGCTGTGTAGATATTTCCATGTTTATACTGATATCGGTGTAGATATTTCCATGTTTATACAGATAGCGGAGAAGATATCTCCATCTTAATACAGATGGCGGTGTAGATATTTATATGATCATACAGATGGCGGTGCAGATATTTCCATGTTCATACAGATGGCGGTGTAGTTATTTCCATGTTTATAGAGATAGCGGTGTAGTTATTTCCATGTGTAAAGAGATAGCTGTATAGATATTTCCATGTATATGCAGATAGATTTGTAGATATTTCCATTTTCATGCAGATAGCTGTGTAGATATTTCCATGTTCAAACAGATAGCGGTGTAGATATTTCCATGTTCATACAGATAGCAGTGTAGATATTTCCATGTTTAAACAGATAGTGGTGAAGATGTATACATGTGTACACAGATAGCGGTGTAGATATTTCCATGCTCATACAGATAGCAGTGTAGATATTTCAGTGTTCATCCAGATGGCTGTGTAGATATATCCATGTTCATACAGATGGCGGTGAAGATATTTCCATGTTCATACAGATAGCCGTGTAGATATTTCCATGTTCATACAGATAGCAGTGTAGATATTTCCATGTTCATACAGACAGCGGTGCTGATATTTCCATGTTCTTCCAGATGGCTGTGTAGATATATCTATGTTCATACAAATGGTGGTGAAGATATTTCCATGTTCATACAGTTATCGGTGTAGATATTTCCATGTTCATACAGATAGCAGTGTAGATATTTCCATGTTCATACAGATAGCGGTGCTGATATTTCCATGTTTATACAGGTAGCAGTGTAGATATTTCCATGTTTATACAGATAGTGGTGTAGATATTTCAATGTTTATACAGATAGCGGTGTAGATATTTCCATGTTTATACAGATAGTGTTGTAGATATTTCCATGTTTATAGAGATAGCGGTGTAGTTATTTCCATGTGTAAAGAGATAGCTTTGTAGATATTTCCATGTATATGCAGATAGCTGTGTAGATATTTCCATTTTCATGCAGATAGCGGTGTAGATATTTCCATGTTCATACAGATAGCGGTGTAGATATTTCCATGTCCATACAGATAGTGGTGCTGATATTTCCATGTTTATACAGGTAGCGGTGTAGATATTTCCATGTTTATACAGATAGCGGTGTAGATATTTCCATGTTTATACAGATAGCGGTGTAGATATTTCCATGTTTATACAGATATCGGTGTATATATCTCCATCTTAGTACAGATGGCGGTGTAGATATTTATATGTTCATACAGATGGCGGTGCAGATATTTCCATGTTCATACAGATGGCGGTGTAGATATTTCCATGTTTATAGAGATAGCGGTGTAGTTATTTACATGTGTAAAGAAATAGCTTTGTAGATATTTCCGTGTATATGCTGATAGCTGTGTAGATATTTCCATTATCATGCAGATAGCGGTGTAGATATTTCCATGTTCAAACAGATTGCGGTGTAGATATTTCCATGTTCATACAGATAGCGGTGTAGCTATTTCCATGTTCATACAGATAGCGGTGTAGATATTTCCATGTTCGTACAGATAGCGGTGTAGATATTTCCATGTTCATCCAGAAGGCTGTGTAGATATTTCCATGTTCATACAGATAGTGGTGCTGATATTTCCATGTTTACATAGGTAGCGGTGTAGATATTTCCATGTTCATACAGATAGCGGTGTAGATATTTCCATGTTTATACAGATAGCGGTGTAGATATTTCCATGTTTATACAGATAGCGGTGTGGATATCTCCATCTTAATACAGATGGTGGTGTAGATATTTATATGTTCATGCAGATGGCGGTGCAGATATTCCCATGTTCATACAGATGGCGGTGTAGATATTTCTATGTTTATAGAGATAGCGGTGTAGTTATTTCCATGTGTAAAGAAATAGCTTTGTAGATATTTCCATGTATATGCAGATAGCTCTGTAAATATTTCCATTTTCATGCAGATGGCGGTGTAGATATTTCCATGTTCATACAGATAGCAGTGGAGATATTTCCATGTTTATACAGATAGCGGTGAAGATGTATGCATGTTTACACAGATAGCTGTGTAGATATTTCCATGTTCATTCAGGTAGCGGTGTAGATATTTCCATGTTCATCCAGATGGCTGTGTAGATATATCCATCTTCACACAGATGGCGGTGAAGATATTTCCATGTTCATACAGATAGCGTTGTAGATATTTCCATGTTCATACAGATAGGGGTGTAGATATTTCCATGTTCATAAAGATAGCGGTGTATCTATTTCCATGTTCATACATATAGCGGTGTAGATATTTCCACGTTCATCCAGATGGCTGTGTAGATATTTCCATTTTCATACAGATAGCGGTGCTGATATTTCCATGTTTATACAGATAGCGGTGAAGATGTATGCATGTTTACACAGATAGCGGTGTAGATATTTCCATGTTCATACAGATATTGGTGTAGATATTTCCATGTTCATCCAGATGGCTGTGTAGATATATCCTTCTTAATTCAGATGGCGGTGTAGATATTTCCATGTTCATTCAGATGGTGGTGTAGATATTTCCATGTTTATATAGATTGAGTGTAGATGTTTCCATGTGTAAAGAAATAGCTTTGTAGATATTTCCATGTACATTCAGAGAGCTGTGTAGATATTTCCATTTTCATGCAGATAGCGGTGTAGATATTTCCATGTTCAAACAGATAGCTGTGTAGATATTTCCATGTTCATACAGATAGCGTTGTAGATATTTCCATGTTTATACAGATAGCGGTGAAGATGTATGCATGTTAACACAGATAGTGGTGTAGATATTCCATTTTAATACAGATAGCGGTGTAGATATTTCAATATTCATCCAGATGGCTGTGTAGATATATCCATGTTCATACAGATGGCGGTGAAGATATTTCCATGTTCATACAGATAGCGGTGTAGATATTTCCATGTTCATACAGATAGCAGTGTAGGTATTTCCATGTTCATACAGATAGCGGTGCTGATATTTCCATGTTTGTACAGGTAGCGGTGTAGATATTTCCATGTTTATACAGATAGTGGTGTAGATATTTCCATGTTTATACAGATAGCGGTGTAGATATTTCCATGTTTATACAGATAGTGGTGTAGATATTTCCATGTTTATAGAGATAGCGGTGTAGTTATTTCCATGTGTAAAGAGATAGCTTTGTAGATATTTCCATGTATATGCAGATAGCTGTGTAGATATTTCCATTTTCATGCAGATAGCGGTGTAGATATTTCCATGTTCATACAGATAGCGGTGTAGATATTTCCATGTTCATACAGATAGCTGTGCTGATATTTCCATGTTTATACAGGTAGCGGTGTAGATATTTCCATGTTCATCCAGATGGCTGTGTAACTATTTCCATGTTTATACAGATAGCGGTGTAGATATTTCCATGTTTATACAGATAGCGGTGTTGATATCTCCATCTTAATAGAGATGGCGGTGTAGATATTTATATGTTCAAACAGATGGCGGTGCAGATATTTCCATGTTCATACAGATGGTGGTGTAGATATTTCCATGTTTATAGAGATAGCGGTGTAGTTATTTCCATGTGTAAAGAAATAGCTTTGTAGATATTTCCGTGTATATGCAGATAGCTGTGTAGATATTTCCATTTTCATGCAGATAGCGGTGTAGATATTTCCATGTTCAAACAGATAGCGGTGTAGATATTTCCGTGTTCATACAGATAGCGGTGTAGATATTTCCATGTTTATACAGATAGCGGTGAAGATGTATGCATGTTTACACAGATAGCGGTGTAGATATTTCCATGTTCAAACAGATAGCGGTGTAGCTATTTCCACGTTCATACAGATAGCGCTGTAGATATTTCCATGTTCATACAGATAGTGGTGTAGATTTTCCATGTTCATACAGATAGAGGGGCTGATATTTCCATGTTCATAGAGATAGCGGTGCTGATATTTCCATGTTTATACAAATAGCGGTGTAGATATTTCCATGTTTATACAGATAGCGGTGTAGATATTTCCATGTTTATACAGATAGCGTTGTAGATATCTCTATCTTAATACAGATGGCGGTGTAGATGTTTATATGTTCATACAGATGGCGGTGCAGATATTTCCATGTTCATACAGATGGCGGAGTAGATATTTCCATGTTCATAGAGATAGCGGTGTAGATATTTCCATGAGTAAAGAGATAGCTTTGTAGATATTTCCATGTATATGCAGATAGCTGTGTAGATATTTCCATTTTCATGCAGATAGCGGTGTAGATATTTCCATGTTCAAACAGATAGCGGTGTAGATATTTCCATGTTCATACAGATAGCGGTGCTGATATTTCCATGTTTTTACAGGTAGCGGTGTAGATATTTCCATGTTTATACAGATAGCGGTGTAGATATTTCCATGTTTATACAGATTGCGGTGTAGATATTTCCATGTTTATACAGATAGCGGTGTACATATCTCCATCTTAATACAGTTGGCGGTGTAGATATTTATATGTTCATACAGATGGCGGTGCAGATATTTCCATGTTCATACAGATGGCGGTGTAGATATTTCCATGTTTATAGAGATAGTGGTGTAGCTATTTCCATGTTCATACAGATAGCGGTGTAGATATTTCCATGTTCATACAGATAGTGGTGAAGTTATTTCCATTTTCATACAGATAGCGATGTAGCTATTTCCATGTTCATTCAGATAGCGGTGTATATATTTCCATGTTCATCCAGATGGCTGTGTAGACATATCCATGTTCATACAGATGGCGGTGAAGGTAATTCCATGTTCATACAGATAGCGGTGTAGATATTTCCGTGTTCATACAGATAGTGGTGTAGATATTTCCATGTTCATACAGATAGAGGGGCTGATATTTCCATGTTCATACAGATAGCGGTGCTGATATTTCCATGTTTATACAGATAGCCGTGTAGATATTTCCATGTTTATACAGATAACGGTGTAGTTATTTCGATGTTTATACAGATAGCGGTGTAGATATTTCCATCTTAATACATATTGCGGTGTAGATATTTATATGTTCATACAGGTGGCGTTGCAGATATTTCCATGTTCATACAGATGGCGGTGTAGATATTTCCATGTTTATAGAGATAGCGGTGTAGTCATTTCCATGGGTAAAGAGATAGCTTTGTAGATATTTCCATGCATATGCAGATAGCTGTGTAGATATCTCCATTTTCATGCAGATAGCGGTGTAGATATTTCCATGTTCAAACAGATAGCGGTGTAGATATTTCCATGTTCATACAGATAGCAGTGTAGATATTTCCATGTTTATACTGATAGCGGTGAAGATATATGCATGTTTACACAAATAGCGGTGTAGATATTTCCATGTTAATACAGATAGCGGTGCTGATATTTCCATGTTTATACAGGTAGCGGTGTAGATATTTCCATGTTTATACAGATAGCGGTGTAGATATTTCCATGTTTATACAGATAGCGGTGTAGATATCTCCATCTTAATAAAGTTGGCGGTGTAGATATTTATATGTTCATACAGATGGCGGTGCAGATATTTCCATGTTCATACAGATGGCGGTGTAGATATTTCCATGTTTATAGAGATAGCGGTGTAGCTATTTCCATGTTCAAACAGATAGCGGTGTAGATATTTACATGTTCATCCAGATGGCTGTGTAGACATATCCATGTTCATACAGATGGTGGTGAAGGTAATTCCATGTTCATACAGATAGCGGTGTAGATATTTCCGTGTTCATACAGACAGTGGTGTAGATAATTCCATGTTCATACAGATAGAGGGGCTGATATTTCCATGTTCATACAGATAGCGGTGCTGATATTTCCATGTTTATACAGACAGCGATGTAGATATTTCCATGTTTATACAGATAGCGGTGTAGATATTTCCATGTTTATACATATAGCGGTGTAGATATCTCCAACTTAATACAGATGGAGGTGTAGATATTTCCATGTTCATACAGGTGGCGGTGCAGATATTTCCATGTTTATACAGATAGCGGTGTAGATATTTCCATGTTTATACAGATAGCGGTGTAGATATTTCCGTGTTTATAAAGATAGCCGTGTAGATATTTCCTTGTTCATACAGATAGCGGTGTAGTTATTTCCATGTGTAAAGAGATAGATGTGTAGATATTTCCATGTATATGCAGATAGCTGTTTAGATATTTCCATTTTCATGCAGATAGCTGTGTAGATATTTCCATTTTCATGCAGATAGCGGTGTAGATACTTCCATGTTCAAACAGATATCGGTGTAGATATTTCCATGTTCATACAGATAGCGGTGTAGATATTTCCATGTTTATACAGATAGCGGTGAAGATGTATGCATGTTTACACAGATAGCGGTGTAGATATTTCCATGTTCTTCCAGATGGCTGTGTAGATATTTCCATGTTTATACAGATAGCGGTGTAGATATCTCCATCTTAATACAGATGGCGGTGTAGATATTTATATGTTCATACGGATGGCGGTGCAGATATTTACATGTTCATACAGATGGCGGTGTAGATATTTCCATGTTTATAGAGATAGCGGTGTAGTTATTTCCATGTGTAAAGAAATAGCTTTGTAGATATTTCCGTGTATATGCAGATAGCTGTGTAGTTATTTCCATTTTCATGCAGATAGCGGTGTAGATATTTCCATGTTCAAACAGATAGCGGTGTAGATATTTCCATGTTCATACAGATAGCGGTGTAGATATTTGCATGTTTATACAGATAGCGGTGAAGATGTATGCATGTTTGCACAGATAGCGGTGTAGATATTTCCATGTTCATACAGATAGCGGTGTAGATATTTCCATGTTCATACAGATAGCGGTGTAGATATTTCCATGTTCATACAGATAGCGGTGTAGATATTTCCGTGTTCATACAGATAGCGGTGCTGATATTTCCATGTTTATATAGGTGGCGGTGTAGATATTTCCATGTTCATACAGATAGCGGTGCTGATATTTCCATGTTTATATTGGTGGCGGTGTAGATATTTCCATGTTCATACAGATAGCGGTGTAGATATTTCCATGTTTATACAGATAGCGGTGTAGATATTTCCATGTTTATACAGATAGCGGTGTACATATCTCCATCTTAATAAAGTTGGCGGTGTAGATATATATATTTTCATGCAGATGGCGGTGCAGATATTTCCATGTTCATACAGATGGCGGTGTAGATATTTCCATGTTTATAGAGATAGCGGTGTAGTTATTTCCATGTGTAAAGAGATAGTTTTGTAGATATTTCCATGTATATGCAGAGAGCTGTGTAGATATTTCCATTTTCATGCAGATAGCGGTGTAGATATTTCCATGTTCAAACAGATAGCGTTGTAGATATTTCTATGTTCACACAGATAGCGGTGTAGATATTTCCATGTTTATACAGATAGCAGTGAAGATGTATGCATGTTTTCACAGATAACGGTGTAGATATTTCCATGTTCATACAGATAGCGGTGCTGATATTTCCAAGTTTTTACAGGTAGCGGTGTAGATATTTCCATGTTTATACAGATAGCGGTGTAGATATTTCCATGTTTATACAGATAGCGGTGTAGATATTTCCATGTTTATACAGATAGCGGTGTACATATCTCCATCTTAATAAAGTTGGCGGTGTAGATATTTATATGTTCATACAGATGGCGGTGCAGATATTTCCATGTTCATACAGATGGCGGTGTAGATATTTCCATGTTTATAGAGATAGCGGTGTAGCTATTTCCATGTTCATACAGATAGCGGTGTAGATATTTCCATGTTCATCCAGATGGCTGTGTAGACATATCCATGTTCATACAGATGGCGGTGAAGGTAATTCCATTTTCATACAGATAGCGGTGTAGATAATTCCGTGTTCATACAGATAGTGGTGTAGATAATTCCATGTTCATACAGATAGAAGGGTTGATATTTCCATGTTCATACAGATAGCGGTGCTGATATTTCCATGTTTATACAGATAGCGGTGTAGATATTTCCATGTTTATACAGATAGCCGTGTAGATATTTCCATGTTTATACATATAGCGGTGTAGATATCTCCGTCTTAATACAGATGGTGGTGTAGATATTTCCATGTTCATACAGGTGGCGGTGCAGATATTTCCATGTTTATACAGATAGCGGTGTAGATATTTCCATGTTTATACAGATAGCGGTGTAGATATTTCCGTGTTTATAAAGATAGCCGTGTAGATATTTCCTTGTTCATACAGATAGCGGTGTAGTTATTTCCATGTGTAAAGATATAGATGTGTAGATATTTCCATGTATATGCAGATAGCTGTTTAGATATTTCCATTTTCATGCAGATAGCTGTGTAGATATTTCCATTTTCATGCAGATAGCGGTGTTGATATTTCCATGTTCAAACAGATAGCGGTGTAGATATTTCCATGTTCATACAGATAGCGGTGTAGATATTTCCATGTTTATACAGAGAGCGGTGAAGATGTATGCATGTTTACACAGATAGCGGTGTAGATATTTACATGTTCATCCAGATGGCTGTGTAGATATTTCCATGTTTATACAGATAGCGGTGTAGATATCTCCATCTTAATACAGATGGCGGTGTAGATATTTATATGTTCATACGGATGGCGGTGCAGATATTTACATGTTCATACAGATGGCGGTGTAGATATTTCCATGTTTATAGAGATAGCGGTGTAGTTATTTCCATGTGTAAAGAAATAGCTTTGTAGATATTTCCGTGTATATGCAGATAGCTGTGTAGTTATTTCCATTTTCATGCAGATAGTGGTGTAGATATTTCCATGTTCAAACACATAGCGGTGTAGATATTTCCATGTTCATACAGATAGCGGTGTAGATATTTGCATGTTTATACAGATAGCGGTGAAGATGTACGCATGTTTGCACAGATAGCGGTGTAGATATTTCCATGTTCATACAGATAGCGGTGTAGATATTTCCATGTTCATACAGATAGCGGTGTAGATATTTCCATGTTCATACAGATAGCGGTGTAGATATTTCCATGTTCATACAGATAGCGGTGTAGATATTTCCATGCTCATCCAGAAGGCTGTGTAGATATTTCCATGTTCATACAGATAGCGGTGCTGATATTTCCATGTTTATATAGGTAGCGGTGTAGATATTTCCATGTTCATACAGATAGCGGTGTAGATATTTCCATGTTTATACAGATAGCGGTGTGGATATTTCCATGTTTATACAGATAGCGGTGTGGATATCTCCATCTTAATACAGATGGTGGTGTAGATATTTATATGTTCATGCAGATGGCGGTGCAGATATTTCCATATTCATACAGATGGCGGTGTAGATATTTCTATGATTATAGAGATAGCGGTGTAGTTATTTCCATGTGTAAAGAAATAGCTTTGCAGATATTTCCATGTATATGCAGATAGCTCTGTAGATATTTCCATTTTCATGCAGATAGCGGTGTAGATATTTCCATGTTCATACAGATAGCGGTGGAGATATTTACATGTTTATACAGATAGCGGTGAAGATGTATGCATGTTTACACAGATAGCGGTGTAGATATTTCCATGTTCAGTCAGGTAGCGGTGTAGATATTTCCATGTTCATCCAGATGGCTGTGTAGATATATCCATGTTCATACAGATGGCGGTGAAGATATTTCCATGTTCATACAGATAGCGGTGTAGATCTTTCCATGTTCACACAGACAGCGGTGTAGATATTTCCATGTTCATACAGATAGAGGTGAAGCTATTTCCATGTTCATACAGATTGCGGTGTAGATATTTCCATGTTCATCCAGATGGCTGTGTAGATATATCCATGTTCATACAGATGGCGGTGAAGATATTTCCATGTTCATACAGATAGCGGTGTAGATATTTCCATGTTCATACAGATAGTGGTGTAGATATTTCCATGTTAATACAGATAGCGGTGTATCTATTTCCATGTTCATACATATAGCGGTGTACATATTTCCATGTTCATCCAGATGGCTGTGTAGTTTTTTCCATGTTCATACAGATAGCGGTGCTGATATTTCCATGTTCATACAGATAGCGGTGTAGATATTTAAATGTTCATCCAGAAGGCTGTGTAGATATTTCCATGTTCATACAGATAGCGGTGCTGATACTTCCATGTTGATACAGGTAGCGGTGTAGATATTTCCATGTTCATACAGATAGCGGTGTAGATATTTCCATGTTCATACAGATAGCGGTGTAGATATTTCCATGTTCATAAAAATAGCGGTGTAGCTATTTCCATGTTCATACAGATAGCGGTGTAGATATTTCCATGTTCATCCAGAAGGGTGTGTAGATAAATCCATGTTCATACAGATGGCGGTGAAGATATTTCCATGTTCATACATATAGCTGTGTAGATATTTCCATGTTTATACAGATATCGGTGTAGATATTTCCATGTTTATACAGATAGCGGAGTAGATGTCTCCATCTTAATACAGATGGCGGTGTAGATATTTATATGATCATACAGATGGCGGTGCAGATATTTCCATGTTCATACAGATGGCGGTGTAGTTATTTCCATGTTTATAGAGATAGCGGTGTAGTTATTTCCATGTGTAAAGAGATAGCTGTATAGATATTTCCATGTATATGCAGATAGATTTGTAGATATTTCCATTTTCATGCAGATAGCTGTGTAGATATTTCCATGTTCAAACAGATAGCGGTGTAGATATTTCCATGTTCATACAGATAGCAGTGTAGATATTTCCATGTTTAAACAGATAGTGGTGAAGATGTATACATGTGTACACAGATAGCGGTGTAGATATTTCCATGCTCATACAGATAGCAGTGTAGATATTTCAGTGTTCATCCAGATGGCTGTGTTGATATATCCATGTTCATACAGATGGCGGTGAAGATATTTCCATGTTCATACAGATAGCCGTGTAGATATTTCCATGTTCATACAGATAGCAGTGTAGATATTTCCATGTTCATACAGACAGCGGTGCTGATATTTCCATGTTCTTCCAGATGGCTGTGTAGATATATCTATGTTCATACAAATGGTGGTGAAGATATTTCCATGTTCATACAGTTATCGGTGCTGATACTTCCATGTTCATACAGATAGCGGTGTAGCTATTTCCATGTTCATACAGATAGCGGTTTAGATATTTCCATGTTCGTACAGATAGCGGTGTAGATATTTCCATGTTCATCCAGAAGGCTGTGTAGATATTTCCATGTTCATACAGATAGTGGTGCTGATATTTCCATGTTTACAAAGGTAGCGGTGTAGATATTTCCATGTTCATACAGATAGCGGTGTAGATATTTCCATGTTTATACAGATAGCGGTGTAGATATTTCCATGTTTATACAGATAGCGGTGTGGATATCTCCATCTTAATACAGATGGTGGTGTAGATATTTATATGTTCATGCAGATGGCGGTGCAGATATTCCCATGTTCATACAGATGGCGGTGTAGATATTTCTATGTTTATAGAGATAGCGGTGTAGTTATTTCCATGTGTAAAGAAATAGCTTTGTAGATATTTCCATGTATATGCAGATATCTCTGTAAATATTTCCATTTTCATGCAGATGGCGGTGTAGATATTTCCATGTTCATACAGATAGCAGTGGAGATATTTCCATGTTTATACAGATAGCGGTGAAGATGTATGCATGTTTACACAGATAGCTGTGTAGATATTTCCATGTTCATTCAGGTAGCGGTGTAGATATTTCCATGTTCATCCAGATGGCTGTGTAGATATATCCATCTTCACACAGATGGCGGTGAAGATATTTCCATGTTCATACAGATAGCGTTGTAGATATTTCCATGTTCATACAGATAGGGGTGTAGATATTTCCATGTTCATACAGATAGCGGTGTATCTATTTCCATGTTCATACATATAGCGGTGTAGATATTTCCACGTTCATCCAGATGGCTGTGTAGATATTTCCATTTTCATACAGATAGCGGTGCTGATATTTCCATGTTTATACAGATAGCGGTGAAGATGTATGCATGTTTACACAGATAGCGGTGTAGATATTTCCATGTTCATACAGATATTGGTGTAGATATTTCCATGTTCATCCAATTGGCTGTGTAGATATATCCATCTTAATACAGATGGCGGTGTAGATATTTCCATGTTCATTCAGATGGTGGTGTAGATATTTCCATGTTTATATAGATTGTGGTGTAGATGTTTCCATGTGTAAAGAAATAGCTTTGTAGATATTTCCATGTACATTCAGAGAGCTGTGTAGATATTTCCATTTTCATGCAGATAGCGGTGTAGATATTTCCATGTTTATACAGATAGCGGTGTAGATATTTCCATGTTTATACAGATAGCGGTGTTGATATCTCCATCTTAATAGAGATGGCGGTGTAGATATTTATATGTTCATACAGATGGCGGTGCAGATATTTCCATGTTCATACAGATGGTGGTGTAGATATTTCCATGTTTATAGAGATAGCGGTGTAGTTATTTCCATGTGTAAAGAAATAGCTTTGTAGATATTTCCGTGTATATGCAGATAGCTGTGTAGATATTTCCATTTTCATGCAGATAGCGGTGTAGATATTTCCATGTTCAAACAGATAGCGGTGTAGATATTTCCATGTTCATACAGATAGCGGTGTAGATATTTCCATGTTTATACAGATAGCGGTGAAGATGTATGCATGTTTGCACAGATAGCGGTGTAGATATTTCCATGTTAATACAGATAGTGGTGTAGATATTTCCATGTTCATACAGATAGCGGTGTAGATATTTCCATGTTCATACAGATAGCGGTGTAGATATTTCCATGTTCATCCAGAAGGCTGTGTAGATATTTCCATGTTCATACAGATAGCGGTGCTGATATTTCCATGTTTATACAGGTAGCGGTGTAGATATTTCCATGTTCATACAGATAGCGGTGTAGATATTTCCATGTTTATACAGATAGCGGTGAAGATGTATGCATGTTTACACAGATAGCGTTGTAGATATTTCCATGTTCATCCAGATGGCTGTGTAGATATTTCCATGTTCATACAGATAGCGGTGTAGATATTTCCATGTTCATACAGACAGCTGTGCTGTTATTTCCATGTTCATCCAGATGGCTGTGTAGATATATCCATGTTCATACAGATGGCGGTGAAGATATTTCCATGTTCATACAGATATCGGTGTAGATATTTCCATGTTCATAGAGATAGCGGTGTAGATATTTCCATGTTCATACAGATAGCGGTGCAAATATTTCCATGTTTATTCAGGTAGCGGTGTTGATATTTCCATGTTTATACAGATAGCGGTGTAGATATTTCCATGTTTATACAGATAGCGGTGCTGATACTTCCATGTTGATACAGGTAGCGGTGTAGATATTTCCATGTTCATACAGATAGCGGTGTAGATATTTCCATGTTCTTACAGATAGCGGTGTAGATATTTCCATGTTCATACAGATAGCGGTGTAGCTATTTCCATGTTCATACAGATAGCGGTGTAGATATTTCCATGTTCATCCAGATGGGTGTGTAGATAAATCCATGTTCATACAGATGGCGGTGAAGATATTTCCATGTTCATACAGATAGTGGTGTAGATATTTCCATGTTTATACAGATATCGGTGTAGATATTTCCATGTTTATACAGATAGCGGAGTAGATATCTCCATCTTAATACAGATGGCGGTGTAGATATTTATATGATCATACAGATGGCGGTGGAGATATTTCTATGTTCATACAGATGGCGGTGTAGTTATTTCCATGTTTATAGAGATAGCGGTGTAGTTATTTCCATGTGTAAAGAAATATCTTTGTAGATATTTTCTTGTATATGCAGATAGCTGTGTAGATATTTCCATTTTCATGCAGATAGCGGTGTAGATATTTCCATGATCAAACAGATAGCGGTGTAGATATTTCTATGTTCTTACAGATAGCGGTGTAGATATTTGCATGTTTATACAGATAGCGGTGAAGATGTATGCATGTTTGCACAGATAGCGGTGTAGATATTTCCATGTTCATACAGATAGCGGTGTAGATATTTCCATGTTCATACAGATAGCGGTGTAGATATTTCCATGTTCATACAGATAGCGGTGTAGATATTTCCATGTTCATACAGATAGCGGTGTAGATATTTCCATGTTCATCCAGAAGGCTGTGTAGATATTTCCATGTTCATACAGATAGCGGTGCTGATATTTCCTTGTTTATATACGTCGCGGTGTAGATATTTCCATGTTCATACAGATAGCGGTGTAGATATTTCCATGTTTATACAGATAGCGGTGTAGATATTTCCATGTTTATAGAGATAGCGGTGTGGATATCTCCATCTTAATACAGATGGTGGTGTAGATATTTATATGTTCATGCAGATGGCGGTGCAGATATTTCCATGTTCATACAGATGGTGGTGTAGATATTTCTATGTTTATAGAGATAGCGGTGTAGATATTTCCATGTTCATCCAGATGGCTGTGTAGATATTTCCATGTTCATACAGATAGCGGTGCTGATATTTCCATGTTTATACAGGTAGCGGTGTAGATTTTTCCATGTTTATACAGATAGAGGTGAAGATGTATGCATGTTTACACAGTTAGCGGTGCAGATATTTCCATGTTCATACAGATAGCGGTGTAGATATTTCCATGTTCATACAGAGAGCGGTGTAGATATTTCCATGTTCATCCAGATGGCTGTGTAGATATATCCATGTTCATTCAGATAGCGGTGTAGATATTTCCATGTTCATACAGACAGCGGTGCTGTTATTTCCATGTTCATCCAGATGGCTGTGTAGATATATCCATGTTCATACAGATGGCGGTGAAGATATTTCCATTTTCATACAGATATCGGTGTAGATATTTCCATGTTCATAGAGATAGCGGTGAAGATACTTCCATGTTCATACAGATAGCGGTGCTGATATTTCCATGTTTATTCAGGTAGCGGTGTTGATATTTCCATGTTTATACAGATAGCGGTGTAGATATTTCCATGTTTATACAGATAACGGTGTAGGTATTTTCATGTTTATACAGATAGCGGTGTAGATATCTCCATCTTAATACAGATGCCGGTGTAGATATTTATATGTTCAAACAGATGGCGGTGCAGATATTTCCATGTTCATTCAGATGGCGGTGTAGATACTTCCATGTTTATAGATATTGCGGTGTAGATATTTCCATGTGAAAAGAAATAGCTTTGTAGATATTTCCATGTACATGCAGAGAGCTGTGTAGATATTTCCATTTTCATGCAGATAGCGGTGTAGATATTTCCATGTTCAAACAGATAGCTGTGTAGATATTTCCATGTTCATACAGATAGCGGTGTAGATATTTCCATGTTTATACAGATAGCGGTGAAGATGTATGCATGTTTGCACAGATAGTGGTGTAGATATTTCCATGTTCATACAGATAGCGGTGTAGATATTTCAATGTTCATACAGATAGCGGTGTAGATATTTCCATTTTCTTCCAGAAGGCTGTGTAGATATTTCCATGTTCATACAGATAGCGGTGCTGATATTTCCATGTTTATACAGGTAGCGGTGTAGATATTTCCACGTTTATACAGATAGCGGTGTAGATATTTCCATGTTTATACAGATAGCGGTGTAGATATTTCCATGTTTATACAGATAGCGGTGTAGATATCTCCATCTTAATACAGATGGCAGTGTAGATATTTATATGTTCATTCGGATGGCGGTGCAGATATTTCCATGTTCATACAGATGGCGGTGTAGATATTTCCATGTTTATAGAGATAGCGGTGTAGTTATTTCCATGTGTAAAGAAATAGCTTTGTAGATATTTCCTTGTATATGCAGATAGCTGTGTATTTATTTCCATTTTCATGCAGATAGTGGTGTAGATATTTCCATGTTCAAACAGATAGCGGTGTGGATATTTCCATGTTCATACAGATAGCGGTGTAGATATTTGCATGTTTATACAGATAGCGGTGAAGATGTATGCATGTTTGCACGGATAGCGCTGTAGATATTTCCATGTTCATACAGATAGCGGTGTAGATATTTCCATGTTCATACAGATAGCGGTGTAGATATTTCCATGTTCATACAGATAGCGGTGTAGATATTTCCATGTTCATACAGATAGCGGTGTAGATATTTCCATGTTCATCCAGAAGGCTGTGTAGATATTTCCATGTTCATACAGATAGCGGTGCTGATATTTCCATGTTTATATAGGTAGCGGTGTAGATATTTCCATGTTCATACAGATAGCGGTGTAGATATTTCCATGTTTATACAGATAGCGGTGTGGATATTTCCATGTTTATGCAGATAGCGGTGTGGATATCTCCATCTTAATACAGAAGGTGGTGTAGATATTTATATGTTCATGCAGATGGCGGTGCAGATATTTCCATGTTCATACAGATGGCGGTGTAGATATTTCTATGTTTATAGAGATAGCGGTGTAGTTATTTCCATGTGTAAAGGAATAGCTTTGTAGATATTTCCATGTATATGCAGATAGCTCTGTAGATATTTCCATTTTCATGCAGATAGCGGTGTAGATATTTCCATGTTCATACAGATAGCGGTGGAGATATTTCCATGTTTATACAGATAGCGGTGAAGATGTATGCATGTTTACACAGATAGCGGTGTAGCTATTTCCATGTTCATACAGATTGCGGTGTAGATATTTCCATGTTCATCCAGATGGCTGTGTAGATATATCCATGTTCATACAGATGGCGGTGAAGATATTTCCATGTTCATACAGATAGCGCTGTAGATATTTCCATGTTCATACAGATAGTGGTGTAAACATTTCCATGTTCATACAGATAGCGGTGTATCTATTTCCATGTTCATACAGATAGCGGTGTAGATATTTCCATGTTCATCCAGATGGCTGTGTAACTATTTCCATGTTCATACAGATAGCGGTGCTGATATTTCCATGTTTATACAGGTAGCAGTTTAGATATTCCCATGTTTATACAGATAGCGGTGTAGATATTTCCATGTTTATATAGATAGAGGTGAAGATGTATGCATGTTTACACAGTTAGCGGTGCAGATATTTCAATGTTCATACAGATAGCGGTGTAGATATTTCCATGTTCATCCAGATGGCTGTGTAGATATATCCATGTTCATTCAGATGGCGGTGAAGATATTTCCATGTTCATACAGATAGCGGTGTAGATATTTCCATGTTCATACAGATAGCTGTGTAGATATTTCCATGTTCATACAGACAGCGGTGTAGATATTTCCATGTTCATACAGATAGTGGTGTAGATATTTCCATGTTCATACAGATAGCGGTGTAGCTATTTCCATGTTCATACAGATAGCGGTGTAGATATTTCCATGTTCATAGAGATAGCGGTGAAGATATTACCATGTTCATACAATAGCGGTGCTGATATTTCCATGTTTATACATGTAGCGGTGTAGATATTTCCATGTTTCTACAGATAGCGGTGTAGATATTTCCATGTTTATACAGATAGCGGTGTAGATATTTTCATGTTTATACAGATAGCGGTGTAGATATCTCCATCTTAATACAGATGGCGGTGTAGATATTTATATGTTCATACAGATGGCGGTGCAGATATTTCCATGTTCATACAGATGGCGGTGTAGATATTTCCATGTTTATAGAGACTGCGGTGTAGATATTTCCTTGTGTAAAGAAATAGCTTTGTAAATATTTCCATGTATATGCAGATAGCTGTGTAGATATTTCCATTTTCATGCAGATAGCGGTGTAGATATTTCCATGTTCAAACAGATAGCTTTGTAGATATTTCCATGTTCATACAGATAGCGGTGTAGATATTTCCATGTTTATACAGATAGCGGTGAAGATGTATGCATGTTAACACAGATAGCGGTGTAGATATTTCCAAGTTCATACAGATAGCGGTGTAGATATTTCCATGGTCATCCAGATGGCTGTGTAGATATATCCATGTTCATACAGATGGCGGTGAAGATATTTCCATGTTCATGCAGATAGCGGTGTAGATATTTCCATGTTCATACAGATAGCGGTGTAGACATTTCCATGTTCATACTGATAGCGGTGTAGCTATTTCCATATTCATACAGATAGCGGTGTAGATATTTCCATGTTCATCCAGATGGCTGTGTAGATATGTCCATGTTCATACAGATGGCGGTGAAGATATTTCCATGTTCATACAGATGGCGGTGTAGATATTTCCATGTTCATACAGATAGCGGTGTAGATATTTCCATGTTCATACAGACAGTGGTGCTGTTATTTCCATGTTCATCCAGATGGCTGTGTAGATATATCCATGTTCATACAGATGGCGGTGAAGATATTTCCATGTTCATACAGATATCGGTGTAGATATTTCCATGTTCATAGAGATAGCGGTGTAGATATTTCCATGTTCATACAGATAGCGGTGCAAATATTTCCATGTTTATTCAGGTAGCGGTGTTGATATTTCCATGTTTATACAGATGGCGGTGTAGATATTTCCATGTTTATACAGATAGCGGTGTAGATATTTCCATGTTTATACAGATAGCGGTGTAGATATCTCCATCTTAACACAGATGGCGGTGTAGATATTTATATGTTCATACAGATGGCGGTGCAGATATTTCCATGTTCATTCAGATGGCGGTGTAGATATTTCCATGTTTATATAGATTGCGGTGTAGATATTTCCATGTGTAAAGAAATAGCTTTGTAGATATTTCCATGTTCATCCAGATGGCTGTGTAGATATATCCATGTTCATTCAGATGGCGGTGAAGATATTTCCATGTTCATACAGATAGCGGTGTAGATATTTCCATGTTCATACAGATAGCTGTGTAGATATATCCATGTTCATACAGATGGCGATGAAGATATTTCCATGTTCATACAGATAGCGGTGTAGATATTTCCAAGTTCATACAGATAGCGGCGTAGGTATTTCCATGTTCATACAGATAGCGGTGTAGCTATTTAAATGTTCATACAGATAGCGGTGTAGATATTTCCATGCTCATCCAGATGGGAGTGTAGATAAATCCATGTTCATACAGATGGCGGTGAAGATATTTCCATGTTCATACAAATGGCGTTGTAGATATTTCCATGTTTATACAGATATCGGTGTAGATATTTCCAAGTTTATGCAGATAGCGGAGTAGATATCTCCATCTTAATACAGATGGCGGTGTAGATATTTATATGATCATACAGATGGCGGTGCAGATATTTCCATGTTCATACAGATGGCGGTGTAGATATTTCCATGTTTATAGAGATAGCGGTGTACTTATTTCCATGTGTAAAGAGATAGCTGTATAGATATTTCCATGTATATGCAGATAGCTTTGTAGATATTTCCATTTTCATGCAGATAGCGGTGTAGATATTTCCATGTTCAAACAGATAGCGGTGTAGATAGTTCCATGTTCATACAGATAGCAGTGTAGATATTTCCATGTTTAAACAGATAGTGGTGAAAATGTATACATGTTTACACAGATAGCGGTGTAGATATTGCCATGCTCATACAGATAGCGGTGTAGATATTTCCGTGTTCATCCAGATGGCTGTGTAGATATATCCATGTTCATACAGATGGCGGTGAAGGTATTTCCATGTTCATACAGATAGCGGTGTAGATATTTCCATGTTCATACAGATAGCGGTGTAGATATTTCCATGTTCATACAGATAGCGGTGTAGCTATTTCCATGTTCATACAGACAGCGGTGCTGATATTTCCATGTTCATCCAGATGGCTGTGTAGATATATCTATGTTCATACAGATGGTATTGAAAATATTTCCATGTTCATACAGATATCGGTGTAGATATTTCCATGTTCATACACATAGCAGTGTAGGTATTTCCATGTTCATACAGATAGCGGTGCTGATATTTCCATGTTTGTACAGGTAGCGGTGTAGATATTTCCATGTTTATACACATAGTGGTGTAGATATTTCCATGTTTATACAGATAGCGGTGTAGATATTTCCATGTTTATACAGATAGTGGTGTAGATATTTCCATGTTTATAGAGATAGCGGTGTAGTTATTTCCATTTGTAAAGAGATAGCTTTGTAGATATTTCCATGTATATGCAGATAGCTGTGTAGATATTTCCATTTTCATGCAGATAGCGGTGTAGATATTTCCATGTTCATACAGATAGCGGTGTAGATATTTCCATGTTCATACAGATAGCTCTGCTGATATTTCCATGTTTATACAGGTAGCGGTGTAGATATTTCCATGTTTATACAGGTAGCGGTGTAGATATTTCCATGTTTATACAGATAGCGGTGTAGATATTTCCATGTTTATACAGATAGCGGTGTAGATATCTCCATCTTAATAGAGGTGGCGGTGTAGATATTTATATGTTCATAAAGATGGCGGTGCAGATATTTCCATGTTCATACAGATGGTGGTGTAGATATTTCCATGTTTATAGAGATAGCGGTGTAGTTATTTCCATGTGTAAAGAAATAGCTTTGTAGATATTTCCATGTATATGCAGATACCGGTGTAGATATTTCCATTTTCATGCAGATAGCGGTGTAGATATTTCCATGTTCAAACAGATAGCGGTGTAGTTATTTCCATGTTCATACAGATAGCGGTGTAGATATTTCCATGTTTATACAGATAGCGGTGAAGATGTATGCATGTTTGCACAGATAGCGGTGTAGATATTTCCATGTTCATACAGATAGCGGTGTAGATATTTCCATGTTCATACAGATAGTGGTGTAGATATTTCCATGTTCATACAGATAGCGGTGTAGATATTTCCATGTTCATACAGATAACGGTGTAGATATTTCCATGTTCATCCATAAGGCTGTGTAGATATTTCCATGTTCATACACATAGCAGTGTAGATATTTCCATGTTTTTACAGATAGCGGTGTAGATATTTCCATGTTTATAGAGATAGCGGTGTAGATATCTCCATATTAATACAGATGGCAGTGTTTATATTTATATGTTCATACAGATGGCGGTGCAGATATTTCCATGTTCATACAGATGGCGGTGTAGATATTTCCATGTTTATAGAGATAGCGGTGTAGTTATTTCCATGTGTAAAGAAATAGCTTTGTAGATATTTCCGTGTATATGCAGATAGCTGTGTAGATATTTCCATTTTCATGCAGATAGCGGTGTAGATATTTCCATGTTCAAACAGATAGCGGTGTAGATATTTCCATGTTCATACAGATAGCGGTGTAGATATTTCCATGTTTATACAGATAGCGGTGAAGATGTATGCATGTTTGCACAGATAGCGGTGTAGATATTTCCATGTTCATACAGATAGCGGTGTAGACATTTCCATGTTCATGCAAATAGTGGTGTAGATATTTCCATGTTCATACAGATGGCGGTGAAGATATTTCCATGTTCATACAAATGGCGTTGTAGATATTTCCATGTTTATACAGATATCGGTGTAGATATTTCCAAGTTTATGCAGATAGCGGAGTAGATATCTCCATCTTAATACAGATGGCGGTGTAGATATTTATATGATCATACAGATGGCGGTGCAGATATTTCCATGTTCATACAGATGGCGGGGTAGATATTTCCATGTTTATAGAGATAGCGGTGTACTTATTTCCATGTGTAAAGAGATAGCTGTATAGATATTTCCATGTATATGCAGATAGCTTTGTAGATATTTCCATTTTCATGCAGATAGCGGTGTAGATATTTCCATGTTCAAACAGATAGCGGTGTAGACAGTTCCATGTTCATACAGATAGCAGTGTAGATATTTCCATGTTTAAACAGATAGTGGTGAAAATGTATACATGTTTACACAGATAGCGGTGTAGATATTTCCATGCTCATACAGATAGCGGTGTAGATATTTCCGTGTTCATCCAGATGGCTGTGTAGATATATCCATGTTCATACAGATGGCGGTGAAGATATTTCCATGGTCATACAGATAGCGGTGTAGATATTTCCATGTTCATACAGATAGCGGTGTAGATATTTCCATGTTCATACATATAGCGGTGTAGCTATTTCCATGATCATACAGACAGCGGTGCTGATATTTCCATGTTCATCCAGATGGCTGTGTAGATATATCTATGTTCATACAGATGGTATTGAAAATATTTCCATGTTCATACAGATATCGGTGTAGATATTTCCATGTTCATTCACATAGCAGTGTAGGTATTTCCATGTTCATACAGATAGCGGTGCTGATATTTCCATGTTTGTACAGGTAGCGGTGTAGATATTTCCATGTTTATACAGATAGTGGTGTAGATATTTCCATGTTTATACAGATAGCGGTGTAGATATTTCCATGTTTATACAGATAGTGGTGTAGATATTACCATGTTTATAGAGATATTGGTGTAGTTATTTCCATTTGCAAAGAGATAGCTTTGTAGATATTTCCATGTATATGCAGCTAGCTGTGTAGATATTTCCATTTTCATGCAGATAGCGGTGTAGATATTTCCATGTTCATACAGATAGCGGTGTAGATATTTCCATGTTCATACAGATAGCTGTGCTGATATTTCCATGTTTATACAGGTAGCGGTGTAGATATTTCCATGTTTATACAGGTAGCGGTGTAGATATTTCCATGTTTATACAGATAGCGGTGTAGATATTTCCATGTTTATACAGATAGCGGTGTAGATATCTCCATCTTAATAGAGGTGGCGGTGTAGATACTTATATGTTCATAAAGATGGCGGTGCAGATATTTCCATGTTCATACAGATGGTGGTGTAGATATTTCCATGTTTATAGAGATAGCGGTGTAGTTATTTCCATGTGTAAAGAAATAGCTTTGTAGATATTTCCGTGTATATGCAGATACCGGTGTAGATATTTCCATTTTCATGCAGATAGCGGTGTAGATATTTCCATGTTCAAACAGATAGCGGTGTAGTTATTTCCATGTTCATACAGATAGCGGTGTAGATATTTCCATGTTGATACAGATAGCGGTGAAGATGTATGCATGTTTGCACAGATAGAGGTGTAGATATTTCCATGTTCATACAGATAGCGGTGTAGATATTTCCATGTTCATACAGATAGTGGTGTAGATATTTCCATGTTCATACAGATAGCGGTGTAGATATTTCCATGTTCATACAGATAACGGTGTAGATATTTCCATGTTCATCCAGAAGGCTGTGTAGATATTTCCATGTTCATACACATAGCGGTGTAGATATTTCCATGTTTATACAGATAGCGGTGTAGATATTTCCATGTTTATAGAGATAGCGGTGTAGATATCTCCATATTAATACAGATGGCAGTGTTTATATTTATATATTCATACAGATGGCGGTGCAGATATTTCCATGTTCATACAGATGGCGGTGTAGATATTTCCATGTTTATAGAGATAGCGGTGTAGTTATTTCCATGTGTAAAGAAATAGCTTTGTAGATATTTCCGTGTATATGCAGATAGCTGTGTAGATATTTCCATTTTCATGCAGATAGCGGTGTAGATATTTCCATGTTCAAACAGATAGCGGTGTAGATATTTCCATGTTCATACAGATAGCGGTGTAGATATTTCCATGTTTATACAGATAGCGGTGAAGATGTATGCATGTTTGCACAGATAGCGGTGTATATATTTCCATGTTCATACAGATAGCGGTGTAGACATTTCCATGTTCATGCAAATAGTGGTGTAGATATTTCCATGTTCATACAGATGGCGGTGAAGATATTTCCATGTTCATACAAATGGCGTTGTAGATATTTCCATGTTTAACCAGATATCGGTGTAGATATTTCCAAGTTTATGCAGATAGCGGAGTAGATATTTCCGTGTTCATCCAGATGGCTGTGTAGATATATCCATGTTCATACAGATGGCGGTGAAGATATTTCCATGTTCATACAGATAGCGGTGTAGATATTTCCATGTTCATACAGATAGCGGTGTAGCTATTTCCATGTTCATACACACAGCGGTGCTGATATTTCCATGTTCATCCAGATGGCTGTGTAGATATATCTATGTTCATACAGAAGGTATTGAAGATATTTCCATGTTCATACAGATATCGGTGTAGATATTTCCATGCTCATTCAGATAGCAGTGTAGGTATTTCCATGTTCATACAGATAGCGGTGCTGATATTTCCATGTTTGTACAGGTAGCGGTGTAGATATTTCCATGTTTATACAGATAGTGGTGTAGATATTTCCATGTTTATACAGATAGCGGTGTAGATATTTCCATGTTTATACAGATAGTGGTGTAGATATTTCCATGTTTATAGAGATAGCGGTGTAGTTATTTCCATTTGTAAAGAGATAGCTTTGTAGATATTTCCATGTATATGCAGATAGCTGTGTAGATATTTCCATTTTCATGCAGATAGCGGTGTAGATATTTCCATGTTCATACAGATAGCGGTGTAGATATTTCCATGTTCATAAAGATAGCTGTGCTGATATTTCCATGTTTATACAGGGAGCGGTGTAGATATTTCCATGTTTATACAGATAGCGGTGTAGATATTTCCATGTTTATACAGATAGCGGTGTAGATATTTCCATGTTTATACAGATAGCGGTGTAGATATCTCCATCTTAATAGAGATGGCGGTGTAGATATTTATATGTTCATACAGATGGCGGTGCAGATATTTCCATGTTCATACAGATGGTGGTGTAGATATTTCCATGTTTATAGAGATAGCGGTGTAGTTATTTCCATGTGTAAAGAAATAGCTTTGTAGATATTTCCGTGTATATGCAGATACCTGTGTAGATATTTCCAGTTTCATGCAGATAGCGGTGTAGATATTTCCATGTTCAAACAGATAGCGGTGTAGTTATTTCCATGTTCATACAGATAGCGGTGTAGATATTTCCATGTTTATACAGATAGCGGTGAAGATGTATGCATGTTTGCACAGATAGCGGTGTAGATATTTCCATGTTCATACAGATAGTGATGTAGATATTTCCATGTTCATACAGATAGTGGTGTAGATATTTCCATGTTCATACAGATAGCGGTGTAGATATTTCCATGTTCATACAGATAGCGGTGTAGATATTTCCATGTTCATCCAGAAGGCTGTGTAGATATTTCCATGTTCATACACATAGCGGTGCTGATATTTCCATGTTTATACAGGTAGCGGTGTAGATATTTCCATGTTCATACAGATAGCGGTGTAGATATTTCCATGTTTATACAGATAGCGGTGTAGATATTTCCATGTTTATAGAGATAGCGGTGTAGATATCTCCATCTTAATACAGATGGCAGTGTATATATTTATATGTTCATACAGATGGCGGTGCAGATATTTCCATGTTCATTCAGATGGCGGTGTAGATATTTCCATGTTTATAGAGATAGCGGTGTAGTTATTTCCAAGTGTAAAGAAATAGCTTTGTAGATATTTCCGTGTATATGCAGATAGCTGTGTAGATATTTCCATTTTCATGCAGATAGCGGTGTAGATATTTCCATGTTCAAACAGATAGCGGTGTAGATATTTCCATGTTCATACAGATAGCGGTGTAGATATTTCCATGTTTATACAGATAGCGGTGAAGATGTATGCATGTTTGCACAGATAGCGGTGTAGATATTTCCATGTTCATACATATAGCGGTGTAGACATTTCCATGTTCATGCAAATAGTGGTGTAGATATTTCCATGTTCATACAGATAGCGGTGTAGCTATTTCCATGTTCATACAGATAGCGGTGTAGATATTTCCATGTTCATCCAGAAGGCTGTGAAGATATTTCCATGTTCATACAGATAGCGGTGCTGATATTTCCATGTTTATGCAGGTAGCGGTGTAGATATTTCCATGTTCATACAGATAGCGGTGTAGATATTTCCATGTTCATACAGATAGCGGTGTAGATATTTCCATGTTCATGCAGATAGTGGTGTAGATATTTCCATGTTTATGCAGATAGCGGAGTAGATATCTCCATCTTAATACAGATGGCGGTGTAGATATTTATATGATCATACAGATGGCGGTGCAGATATTTCCATGTTCATACAGATGGCGGTGTAGATATTTCCATGTTTATAGAGATAGCGGTGTAGTTATTTCCATGTGTAAAGAGATAGCTGTATAGATATTTCCATGTATATGCAGATAGCTTTGTAGATATTTCCATTTTCATGCAGATAGCGGTGTAGATATTTCCATGTTCAAACAGATAGCGGTGTAGATAGTTCCATGTTCATACAGATAGCAGTGTAGATATTTCCATGTTTAAACAGATAGTGGTGAAGATGTATACATGTTTACACAGATAGCGGTGTAGATATTTCCATGCTCATACAGATAGCGGTGTAGATATTTCCGTGTTCATCCAGATGGCTGTGTAGATATATCCATGTTCATACAGGTGGCGGTGAAGATATTTCCATGTTCATACAGATAGCGGTGTAGATATTTCCATGTTCATACAGATAGCGGTGTAGATATTTCCATGTTCATACAGATAGCGGTGTAGCTATTTCCATGTTCATACAGACAGCGGTGCTGATATTTCCATGTTCATCCAGATGGCTGTGTAGATATATCTATGTTCATACAGAAGGTATTGAAGATATTTCCATGTTCATACAGATATCGGTGTAGATATTTCCATGCTCATTCAGATAGCAGTGTAGGTATTTCCATGTTCATACAGATAGCGGTGCTGATATTTCCATGTTTGTACTGGTAGCGGTGTAGATATTTCCATGTTTATACTGATAGCGGTGTAGATATTTCCATGTTTATACAGATAGCGGTGTAGATATTTCCATGTTTATACAGATAGTGGTGTAGATATTTCCATATTTATAGAGATAGCGGTGTAGTTATTTCCATTTGTAAAGAGATAGCTTTCTAGATATTTCCATGTATATGCAGATAGCTGTGTAGATATTTCCATTTTCATGCAGATAGCGGTGTAGATATTTCCATGTTCATACAGATAGCGGTGTAGATATTTCCATGTTCATACAGATAGCTGTGCTGATATTTCCATGTTTATACAGGGAGCGGTGTAGATATTTCCATGTTTATACAGATAGCGGTGTAGATATTTCCATGTTTATACAGATATCGGTGTAGATATTTCCAAGTTTATGCAGATAGCGGAGTAGATATTTCCGTGTTCATCCAGATGGCTGTGTAGATATATCCATGTTCATACAGATGGCGGTGAAGATATTTCCATGTTCATACAGATAGCGGTGTAGATATTTCCATGTTCATACAGATAGCGGTGTAGCTATTTCCATGTTCATACACACAGCGGTGCTGATATTTCCATGTTCATCCAGATGGCTGTGTAGATATATCTATGTTCATACAGAAGGTATTGAAGATATTTCCATGTTCATACAGATATCGGTGTAGATATTTCCATGCTCATTCAGATAGCAGTGTAGGTATTTCCATGTTCATACAGATAGCGGTGCTGATATTTCCATGTTTGTACAGGTAGCGGTGTAGATATTTCCATGTTTATACAGATAGTGGTGTAGATATTTCCATGTTTATACAGATAGCGGTGTAGATATTTCCATGTTTATACAGATAGTGGTGTAGATATTTCCATGTTTATAGAGATAGCGGTGTAGTTATTTCCATTTGTAAAGAGATAGCTTTGTAGATATTTCCATGTATATGCAGATAGCTGTGTAGATATTTCCATTTTCATGCAGATAGCGGTGTAGATATTTCCATGTTCATACAGATAGCGGTGTAGATATTTCCATGTTCATAAAGATAGCTGTGCTGATATTTCCATGTTTATACAGGGAGCGGTGTAGATATTTCCATGTTTATACAGATAGCGGTGTAGATATTTCCATGTTTATACAGATAGCGGTGTAGATATTTCCATGTTTATACAGATAGCGGTGTAGATATCTCCATCTTAATAGAGATGGCGGTGTAGATATTTATATGTTCATACAGATGGCGGTGCAGATATTTCCATGTTCATACAGATGGTGGTGTAGATATTTCCATGTTTATAGAGATAGCGGTGTAGTTATTTCCATGTGTAAAGAAATAGCTTTGTAGATATTTCCGTGTATATGCAGATACCTGTGTAGATATTTCCAGTTTCATGCAGATAGCGGTGTAGATATTTCCATGTTCAAACAGATAGCGGTGTAGTTATTTCCATGTTCATACAGATAGCGGTGTAGATATTTCCATGTTTATACAGATAGCGGTGAAGATGTATGCATGTTTGCACAGATAGCGGTGTAGATATTTCCATGTTCATACAGATAGTGATGTAGATATTTCCATGTTCATACAGATAGTGGTGTAGATATTTCCATGTTCATACAGATAGCGGTGTAGATATTTCCATGTTCATACAGATAGCGGTGTAGATATTTCCATGTTCATCCAGAAGGCTGTGTAGATATTTCCATGTTCATACACATAGCGGTGCTGATATTTCCATGTTTATACAGGTAGCGGTGTAGATATTTCCATGTTCATACAGATAGCGGTGTAGATATTTCCATGTTTATACAGATAGCGGTGTAGATATTTCCATGTTTATAGAGATAGCGGTGTAGATATCTCCATCTTAATACAGATGGCAGTGTATATATTTATATGTTCATACAGATGGCGGTGCAGATATTTCCATGTTCATTCAGATGGCGGTGTAGATATTTCCATGTTTATAGAGATAGCGGTGTAGTTATTTCCAAGTGTAAAGAAATAGCTTTGTAGATATTTCCGTGTATATGCAGATAGCTGTGTAGATATTTCCATTTTCATGCAGATAGCGGTGTAGATATTTCCATGTTCAAACAGATAGCGGTGTAGATATTTCCATGTTCATACAGATAGCGGTGTAGATATTTCCATGTTTATACAGATAGCGGTGAAGATGTATGCATGTTTGCACAGATAGCGGTGTAGATATTTCCATGTTCATACAGATAGCGGTGTAGACATTTCCATGTTCATGCAAATAGTGGTGTAGATATTTCCATGTTCATACAGATAGCGGTGTAGCTATTTCCATGTTCATACAGATAGCGGTGTAGATATTTCCATGTTCATCCAGAAGGCTGTGAAGATATTTCCATGTTCATACAGATAGCGGTGCTGATATTTCCATGTTTATGCAGGTAGCGGTGTAGATATTTCCATGTTCATACAGATAGCGGTGTAGATATTTCCATGTTCATACAGATAGCGGTGTAGATATTTCCATGTTCATGCAGATAGTGGTGTAGATATTTCCATGTTTATGCAGATAGCGGAGTAGATATCTCCATCTTAATACAGATGGCGGTGTAGATATTTATATGATCATACAGATGGCGGTGCAGATATTTCCATGTTCATACAGATGGCGGTGTAGATATTTCCATGTTTATAGAGATAGCGGTGTAGTTATTTCCATGTGTAAAGAGATAGCTGTATAGATATTTCCATGTATATGCAGATAGCTTTGTAGATATTTCCATTTTCATGCAGATAGCGGTGTAGATATTTCCATGTTCAAACAGATAGCGGTGTAGATAGTTCCATGTTCATACAGATAGCAGTGTAGATATTTCCATGTTTAAACAGATAGTGGTGAAGATGTATACATGTTTACACAGATAGCGGTGTAGATATTTCCATGCTCATACAGATAGCGGTGTAGATATTTCCGTGTTCATCCAGATGGCTGTGTAGATATATCCATGTTCATACAGGTGGCGGTGAAGATATTTCCATGTTCATACAGATAGCGGTGTAGATATTTCCATGTTCATACAGATAGCGGTGTAGATATTTCCATGTTCATACAGATAGCGGTGTAGCTATTTCCATGTTCATACAGACAGCGGTGCTGATATTTCCATGTTCATCCAGATGGCTGTGTAGATATATCTATGTTCATACAGAAGGTATTGAAGATATTTCCATGTTCATACAGATATCGGTGTAGATATTTCCATGCTCATTCAGATAGCAGTGTAGGTATTTCCATGTTCATACAGATAGCGGTGCTGATATTTCCATTTTTGTACTGGTAGCGGTGTAGATATTTCCATGTTTATACTGATAGCGGTGTAGATATTTCCATGTTTATACAGATAGCGGTGTAGATATTTCCATGTTTATACAGATAGTGGTGTAGATATTTCCATATTTATAGAGATAGCGGTGTAGTTATTTCCATTTGTAAAGAGATAGCTTTCTAGATATTTCCATGTATATGCAGATAGCTGTGTAGATATTTCCATTTTCATGCAGATAGCGGTGTAGATATTTCCATGTTCATACAGATAGCGGTGTAGATATTTCCATGTTCATACAGATAGCTGTGCTGATATTTCCATGTTTATACAGGGAGCGGTGTAGATATTTCCATGTTTATACAGATAGCGGTGTAGATATTTCCATGTTTATACAGATAGCGGTGTAGATATTTCCATGTTTATACAGATAGCGGTGTAGATATCTCCATCTTAATAGAGATGGCGGTGTAGATATTTATATGTTCATACAGATGGCGGTGCAGATATTTCCATGTTCATACAGATGGTGGTGTAGATATTTCCATGTTTATAGAGATAGCGGTGTAGTTATTTCCATGTGTAAAGAAATAGCTTTGTAGATATTTCCGTGTATATGCAGATACCTGTGTAGATATTTCCAGTTTCATGCAGATAGCGGTGTAGATATTTCCATGTTCAAACAGATAGCGGTGTAGATAGTTCCATGTTCATACAGATAGCAGTGTAGATATTTCCATGTTTAAACAGATAGTGGTGAAGATGTATACATGTTTACACAGATAGCGGTGTAGATATTTCCATGCTCATACAGATAGCGGTGTAGATATTTCCGTGTTCATCCAGATGGCTGTGTAGATATATCCATGTTCATACAGGTGGCGGTTAAGATATTTCCATGTTCATACAGATAGCGGTGTAGATATTTCCATGTTCATACAGATAGCGGTGTAGATATTTCCATGTTCATACAGATAGCGGTGTAGCTATTTCCATGTTCATACAGACAGCGGTGCTGATATTTCCATGTTCATCCAGATGGCTGTGTAGATATATCTATGTTCATACAGAAGGTATTGAAGATATTTCCATGTTCATACAGACATCGGTGTAGATATTTCCATGCTCATTCAGATAGCAGTGTAGGTATTTCCATGTTCATACAGATAGCGGTGCTGATATTTCCATGTTTGTACAGGTAGCGGTGTAGATATTTCCATGTTTATACAGATAGTGGTGTAGATATTTCCATGTTTATACAGATAGCGGTGTAGATATTTCCATGTTTATACAGATAGTGGTGTAGATATCTCCATCTTAATAGAGATGGCGGTGTAGATATTTATATGTTCATACAGATGGCGGTGCAGATATTTCCATGTTCATACAGATGGTGGTGTAGATATTTCCATGTTTATAGAGATAGCGGTGTAGTTATTTCCATGTGTAAAGAAATAGCTTTGTAGATATTTCCGTGTATATGCAGATACCTGTGTAGATATTTCCAGTTTCATGCAGATAGCGGTGTAGATATTTCCATGTTCAAACAGATAGCGGTGTAGTTATTTCCATGTTCATACAGATAGCGGTGTAGATATTTCCATGTTTATACAGATAGCAGTGAAGATGTATGCATGTTTGCACAGATAGCGGTGTAGATATTTCCATGTTCATACAGATAGTGATGTAGATATTTCCATGTTCATACAGATAGTGGTGTAGATATTTCCATGTTCATACAGATAGTGGTGAAGATATTTCCATGTTTATACAGATAGCGGTGTAGATATTTCCATGTTCATACAGATAGCGGTGTAGATATTTCCATCTATATGCAGATAGCTGTGTAGATATTTCCATTTTCAAGCAGATAGCAGTGTATATACTTCCCTGTTCAAACAGATAGCGGTGTAGATATTTCCATGTTCATACAGATGGTGGTGTAGATATTTCCATGTTCATACAGATAGCGGTGTAGATATTTCCATGTTTATACAGATAGCGGTGAAGATGTATGCATGTTTACACAGATAGCGGTGTAGATATTTCCATGTTCATCCAGATGGCTGTGTAGATATTTCCATGTTCATACAGATTGCGGTGTAGATATTTCCATGTTCATACAGACAGCGGTGCTGTTATTTCCATGTTCATCCAGATGGCTGTGTAGATATATCCATGTTCATACAGATGGCGGTGAAGATATTTCCATGTTCATACAGATATCGGTGTAGATATTTCCATGTTCATAGACATAGCGGTGTAGATATTTCCATGTTCATACAGATAGCGGTGCAAATATTTCCATGTTTATTCAGGTAGCGGTGTTGATATTTCCATGTTTATACAGATAGCGGTGTAGATATTTCCATGTTTATACAGATAGCGGTGGTGATACTTCCATGTTGATACAGGTAGCGGTGTAGATATTTCCATGTTCATACAGATAGCGGTGTAGATATTTCCATGTTCATACAGATAGCGGTGTAGATATTTCCATGTTCATACAGATAGCGGTGTAGCTATTTCCATGTTCATACAGATAGCGGTGTAGATATTTCCATGTTCATCCACATGGGTGTGTAGATAAATCCATGTTCATACAGATGGCGGTGAAGATATTTCCATGTTCATACAGATAGCGGTGTAGATATTTCCATGTTTATACAGATATCGGTGTAGATATTTCCATGTTTATACAGATAGCGGAGTAGATATCTCCATCTTAATACAGATGGCGGTGTAGATATTTATATGATCATACAGATGGCGGTGGAGATATTTCTATGTTCATACAGATGGCGGTGTAGTTATTTCCATGTTTATAGAGATAGCGGTGTAGTTATTTCCATGTGTAAAGAAATATCTTTGTAGATATTTTCTTGTATATGCAGATAGCTGTGTAGATATTTCCATTTTCATGCAGATAGCGGTGTAGATATTTCCATGTTCAAACAGATAGCGGTGTAGATATTTGCATGTTTATACAGATAGCGGTGAAGATGTATGCATGTTTGCACAGATAGCGGTGTAGATATTTCCATGTTCATACAGATAGCGGTGTAGATATTTCCATGTTCATACAGATAGCGGTGTAGATATTTCCATGTTCATACAGATAGCGGTGTAGATATTTCCATGTTCATACAGATAGCGGTGTAGATATTTCCATGTTCATCCCGAAGGCTGTGTAGATATTTCCATGTTCATACAGATAGCGGTGCTGATATTTCCATGTTTATATAGGTCGCGGTGTAGATATTTCCATGTTCATACAGATAGCGGTGTAGATATTTCCATGTTTGTGCAGATAGCGGTGTAGATATTTCCATGTTTATAGAGATAGCGGTGTGGATATCTCCATCTTAATACAGATGGTGGTGTAGATATTTATATGTTCATGCAGATGGCGGTGCAGATATTTCCATGTTCATACAGATGGTGGTGTAGATATTTCTATGTTTATAGAGATAGCGGTGTAGTTATTTCCATGTGTAAAGAAATAGCTTTGTAGATATTTCCATGTATATGCAGATAGCTCTGTAGATATTTAAATTTTCATGCAGATAGCGGAGTAGATATTTCCATGTTCTAACAGATAGCGGTGTAGATATTTCCATGTTCATACAGATAGCGGTGTGGATATTTCCATGTTTATACATATAGCGGTGTAGATATTTCCATGTTCAAACAGATAGCGGTGTAGATATTTCCATGTTCATCCAGTTGGCTGTGTAGTTAAACCCATGTTCATACAGATGGCGGTGAAGATATTTCCATGATCATACAGATAGCGGTGTAGATATTTCCATGTTCATACAGATAGCGGTGTAGACATTTCCATGTTCATACAGATAGCGGTGTAGCTATTTCCATGTTCATACAGATAGTGGTGTAGATATTTCCATGTTCATCCAGATGGCTGTGTAGTTATTTCCATGTTCATACAGATAGCGGTGCTGATATTTCCATGTTTATACAGGTAGCGGTGTAGATATTTCCATGTTTATACAGATAGAGGTGAAGATGTATGCATGTTTACACAGTTAGCGGTGCAGATATTTCCATGTTCATACAGATAGCGGTGTAGATATTTCCATGTTCATACAGAGAGCGGTGTAGATATTTCCATGTCCATCCAGATGGCTGTGTAGATATATCCATGTTCATTCAGATAGCGGTGTAGATATTTCCATGTTCATACAGACAGCGGTTCTGTTATTTCCATGTTCATCCAGATGGCTGTGTAGATATATCCATGTTCATACAGATGGCGGTGAAGATATTTCCATTTTCATACAGATATCGGTGTAGATATTTTCATGTTCATGGAGATAGCGGTGAAGATACTTCCATGTTCATACAGATAGCGGTGCTGATATTTCCATGTTTATTCAGGTAGCGGTGTTGATATTTCCATGTTTATACAGATAGCGGTGTAGATATTTCCATGTTTATACAGATAGCGGTGTAGATATTTCCACGTTAATAGAGATAGCGGTGTAGATATTTCCATGTTTATACAGATAGTGGTGTAGATATCTCCATCTTAATAGAGATGGCGGTGTAGATATTTATATGTTCATACAGATGGCGGTGCAGATATTTCCATGTTCATACAGATGGTGGTGTAGATATTTCCATGTTTATAGAGATAGCGGTGTAGTTATTTCCATGTGTAAAGAAATAGCTTTGTAGATATTTCCGTGTATATGCAGATACCTGTGTAGATATTTCCAGTTTCATGCAGATAGCGGTGTAGATATTTCCATGTTCAAACAGATAGCGGTGTAGTTATTTCCATGTTCATACAGATAGCAGTGTAGATATTTCCATGTTTATACAGATAGCGGTGAAGATGTATGCATGTTTGCACAGATAGCGGTGTAGATATTTCCATGTTCATACAGATAGTGATGTAGATATTTCCATGTTCATACAGATAGTGGTGTAGATATTTCCATGTTCATACAGATAGCGGTGTAGATATTTCCATGTTCATACAGATAGCGGTGTAGATATTTCCATGTTCATCCAGAAGGCTGTGTAGATATTTCCATGTTCATACACATAGCGGTGCTGATATTTCCATGTTTATACAGGTAGCGGTGTAGATATTTCCATGTTCATACAGATAGCGGTGTAGATATTTCCATGTTTATACAGATAGCGGTGTAGATATTTCCATGTTTATAGAGATAGCGGTGTAGATATCTCCATCTTAATACAGATGGCAGTGTATATATTTATATGTTCATACAGATGGCGGTGCAGATATTTCCATGTTCATTCAGATGGCGGTGTAGATATTTCCATGTTTATAGAGATAGCGGTGTAGTTATTTCCAAGTGTAAAGAAATAGCTTTGTAGATATTTCCGTGTATATGCAGATAGCTGTGTAGATATTTCCATTTTCATGCAGATAGCGGTGTAGATATTTCCATGTTCAAACAGATAGCGGTGTAGATATTTCCATGTTCATACAGATAGCGGTGTAGATATTTCCATGTTTATACAGATAGCGGTGAAGATGTATGCATGTTTGCACAGATAGCGGTGTAGATATTTCCATGTTCATACAGATAGCAGTGTAGATATTTCCATGTTCATGCAGATAGTGGTGTAGATATTTCCATGTTCATACACATAGCGGTGTAGCTATTTCCATGTTCATACAGATAGCGGTGTAGATATTTCCATGTTCATCCAGAAGGCTGTGAAGATATTTCTATGTTCATACAGATAGCGGTGCTGATATTTCCATGTTTATACAGGTAGCGGTGTAGATATTTCCATGTTCATACAGATAGCGGTGTAGATATTTCCATGTTCATACAGATAGCGGTGTTGATATTTCCATGTTCATACAGACAGCGGTGCTGATATTTCCATGTTCATCCAGATGGCTGTGTAGATATATCTATGTTCATACAGATTGTGGTGAAGATATTTCCATGTTCATACAGATATCGGTGTAGATATTTCCATGTTAATACATATAGCAGTGTAGGTATTTCCATGTTCATACAGATAGCGGTGCTGATATTTTCATGTTTATACAGGTAGCGGTGTAGATATTTCCACGTTTATACAGACAGTGGTGTAGATATTTCCATGTTTATACAGATAGCGGTGTAGATATTTATATGTTTATACAGATAGTGGTGTAGATATTTCCATGTTTATAGAGATAGCGGTGTAGATATTTCCATGTGTAAAGAGATAGCTTTGTAGATATTTCCATGTATATGCAGATAGCTGTGTAGATATTTCCATTTTCATGCAGATAGCAGTGTAGATATTTCCATGTTCATACAGATAGCGGTGTAGATATTTCCATGTTCATACAGATAGCGGTGCTGATATTTCCATGTTTATACAGGTAGCGGTGTAGATATTTCCATGTTTATACAGATAGCGGTGTAGATATTTCCATGTTTATACAGATAGCGGTGTAGATATTTCCATGTTTATACAGATAGCGGTGTAGATATCTCCATCTTAATAGAGATGGCGGTGTGGATATTTATATGTTCATACAGATGGCGGTGCAGATATTTCCATGTTCATACAGATGGTGGTGTAGATATTTCCATGTTTATAAAGATAGCGGTGTAGTTATTTCCATGTGTAAAGAAATAGCTTTGTATATATTTCCGTGTATATGTAGATAGCTGTGTAGATATTTCCATTTTCATGCAGATAGCGGTGTAGATATTTCCATGTTCAAACAGATAGCGGTGTAGATATTTCCATGTTCATACAGATAGCGGTGTAGATATTTCCATGTTTATACAGATAGCGGTGAAGATGTATGCATGTTTGCACAGATAGAGGTGTAGATATTTCCATGTTCATACAGATAGCGGTGTAGATATTTCCATGTTCATACAGATAGTGGTGTAGATATTTCCATGTTCATACAGATAGCGGTGTAGATATTTCCATGTTCATACAGATAGCGGTGTAGATATTTCCATGTTCATCCAGAAGGCTGTGTAGATATTTCCATCTTCATACAGATAGCGGTGCTGATATTTCCATGTTTATACAGGTAGCGGTGTAGATATTTCCATGTTCATACAGATAGCGGTGTAGATATTTCCATGTTTATACAGATAGCGGTGAAGATGTATGCATGTTTACACAGATAGCGGTGTAGATATTTCCATGTTCATCCAGATGGCTGTGTAGATATTTCCATGTTCATACAGATTGCGGTGTAGATATTTCCATGTTCATACAGACAGCGGTGCTGTTATTTCCATGTTCATCCAGATGGCTGTGTAGATATATCCATGTTCATACAGATGGCGGTGAAGATATTTCCATGTTCATACAGATATCGGTGTAGATATTTCCATGTTCATAGACATAGCGGTGTAGATATTTCCATGTTCATACAGATAGCGGTGCAAATATTTCCATGTTTATTCAGGTAGCGGTGTTGATATTTCCATGTTTATACAGATAGCGGTGTAGATATTTCCATGTTTATACAGATAGCGGTGGTGATACTTCCATGTTGATACAGGTAGCGGTGTAGATATTTCCATGTTCATACAGATAGCGGTGTAGATATTTCCATGTTCATACAGATAGCGGTGTAGATATTTCCATGTTCATACAGATAGCGGTGTAGCTATTTCCATGTTCATACAGATAGCGGTGTAGATATTTCCATGTTCATCCACATGGGTGTGTAGATAAATCCATGTTCATACAGATGGCGGTGAAGATATTTCCATGTTCATACAGATAGCGGTGTAGATATTTCCATGTTTATACAGATATCGGTGTAGATATTTCCATGTTTATACAGTTAGCGGAGTAGATATCTCCATCTTAATACAGATGGCGGTGTAGATATTTATATGATCATACAGATGGCGGTGGAGATATTTCTATGTTCATACAGATGGCGGTGTAGTTATTTCCATGTTTATAGAGATAGCGGTGTAGTTATTTCCATGTGTAAAGAAATATCTTTGTAGATATTTTCTTGTATATGCAGATAGCTGTGTAGATATTTCCATTTTCATGCAGATAGCGGTGTAGATATTTCCATGTTCAAACAGATAGCGGTGTAGATATTTGCATGTTTATACAGATAGCGGTGAAGATGTATGCATGTTTGCACAGATAGCGGTGTAGATATTTCCATGTTCATACAGATAGCAGTGTAGATATTTCCATGTTCATACAGATAGCGGTGTAGATATTTCCATGTTCATACAGATAGCGGTGTAGATATTTCCATGTTCATACAGATAGCGGTGTAGATATTTCCATGTTCATCCAGAAGGCTGTGTAGATATTTCCATGTTCATACAGATAGCGGTGCTGATATTTCCATGTTTATATAGGTCGCGGTGTAGATATTTCCATTTTCATGCAGATAGCGGTGTAGATATTTCCATGTTCAAACAGATAGCTGTGTAGATATTTCCATGTTCATACAGATAGCGTTGTAGATATTTCCATGTTTATACAGATAGCGGTGAAGATGTATGCATGTTAACACAGATAGCAGTGTAGATATTTCCAAGTTCATACAGATAGCGGTGTAGATATTTCCATGGTCATCCAGATGGCTGTGTAGATATATCCATGTTCATACAGATGGCGGTGAAGATATTTCCATGTTCATGCAGATAGCGGTGTAGATATTTCCATGTTCATACAGATACGGGTGTAGACATTTCCATGTTCATACTGATAGCGGTGTAGCTATTTCCATGTTTATACAGATAGCGGTGTAGATATTTCCATGTTCATCCAGATGGCTGTGTAGATATGTCCATGTTCATACAGATGGCGGTGAAGATATTTCCATGTTCATACAGATGGCGGTGTAGATATTTCCATGTTCATACAGATAGCGGTGTAGATATTTCCATGTTCATACAGACAGTGGTGCTGTTATTTCCATGTTCATCCAGATGGCTGTGTAGATATATCCAGGTTCATACAGATGGCGGTGAAGATATTTCCATGTTCATACAGATATCGGTGTAGATATTTCCATGTTCATAGAGATAGCGGTGTAGGTATTTCCATGTTCATACAGATAGCGGTGCAAATATTTCCATGTTTGTTCAGGTAGCGGTGTTGATATTTCCATGTTTATACAGATAGCGGTGTAGATATTTCCATGTTTATACAGATAGCGGTGTAGATATTTCCATGTTTATACAGATAGCGGTGTAGATATCTCCATCTTAACACAGATGGCGGTGTAGATATTTATATGTTCATACAGATGGCGGTGCAGATATTTCCATTTTCATTCAGATGGCGGTGTAGATATTTCCATGTTTATATAGATTGCGGTGTAGATATTTCCATGTGTAAAGAAATAGCTTTGTAGATATTTCCATGTTCATCCAGATGGCTGTGTAGATATATCCATGTTCATTCAGATGGCGGTGAAGATATTTCCATGTTCATACAGATAGCGGTGTAGATATTTCCATGTTCATACAGATAGCGGTGTAGACATTTCCATGTTCATACAGATAGCGGTGTAGCTATTTCCATGTTCATACAGATAGTGGTGTTGATATTTCCATGTTCATCCAGATGGCTGTGTAGTTATTTCCATGTTCATACAGAGAGCGGTGCTGATATTTCCATGTTTATACAGGTAGCGGTGTAGATATTTCCATGTTTATACAGATAGAGGTGAAGATGTATGCATGTTTACACAGTTAGCGGTGCAGATATTTCCATGTTCATACAGATAGCGGTGTAGATATTTCCATGTTCATACAGAGAGCGGTGTAGATATTTCCATGTTCATCCAGATGGCTGTGTAGATATATCCATGTTCATTCAGATAGCGGTGTAGATATTTCCATGTTCATACAGACAGCGGTGCTGTTATTTCCATGTTCATCCAGATGGCTGTGTAGATATATCCATGTTCATACAGATGGCGGTGAAGATATTTCCATTTTCATACAGATATCGGTGTAGATATTTCCATGTTCATAGAGATAGCGGTGAAGATACTTCCATGTTCATACAGATAGCGGTGCTGATATTTCCATGTTTATTCAGGTAGCGGTGTTGATATTTCCATGTTTATACAGATAGCGGTGTAGATATTTCCATGTTTATACAGATAACGGTGTAGGTATTTTCATGTTTATACAGATAGCGGTGTAGATATGTCCATCTTAATACAGATGGCGGTGTAGATATTTATAAGTTCATACAGATGGCGGTGCAGTTATTTCCATGTTCATTCAGATGGCGGTGTAGATATTTCCATGTTTATAGATATTGCGGTGTAGATATTTCCATGTGAAAAGAAATAGCTTTGTAGATATTTCCATGTACACGCAGAGAGCTGTGTAGATATTTCCATTTTCATGCAGATAGCGGTGTAGATATTTCCATGTTCAAACAGATAGCTGTGTAGATATTTCCATGTTCATACAGATAGCGGTGTAGATATTTCCATGTTTATACAGATAGCGGTGAAGATGTATGCATGTTTGCACAGATAGTGGTGTAGATATTTCCATGTTCATACAGATAGCGGTGTAGATATTTCAATGTTCATACAGATAGCGGTGTAGATATTTCCATTTTCTTCCAGAAGGCTGTGTAGATATTTCCATGTTCATACAGATAGCGGTGCTGATATTTCCATGTTTATACAGGTAGCGGTGTAGATATTTCCACGTTTATACAGATAGCGGTGTAGATATTTCCATGTTTATACAGATAGCGGTGTAGATATTTCCATGTTTATACAGATAGCGGTGTAGATATCTCCATCTTAATACAGATGGCAGTGTAGATATTTATATGTTCATTCGGATGGCGGTGCAGATATTTCCATGTTCATACAGATGGCGGTGTAGATATTTCCATGTTTATAGAGATAGCGGTGTACTTATTTCTATGTGTAAAGAAATAGCTTTGTAGATATTTCCTTGTATATGCAGATAGCTGTGTATTTATTTCCATTTTCATGCAGATAGTGGTGTAGATATTTCCATGTTCAAACAGATAGCGGTGTAGATATTTCCATGTTCATACAGATAGCGGTGTAGATATTTCCATGTTTATACAGATAGCGGTGAAGATGTATGCATGTTTGCACAGATAGCGGTGTAGATATTTCCATGTTCATACAGATAGTGGTGTAGATATTTCCATGTTCATACAGATAGCGGTGTAGATATTTCCATGTTCATACAGATAGCGGTGTAGATATTTCCATGTTCATACAGATAGCGGTGTAGATATTTCCATGTTCATCCAGAAGGCTGTGTAGATATTTCCATGTTCATACAGATAGCGGTGCTGATATTTCCATGTTTATATAGATAGAGGTGAAGATGTATGCATGTTTACACAGTTAGCGGTGCAGATATTTCAATGTTCATACAGATAGCGGTGTAGATATTTCCATGTTCATCCAGAGGGCTGTGTAGATATATCCATGTTCATTCAGATGGCGGTGAAGATATTTCCATGTTCATACAGATAGCGGTGTAGATATTTCCATGTTCATACAGATAGCTGTGTAGATATTTCCATGTTCATACAGATAGCGGTGCTGATATTTCCATGTTTATACAGGTAGCGGTGTAGATATTTCCATGTTCATACAGATAGCGGTGTAGATATTTCCATGTTCATACAGATAGCGGTGTTGATATTTCCATGTTCATACAGACAGCGGTGCTGATATTTCCATGTTCATCCAGATGGCTGTGTAGATATATCTATGTTCATACAGATTGTGGTGAAGATATTTCCATGTTCATACAGATATCGGTGTAGATATTTCCATGTTAATACATATAGCAGTGTAGGTATTTCCAGGTTCATACAGATAGCGGTGCTGATATTTTCATGTTTATACAGGTAGCGGTGTAGATATTTCCACGTTTATACAGACAGTGGTGTAGATATTTCCATGTTTATACAGATAGCGGTGTAGATATTTATATGTTTATACAGATAGTGGTGTAGATATTTCCATGTTTATAGAGATAGCGGTGTAGATATTTCCATGTGTAAAGAGATAGCTTTGTAGATATTTCCATGTATATGCAGATAGCTGTGTAGATATTTCCATTTTCATGCAGATAGCAGTGTAGATATTTCCATGTTCATACAGATAGCGGTGTAGATATTTCCATGTTCATACAGATAGCGGTGCTGATATTTCCATGTTTATACAGGTAGCGGTGTAGATATTTCCATGTTTATACAGATAGCGGTGTAGATATTTCCATGTTTATACAGATAGCGGTGTAGATATTTCCATGTTTATACAGATAGCGGAGTAGATATCTCCATCTTAATACAGATGGCGGTGTAGATATTTATATGATCATACAGATGGCGGTGGAGATATTTCTATGTTCATACAGATGGCGGTGTAGTTATTTCCATGTTTATAGAGATAGCGGTGTAGTTATTTCCATGTGTAAAGAAATATCTTTGTAGATATTTTCTTGTATATGCAGATAGCTGTGTAGATATTTCCATTTTCATGCAGATAGCGGTGTAGATATTTCCATGTTCAAACAGATAGCGGTGTAGATATTTGCATGTTTATACAGATAGCGGTGAAGATGTATGCATGTTTGCACAGATAGCGGTGTAGATATTTCCATGTTCATACAGATAGCGGTGTAGATATTTCCATGTTCATACAGATAGCGGTGTAGATATTTCCATGTTCATACAGATAGCGGTGTAGATATTTCCATGTTCATACAGATAGCGGTGTAGATATTTCCATGTTTATACAGATAGCGGTGAAGATGTATGCATGTTTGCACAGATAGAGGTGTAGATATTTCCATGTTCATACAGATAGCGGTGTAGATATTTCCATGTTCATACAGATAGTGGTGTAGATATTTCCATGTTCATACAGATAGCGGTGTAGATATTTCCATGTTCATACAGATAGCGGTGTAGATATTTCCATGTTCATCCAGAAGGCTGTGTAGATATTTCCATCTTCATACAGATAGCGGTGCTGATATTTCCATGTTTATACAGGTAGCGGTGTAGATATTTCCATGTTCATACAGATAGCGGTGTAGATATTTCCATGTTTATACAGATAGCGGTGAAGATGTATGCATGTTTACACAGATAGCGGTGTAGATATTTCCATGTTCATCCAGATGGCTGTGTAGATATTTCCATGTTCATACAGATTGCGGTGTAGATATTTCCATGTTCATACAGACAGCGGTGCTGTTATTTCCATGTTCATCCAGATGGCTGTGTAGATATATCCATGTTCATACAGATGGCGGTGAAGATATTTCCATGTTCATACAGATATCGGTGTAGATATTTCCATGTTCATAGACATAGCGGTGTAGATATTTCCATGTTCATACAGATAGCGGTGCAAATATTTCCATGTTTATTCAGGTAGCGGTGTTGATATTTCCATGTTTATACAGATAGCGGTGTAGATATTTCCATGTTTATACAGATAGCGGTGGTGATACTTCCATGTTGATACAGGTAGCGGTGTAGATATTTCCATGTTCATACAGATAGCGGTGTAGATATTTCCATGTTCATACAGATAGCGGTGTAGATATTTCCATGTTCATACAGATAGCGGTGTAGCTATTTCCATGTTCATACAGATAGCGGTGTAGATATTTCCATGTTCATCCACATGGGTGTGTAGATAAATCCATGTTCATACAGATGGCGGTGAAGATATTTCCATGTTCATACAGATAGCGGTGTAGATATTTCCATGTTTATACAGATATCGGTGTAGATATTTCCATGTTTATACAGATAGCGGAGTAGATATCTCCATCTTAATACAGATGGCGGTGTAGATATTTATATGATCATACAGATGGCGGTGGAGATATTTCTATGTTCATACAGATGGCGGTGTAGTTATTTCCATGTTTATAGAGATAGCGGTGTAGTTATTTCCATGTGTAAAGAAATATCTTTGTAGATATTTTCTTGTATATGCAGATAGCTGTGTAGATATTTCCATTTTCATGCAGATAGCGGTGTAGATATTTCCATGTTCAAACAGATAGCGGTGTAGATATTTGCATGTTTATACAGATAGCGGTGAAGATGTATGCATGTTTGCACAGATAGCGGTGTAGATATTTCCATGTTCATACAGATAGCGGTGTAGATATTTCCATGTTCATACAGATAGCGGTGTAGATATTTCCATGTTCATACAGATAGCGGTGTAGATATTTCCATGTTCATACAGATAGCGGTGTAGATATTTCCATGTTCATCCAGAAGGCTGTGTAGATATTTCCATGTTCATACAGATAGCGGTGCTGATATTTCCATGTTTATATAGGTCGCGGTGTAGATATTTCCATTTTCATGCAGATAGCGGTGTAGATATTTCCATGTTCAAACAGATAGCTGTGTAGATATTTCCATGTTCATACAGATAGCGGTGTAGATATTTCCATGTTTATACAGATAGCGGTGAAGATGTATGCATGTTAACACAGATAGCAGTGTAGATATTTCCAAGTTCATACAGATAGCGGTGTAGATATTTCCATGGTCATCCAGATGGCTGTGTAGATATATCCATGTTCATACAGATGGCGGTGAAGATATTTCCATGTTCATGCAGATAGCGGTGTAGATATTTCCATGTTCATACAGATACGGGTGTAGACATTTCCATGTTCATACTGATAGCGGTGTAGCTATTTCCATGTTTATACAGATAGCGGTGTAGATATTTCCATGTTCATCCAGATGGCTGTGTAGATATGTCCATGTTCATACAGGTGGCGGTGAAGATATTTCCATGTTCATACAGATGGCGGTGTAGATATTTCCATGTTCATACAGATAGCGGTGTAGATATTTCCATGTTCATACAGACAGTGGTGCTGTTATTTCCATGTTCATCCAGATGGCTGTGTAGATATATCCAGGTTCATACAGATGGCGGTGAAGATATTTCCATGTTCATACAGATATCGGTGTAGATATTTCCATGTTCATAGAGATAGCGGTGTAGGTATTTCCATGTTCATACAGATAGCGGTGCAAATATTTCCATGTTTGTTCAGGTAGCGGTGTTGATATTTCCATGTTTATACAGATAGCGGTGTAGATATTTCCATGTTTATACAGATAGCGGTGTAGATATTTCCATGTTTATACAGATAGCGGTGTAGATATCTCCATCTTAACACAGATGGCGGTGTAGATATTTATATGTTCATACAGATGGCGGTGCAGATATTTCCATGTTCATTCAGATGGCGGTGTAGATATTTCCATGTTTATATAGATTGCGGTGTAGATATTTCCATGTGTAAAGAAATAGCTTTGTAGATATTTCCATGTTCATCCAGATGGCTGTGTAGATATATCCATGTTCATTCAGATGGCGGTGAAGATATTTCCATGTTCATACAGATAGCGGTGTAGATATTTCCATGTTCATACAGATAGCGGTGTAGACATTTCCATGTTCATACAGATAGCGGTGTAGCTATTTCCATGTTCATACAGATAGTGGTGTTGATATTTCCATGTTCATCCAGATGGCTGTGTAGTTATTTCCATGTTCATACAGAGAGCGGTGCTGATATTTCCATGTTTATACAGGTAGCGGTGTAGATATTTCCATGTTTATACAGATAGAGGTGAAGATGTATGCATGTTTACACAGTTAGCGGTGCAGATATTTCCATGTTCATACAGATAGCGGTGTAGATATTTCCATGTTCATACAGAGAGCGGTGTAGATATTTCCATGTTCATCCAGATGGCTGTGTAGATATATCCATGTTCATTCAGATAGCGGTGTAGATATTTCCATGTTCATACAGACAGCGGTGCTGTTATTTCCATGTTCATCCAGATGGCTGTGTAGATATATCCATGTTCATACAGATGGCGGTGAAGATATTTCCATTTTCATACAGATATCGGTGTAGATATTTCCATGTTCATAGAGATAGCGGTGAAGATACTTCCATGTTCATACAGATAGCGGTGCTGATATTTCCATGTTTATTCAGGTAGCGGTGTTGATATTTCCATGTTTATACAGATAGCGGTGTAGATATTTCCATGTTTATACAGATAACGGTGTAGGTATTTTCATGTTTATACAGATAGCGGTGTAGATATGTCCATCTTAATACAGATGGCGGTGTAGATACTTATATGTTCATACAGATGGCGGTACAGATATTTCCATGTTCATTCAGATGGCGGTGTAGATATTTCCATGTTTATAGATATTGCGGTGTAGATATTTCCATGTGAAAAGAAATAGCTTTGTAGATATTTCCATGTACACGCAGAGAGCTGTGTAGATATTTCCATTTTCATGCAGATAGCGGTGTAGATATTTCCATGTTCAAACAGATAGCTGTGTAGATATTTCCATGTTCATACAGATAGCGGTGTAGATATTTCCATGTTTATACAGATAGCGGTGAAGATGTATGCATGTTTGCACAGATAGTGGTGTAGATATTTCCATGTTCATACAGATAGCGGTGTAGATATTTCAATGTTCATACAGATAGCGGTGTAGATATTTCCATTTTCTTCCAGAAGGCTGTGTAGATATTTCCATGTTCATACAGATAGCGGTGCTGATATTTCCATGTTTATACAGGTAGCGGTGTAGATATTTCCACGTTTATACAGATAGCGGTGTAGATATTTCCATGTTTATACAGATAGCGGTGTAGATATTTCCATGTTTATACAGATAGCGGTGTAGATATCTCCATCTTAATACAGATGGCAGTGTAGATATTTATATGTTCATTCGGATGGCGGTGCAGATATTTCCATGTTCATACAGATGGCGGTGTAGATATTTCCATGTTTATAGAGATAGCGGTGTACTTATTTCTATGTGTAAAGAAATAGCTTTGTAGATATTTCCTTGTATATGCAGATAGCTGTGTATTTATTTCCATTTTCATGCAGATAGTGGTGTAGATATTTCCATGTTCAAACAGATAGCGGTGTAGATATTTCCATGTTCATACAGATAGCGGTGTAGATATTTCCATGTTTATACAGATAGCGGTGAAGATGTATGCATGTTTGCACAGATAGCGGTGTAGATATTTCCATGTTCATACAGATAGTGGTGTAGATATTTCCATGTTCATACAGATAGCGGTGTAGATATTTCCATGTTCATACAGATAGCGGTGTAGATATTTCCATGTTCATACAGATAGCGGTGTAGATATTTCCATGTTCATCCAGAAGGCTGTGTAGATATTTCCATGTTCATACAGATAGCGGTGCTGATATTTCCATGTTTATATAGATAGAGGTGAAGATGTATGCATGTTTACACAGTTAGCGGTGCAGATATTTCAATGTTCATACAGATAGCGGTGTAGATATTTCCATGTTCATCCAGAGGGCTGTGTAGATATATCCATGTTCATTCAGATGGCGGTGAAGATATTTCCATGTTCATACAGATAGCGGTGTAGATATTTCCATGTTCATACAGATAGCTGTGTAGATATTTCCATGTTCATACAGACAGCGGTGTAGATATTTCCATGTTCATACAGATAGTGGTGTAGATATTTCCATGTTCATACAGATAGCGGTGTAGCTATTTCCATGTTCATACAGATAGCGGTGTAGATATTTCCATGTTCATAGAGATAGCGGTGAAGATATTACCATGTTCATACAATAGCGGTGCTGATATTTCCATGTTTATACATGTAGCGGTGTAGATATTTCCATGTTTCTACAGATAGCGGTGTAGATATTTCCATGTTTATACAGATAGCGGTGTAGATATTTTCATGTTTATACAGATAGCGGTGTAGATATCTCCATCTTAATACAGATGGCATTGTAGATATTTATATGTTCATACAGATGGCGGTGCAGATATTTCCATGTTCATACAGATGGCGGTGTAGATATTTCCATGTTTATAGAGACTGTGGTGTAGATATTTCCATGTGTAAAGAAACAGCTTTGTAAATATTTCCATGTATATGCAGATAGCTGTGTAGATATTTCCATTTTCATGCAGATAGCGGTGTAGATATTTCCATGTTCAAACAGATAGCTGTGTAGATATTTCCATGTTCATACAGATAGCGTTGTAGATATTTCCATGTTTATACAGATAGCGGTGAAGATGTATGCATGTTAACACAGATAGCGGTGTAGATATTTCCAAGTTCATACAGATAGCGGTGTAGATATTCCCATGGTCATCCAGATGGCTGTGTAGATATATCCATGTTCATACAGATGGCGGTGAAGATATTTCCATGTTCATGCAGATAGTGGTGTAGATATTTCCATGTTCATACAGATAGCGGTGTAGACATTTCCATGTTCATACTGATAGCGGTGTAGCTATTTCCATGTTCATACAGATAGCGGTGTAGATATTTCCATGTTCATCCAGATGGCTGTGTAGATATGTCCATGTTCATACAGATGGCGGTGAAGATATTTCCATGTTCATCCAGATGGCTGTGTAGATATATCCATGTTCATTCAGATGGCGGTGAAGATATTTCCATGTTCATACAGATAGCGGTGTAGATATTTCCATGTTCATACAGATAGCTGTGTAGATATATCCATGTTCATACAGATGGCGGTGAAGATATTTCCATGTTCATACAGATAGCGGTGTAGATATTTCCAAGTTCATACAGATAGCGGCTTAGGTATTTCCATGTTCATACAGATAGCGGTGTAGCTATTTAAATGTTCATACAGATAGCGGTGTAGATATTTCCATGTTCATCCAGATGGGTGTGTAGATAAATTCATGTTCATACAGATGGCGGTGAAGATATTTCCATGTTCATACAAATGGCGTTGTAGATATTTCCATGTTTATACAGATATCGGTGTAGATATTTCCAAGTTTATGCAGATAGCGGAGTAGATATCTCCATCTAAATACAGATGGCGGTGTAGATATTTATATGATCATACAGATGGTGGTGCAGATATTTCCATGTTCATACAGATGGCGGTGTAGATATTTCCATGTTTATAGAGATAGCGGTGTACTTATTTCCATGTGTAAAGAGATAGCTGTATAGATATTTCCATGTATATGCAGATAGCTTTGTAGATATTTCCATTTTCATGCAGATAGCGGTGTAGATATTTCCATGTTCAAACACATAGCGGTGTAGATAGTTCCATGTTCATACAGATAGCAGTGTAGATATTTCCATGTTGAAACAGATAGTGGTGAAAATGTATACATGTTTACACAGATAGCGGTGTAGATATTTCCATGCTCATACAGATAGCTGTGTAGATATTTCCGTGTTCATCCAGATGGCTGTGTAGATATATCCATGTTCATACAGATGGCGGTGAAGATATTTCCATGTTCATACAGATAGCGGTGTAGATATTTCCATTTTCATACAGATAGCGGTGTAGATATTTCCATGTTCATACAGATAGCGGTGTAGCTATTTCTATGTTCATAAAGACAGCGGTGCTGATATTTCCATGTTCATCCAGATGGCTGTGTAGATATATCTATGTTCATACAGATGGTATTGAAGATATTTCCATGTTCATACAGATATCGGTGTAGATATTTCCATGTTCATACACATAGCAGTGTAGGTATTTCCATGTTCATACAGATAGCGGTGCTGATATTTCCATGTTTGTACAGGTAGCGGTGTAGATATTTCCATGTTTATACAGATAGTGGTGTAGATATTTCCATGTTTATACAGATAGCGGTGTAGATATTTCCATGTTTATACAGATAGTGGTGTAGATATTTCCATGTTTATAGAGATAGCGGTGTAGTTATTTCCATTTGTAAAGAGATAGCTTTGTAGATATTTCCATGTATATGCAGATAGCTGTGTAGATATTTCCATTTTCATGCAGATAGCGGTGTAGATATTTCCATGTTCATACAGATAGCGGTGTAGATATTTCCATGTTCATACAGATAGCTGTGCTGATATTTCCATGTTTATACAGGTAGCGGTGTAGATATTTCCATGTTTATACAGATAGCGGTGTAGATATCTCCATCTTAATAGAGGTGGCGGTGTAGATATTTATATGTTCATAAAGATGGCGGTGCAGATATTTCCATGTTCATACAGATGGTGGTGTAGATATTTCCATGTTTATAGAGATAGCGGTGTAGTTATTTCCATGTGTAAAGAAATAGCTTTGTAGATATTTCCGTGTATATGCAGATACCGGTGTAGATATTTCCATTTTCATGCAGATAGCGGTGTAGATATTTCCATGTTCAAACAGATAGCGGTGTAGTTATTTCCATGTTCATACAGATAGCGGTGTAGATATTTCCATGTTTATACAGATAGCGGTGAAGATGTATGCATGTTTGCACAGATAGCGGTGTAGATATTTCCATGTTCATACAGATAGCGGTGTAGATATTTCCATGTTCATACAGATAGTGGTGTAGATATTTCCATGTTCATACAGATAGCGGTGTAGATATTTCCATGTTCATACAGAAAACGGTGTAGATATTTCCATGTTCATCCAGAAGGCTGTGTAGATATTTCCATTTTCATACACATAGCGGTGCTGATATTTCCATGTTTATACAGGTAGCGGTGTAGATATTTCCATGTTCATACAGATAGCGGTGTAGATATTTCCATGTTTATACAGATAGCGGTGTAGATATTTCAATGTTTATAGAGATAGCGGTGTAGATATCTCCATATTAATACAGATGGCAGTGTATATATTTATATGTTCATACAGATGGCGGTGCAGATATTTCCATGTTCATACAGATAGCGGTGTAGATATTTCCATGTTCATCCAGAAGGATGTGAAGATATTTCCATGTTCATACAGATAGCGGTGCTGATATTTCTATGTTTATGCAGGTAGCGCTGTAGATATTTCCATGTTCATACAGATAGCGGTGTAGATATTTCCATGTTCATACAGATAGCGGTGTAGATATTTCCATGTTCATGCAGATAGTGGTGTAGATATTTCCATGTTTATGCAGATAGCGGAGTAGATATCTCCATCTTAATACAGATGGCGGTGTAGATATTTATATGTTCATACAGATGGCGGTGCAGATATTTCCATGTTCATACAGATGGCGGTGTAGATATTTCCATGTTTATAGAGATAGCGGTGTAGTTATTTCCATGTGTAAAGAGATAGCTGTATAGATATTTCCATGTATATGCAGATAGCTTTGTAGATATTTCCATTTTCATGCAGATAGCGGTGTGGATATTTCCATGTTCAAACAGATAGCGGTGTAGATAGTTCCATGTTCATACAGATAGCAGTGTAGATATTTCCATGTTTAAACAGATAGTGGTGAAGATGTCTACATGTTTACACAGATAGCGGTGTAGATATTTCCATGCTCATACAGATAGCGTTGTAGATATTTCCGTGTTCATCCAGATGTCTGTGTAGATATATCCATGTTCATACAGATGGCGGTGAAGATATTTCCATGTTCATACAGATAGCGGTGTAGATATTTCCATGTTCATACAGATAGCGGTGTAGATATTTCCATGTTCATACAGATAGCGGTGTAGCTATTTCCATGTTCATACAGACAGCGGTGCTGATATTTCCATGTTCATCCAGATGGCTGTGTAGATATATCTATGTTCATACAGATGGTATTGAAGATATTTCCATGTTCATACAGATATCGGTGTAGATATTTCCATGTTCATACACATAGCAGTGTAGGTATTTCCATGTTCATACAGATAGCGGTGCTGATATTTCCATGTTTGTACAGGTAGCGGTGTAGATATTTCCATGTTTATACAGATAGTGGTGTAGATATTTCCATGTTTATACAGATAGCGGTGTAGATATTTCCATGTTTATACAGATAGTGGTGTAGATATTTCCATGTTTATAGAGATAGCGGTGTAGTTATTTCCATTTGTAAAGAGATAGCTTTGTAGATATTTCCATGTATATGCAGATAGCTGTGTAGATATTTCCATTTTCATGCAGATAGCGGTGTAGATATTTCCATGTTCATACAGATAGCGGTGTAGATATTTCCATGTTCATACAGATAGCTGTGCTGATATTTCCATGTTTATACAGGTAGCGGTGTAGATATTTCCATGTTTATACAGGTAGCGGTGTAGATATTTCCATGTTTATACAGATAGCGGTGTAGATATTTCCATGTTTATACAGATAGCGGTGTAGATATGTCCATCTTAATAGAGGTGGCGGTGTAGATATTTATATGTTCATAAAGATGGCGGTGCAGATATTTCCATGTTCATACAGATGGTGGTGTAGATATTTCTATGTTTATAGAGATAGCGGTGTAGTTATTTCCATGTGTAAAGAAATAGCTTTGTAGATATTTCCGTGTATATGCAGATACCGGTGTAGATATTTCCATTTTCATGCAGATAGCGGTGTAGATATTTCCATGTTCAAACAGATAGCGGTGTAGTTATTTCCATGTTCATACAGATAGCGGTGTAGATATTTCCATGTTCATACAGATAACGCTGTAGATATTTCCATGTTCATCCAGAAGGCTGTGTAGATATTTCCATGTTCATACACATAGCGGTGCTGATATTTCCATGTTTATACAGGTAGCGGTGTAGATATTTCCATGTTCATACAGATAGCGATGTAGATATTTCCATGTTCATACAGATAGCGGTGTAGATATTTCCATGTTCATACAGATGGCGGTGTAGATATTTCCATGTTTATAGAGATAGCGGTGTAGTTATTTCCATGTGTAAAGAAATAGCTTTGTAGATATTTCCGTGTATATGCAGATAGCTGTGTAGATATTTCCATTTTCATGCAGATAGCGGTGTAGATATTTCCATGTTCAAACAGATAGCGGTGTAGATATTTCCATGTTCATACAGATAGCGGTGTAGATATTTCCATGTTTATACAGATAGCGGTGAAGATGTATGCATGTTTGCACAGATAGCGTTGTAGATATTTCCATGTTCATACAGATAGCGGTGTAGACATTTCCATGTTCATGCAAATAGTGGTGTAGATATTTCCATGTTCATACAGATAGCGGTGTAGCTATTTCCATGTTCATACAGATAGCGGTGTAGATATTTCCATGTTCATCCAGAAGGCTGTGAAGATATTTCCATGTTCATACAGATAGCGGTGCTGATATTTCCATGTTTATGCAGGTAGCGCTGTAGATATTTCCATGTTCATACAGATAGCGGTGTAGATATTTCCATGTTCATACAGATAGCGGTGTAGATATTTCCATGTTCATGCAGATAGTGGTGTAGATATTTCCATGTTTATGCAGATAGCGGAGTAGATATCTCCATCTTAATACAGATGGCGGTGTAGATATTTATATGATCATACAGATGGCGGTGCAGATATTTCCATGTTCATACAGATGGCGGTGTAGATATTTCCATGTTTATAGAGATAGCGGTGTAGTTATTTCCATGTGTAAAGAGATAGCTGTATAGATATTTCCATGTATATGCAGATAGCTTTGTAGATATTTCCATTTTCATGCAGATAGCGGTGTAGATATTTCCATGTTCAAACAGATAGCGGTGTAGATAGTTCCATGTTCATACAGATAGCAGTGTAGATATTTCCATGTTTAAACAGATAGTGGTGAAGATGTATACATGTTTACACAGATAGCGGTGTAGATATTTCCATGCTCATACAGATAGCGTTGTAGATATTTCCGTGTTCATCCAGATGTCTGTGTAGATATATCCATGTTCATACAGATGGCGGTGAAGATATTTCCATGTTCATACAGATAGCGGTGTAGATATTTCCATGTTCATACAGATAGCGGTGTAGCTATTTCCATGTTCATACAGACAGCGGTGCTGATATTTCCATGTTCATCCAGATGGCTGTGTGGATATATCTATGTTCATACAGAAGGTATTGAAGATATTTCCATGTTCATACAGATATCGGTGTAGATATTTCCATGCTCATTCAGATAGCAGTGTAGGTATTTCCATGTTCATACAGATAGCGGTGCTGATATTTCCATGTTTGTACAGGTAGCGGTGTAGATATTTCCATGTTTATACAGATAGTGGTGTAGATATTTCCATGTTTATAGAGATAGCGGTGTAGATATTTCCATGTTTATACAGATAGTGGTGTAGATATTTCCATGTTTATAGAGATAGCGGTGTAGTTATTTCCATTTGTAAAGAGATAGCTTTGTAGATATTTCCATGTATATGCAGATAGCTGTGTAGATATTTCCATTTTCATGCAGATAGCGGTGTAGATATTTCCATGTTCATACAGATAGCGGTGTAGATATTTCCATTTTCATACAGATAGCTGTGCTGATATTTCCATGTTTATACAGGGAGTGGTGTAGATATTTCCATATTTATACAGATAGCGGTGTAGATATTTCCATGTTTATACAGATAGCGGTGTAGATATTTCCATGTTTATACAGATAGCGGTGTAGATATCTCCATCTTAATAGAGATGGCGGTGTAGATATTTATATGTTCATACAGATGGCGGTGCAGATATTTCCATGTTCATACAGATGGTGGTGTAGATATTTCCATGTTTATAGAGATAGCGGTGTAGTTATTTCCATGTGTAAAGAAATAGCTTTGTAGATATTTCCGTGTATATGCAGATACCTGTGTAGATATTTCCAGTTTCATGCAGATAGCGGTGTAGATATTTCCATGTTCAAACAGATAGCGGTGTAGTTATTTCCATGTTCATACAGATAGCGGTGTAGATATTTCCATGTTTATACAGATAGCGGTGAAGATGTATGCATGTTTGCACAGATAGCGGTGTAGATATTTCCATGTTCATACAGATAGTGATGTAGATATTTCCATGTTCATACAGATAGTGGTGTAGATATTTCCATGTTCATACAGATAGCGGTGTAGATATTTCCATGTTCATACAGATAGCGGTGTAGATATTTCCATGTTCATCCAGAAGGCTGTGTAGATATTTCCATGTTCATACACATAGCGGTGCTGATATTTCCATGTTTATACAGGTAGCGGTGTAGATATTTCCATGTTCATACAGATAGCGGTGTAGATATTTCCATGTTTATACAGATAGCGGTGTAGATATTTCCATGTTTATAGAGATAGCGGTGTAGATATCTCCATCTTTATACAGTTGGCAGTGTATATATTTATATGTTCATACAGATGGCGGTGCAGATATTTCCATGTTCATACAGATGGCGGTGTAGATATTTCCATGTTTATAGAGATAGCGGTGTGGTTATTTCCAAGTGTAAAGAAATAGCTTTGTAGATATTTCCGTGTATATGCAGATAGCTGTGTAGATATTTCCATTTTCATGCAGATAGCGGTGTAGATATTTCCATGTTCAAACAGATAGCGGTGTAGATATTTCCATGTTCATACAGATAGCGGTGTAGATATTTCCATGTTTATACAGATAGCGGTGAAGATGTATGCATGTTTGCACAGATAGCGGTGTAGATATTTCCATGTTCATACAGATAGCGGTGTAGATATTTCCATGTTCATGCAGATAGTGGTGTAGATATTTCCATGTTCATACAGATAGCGGTGCTGATATTTCCATGTTCATCCAGATGGCTGTGTAGATATATCTATGTTCATACAGATGGTATTGAAGATATTTCCATGTTCATACAGATATCGGTGTAGATATTTCCATGTTCATACACATAGCAGTGTAGGTATTTCCATGTTCATACAGATAGCGGTGCTGATATTTCCATGTTTGTACAGGTAGCGGTGTAGATATTTCCATGTTTATACAGATAGTGGTGTAGATATTTCCATGTTTATACAGATAGCGGTGTAGATATTTCCATGTTTATACAGATAGTGGTGTAGATATTTCCATGTTTATAGAGATAGCGGTGTAGTTATTTCCATTTGTAAAGAGATAGCTTTGTAGATATTTCCATGTATATGCAGATAGCTGTGTAGATATTTCCATTTTCATGCAGATAGCGGTGTAGATATTTCCATGTTCATACAGATAGCGGTGTAGATATTTCCATGTTCATACAGATAGCTGTGCTGATATTTCCATGTTTATACAGGTAGCGGTGTAGATATTTCCATGTTTATACAGGTAGCGGTGTAGATATTTCCATGTTTATACAGATAGCGGTGTAGATATTTCCATGTTTATACAGATAGCGGTGTAGATATGTCCATCTTAATAGAGGTGGCGGTGTAGATATTTATATGTTCATAAAGATGGCGGTGCAGATATTTCCATGTTCATACAGATGGTGGTGTAGATATTTCTATGTTTATAGAGATAGCGGTGTAGTTATTTCCATGTGTAAAGAAATAGCTTTGTAGATATTTCCGTGTATATGCAGATACCGGTGTAGATATTTCCATTTTCATGCAGATAGCGGTGTAGATATTTCCATGTTCAAACAGATAGCGGTGTAGTTATTTCCATGTTCATACAGATAGCGGTGTAGATATTTCCATGTTCATACAGATAACGGTGTAGATATTTCCATGTTCATCCAGAAGGCTGTGTAGATATTTCCATGTTCATACGCATAGCGGTGCTGATATTTCCATGTTTATACAGGTAGCGGTGTAGATATTTCCATGTTCATACAGATAGCGATGTAGATATTTCCATGTTCATACAGATAGCGGTGTAGATATTTCCATGTTCATACAGATGGCGGTGTAGATATTTCCATGTTTATAGAGATAGCGGTGTAGTTATTTCCATGTGTAAAGAAATAGCTTTGTAGATATTTCCGTGTATATGCAGATAGCTGTGTAGATATTTCCATTTTCATGCAGATAGCGGTGTAGATATTTCCATGTTCAAACAGATAGCGGTGTAGATATTTCCATGTTCATACAGATAGCGGTGTAGATATTTCCATGTTTATACAGATAGCGGTGAAGATGTATGCATGTTTGCACAGATAGCGGTGTAGATATTTCCATGTTCATACAGATAGCGGTGTAGACATTTCCATGTTCATGCAAATAGTGGTGTAGATATTTCCATGTTCATACAGATAGCGGTGTAGCTATTTCCATGTTCATACAGATAGCGGTGTAGATATTTCCATGTTCATCCAGAAGGCTGTGAAGATATTTCCATGTTCATACAGATAGCGGTGCTGATATTTCCATGTTTATGCAGGTAGCGCTGTAGATATTTCCATGTTCATACAGATAGCGGTGTAGATATTTCCATGTTCATACAGATAGCGGTGTAGATATTTCCATGTTCATGCAGATAGTGGTGTAGATATTTCCATGTTTATGCAGATAGCGGAGTAGATATCTCCATCTTAATACAGATGGCGGTGTAGATATTTATATGATCATACAGATGGCGGTGCAGATATTTCCATGTTCATACAGATGGCGGTGTAGATATTTCCATGTTTATAGAGATAGCGGTGTAGTTATTTCCATGTGTAAAGAGATAGCTGTATAGATATTTCCATGTATATGCAGATAGCTTTGTAGATATTTCCATTTTCATGCAGATAGCGGTGTAGATATTTCCATGTTCAAACAGATAGCGGTGTAGATAGTTCCATGTTCATACAGATAGCAGTGTAGATATTTCCATGTTTAAACCGATAGTGGTGAAGATGTATACATGTTTACACAGATAGCGGTGTAGATATTTCCATGCTCATACAGATAGCGTTGTAGATATTTCCGTGTTCATCCAGATGTCTGTGTAGATATATCCATGTTCATACAGATGGCGGTGAAGATATTTCCATGTTCATACAGATAGCGGTGTAGATATTTCCATGTTCATACAGATAGCGGTGTAGCTATTTCCATGTTCATACAGACAGCGGTGCTGATATTTCCATGTTCATCCAGATGGCTGTGTGGATATATCTATGTTCATACAGAAGGTATTGAAGATATTTCCATGTTCATACAGATATCGGTGTAGATATTTCCATGCTCATTCAGATAGCAGTGTAGGTATTTCCATGTTCATACAGATAGCGGTGCTGATATTTCCATGTTTGTACAGGTAGCGGTGTAGATATTTCCATGTTTATACAGATAGTGGTGTAGATATTTCCATGTTTATAGAGATAGCGGTGTAGATATTTCCATGTTTATACAGATAGTGGTGTAGACATTTCCATGTTTATAGAGATAGCGGTGTAGTTATTTCCATTTGTAAAGAGATAGCTTTGTAGATATTTCCATGTATATGCAGATAGCTGTGTAGATATTTCCATTTTCATGCAGATAGCGGTGTAGATATTTCCATGTTCATACAGATAGCGGTGTAGATATTTCCATTTTCATACAGATAGCTGTGCTGATATTTCCATGTTTATACAGGGAGCGGTGTAGATATTTCCATATTTATACAGATAGCGGTGTAGATATTTCCATGTTTATACAGATAGCGGTGTAGATATTTCCATGTTTATACAGATAGCGGTGTAGATATCTCCATCTTAATAGAGATGGCGGTGTAGATATTTATATGTTCATACAGATGGCGGTGCAGATATTTCCATGTTCATACAGATGGTGGTGTAGATATTTCCATGTTTATAGAGATAGCGGTGTAGTTATTTCCATGTGTAAAGAAATAGCTTTGTAGATATTTCCGTGTATATGCAGATACCTGTGTAGATATTTCCAGTTTCATGCAGATAGCGGTGTAGATATTTCCATGTTCAAACAGATAGCGGTGTAGTTATTTCCATGTTCATACAGATAGCGGTGTAGATATTTCCATGTTTATACAGATAGCGGTGAAGATGTATGCATGTTTGCACAGATAGCGGTGTAGATATTTCCATGTTCATACAGATAGTGATGTAGATATTTCCATGTTCATACAGATAGTGGTGTAGATATTTCCATGTTCATACAGATAGCGGTGTAGATATTTCCATGTTCATACAGATAGCGGTGTAGATATTTCCATGTTCATCCAGAAGGCTGTGTAGATATTTCCATGTTCATACACATAGCGGTGCTGATATTTCCATGTTTATACAGGTAGCGGTGTAGATATTTCCATGTTCATACAGATAGCGGTGTAGATATTTCCATGTTTATACAGATAGCGGTGTAGATATTTCCATGTTTATAGAGATAGCGGTGTAGATATCTCCATCTTTATACAGTTGGCAGTGTATATATTTATATGTTCATACAGATGGCGGTGCAGATATTTCCATGTTCATACAGATGGCGGTGTAGATATTTCCATGTTTATAGAGATAGCGGTGTGGTTATTTCCAAGTGTAAAGAAATAGCTTTGTAGATATTTCCGTGTATATGCAGATAGCTGTGTAGATATTTCCATTTTCATGCAGATAGCGGTGTAGATATTTCCATGTTCAAACAGATAGCGGTGTAGATATTTCCATGTTCATACAGATAGCGGTGTAGATATTTCCATGTTTATACAGATAGCGGTGAAGATGTATGCATGTTTGCACAGATAGCGGTGTAGATATTTCCATGTTCATACAGATAGCGGTGTAGATATTTCCATGTTCATGCAGATAGTGGTGTAGATATTTCCATGTTCATACAGATAGCGGTGCTGATATTTCCATGTTCATCCAGATGGCTGTGTAGATATATCTATGTTCATACAGATGGTATTGAAGATATTTCCATGTTCATACAGATATCGGTGTAGATATTTCCATGTTCATACACATAGCAGTGTAGGTATTTCCATGTTCATACAGATAGCGGTGCTGATATTTCCATGTTTGTACAGGTAGCGGTGTAGATATTTCCATGTTTATACAGATAGTGGTGTAGATATTTCCATGTTTATACAGATAGCGGTGTAGATATTTCCATGTTTATACAGATAGTGGTGTAGATATTTCCATGTTTATAGAGATAGCGGTGTAGTTATTTCCATTTGTAAAGAGATAGCTTTGTAGATATTTCCATGTATATGCAGATAGCTGTGTAGATATTTCCATTTTCATGCAGATAGCGGTGTAGATATTTCCATGTTCATACAGATAGCGGTGTAGATATTTCCATGTTCATACAGATAGCTGTGCTGATATTTCCATGTTTATACAGGTAGCGGTGTAGATATTTCCATGTTTATACAGGTAGCGGTGTAGATATTTCCATGTTTATACAGATAGCGGTGTAGATATTTCCATGTTTATACAGATAGCGGTGTAGATATGTCCATCTTAATAGAGGTGGCGGTGTAGATATTTATATGTTCATAAAGATGGCGGTGCAGATATTTCCATGTTCATACAGATGGTGGTGTAGATATTTCTATGTTTATAGAGATAGCGGTGTAGTTATTTCCATGTGTAAAGAAATAGCTTTGTAGATATTTCCGTGTATATGCAGATACCGGTGTAGATATTTCCATTTTCATGCAGATAGCGGTGTAGATATTTCCATGTTCAAACAGATAGCGGTGTAGTTATTTCCATGTTCATACAGATAGCGGTGTAGATATTTCCATGTTCATACAGATAACGGTGTAGATATTTCCATGTTCATCCAGAAGGCTGTGTAGATATTTCCATGTTCATACACATAGCGGTGCTGATATTTCCATGTTTATACAGGTAGCGGTGTAGATATTTCCATGTTCATACAGATAGCGATGTAGATATTTCCATGTTCATACAGATAGCGGTGTAGATATTTCCATGTTCATACAGATGGCGGTGTAGATATTTCCATGTTTATAGAGATAGCGGTGTAGTTATTTCCATGTGTAAAGAAATAGCTTTGTAGATATTTCCGTGTATATGCAGATAGCTGTGTAGATATTTCCATTTTCATGCAGATAGCGGTGTAGATATTTCCATGTTCAAACAGATAGCGGTGTAGATATTTCCATGTTCATACAGATAGCGGTGTAGATATTTCCATGTTTATACAGATAGCGGTGAAGATGTATGCATGTTTGCACAGATAGCGGTGTAGATATTTCCATGTTCATACAGATAGCGGTGTAGACATTTCCATGTTCATGCAAATAGTGGTGTAGATATTTCCATGTTCATACAGATAGCGGTGTAGCTATTTCCATGTTCATACAGATAGCGGTGTAGATATTTCCATGTTCATCCAGAAGGCTGTGAAGATATTTCCATGTTCATACAGATAGCGGTGCTGATATTTCCATGTTTATGCAGGTAGCGCTGTAGATATTTCCATGTTCATACAGATAGCGGTGTAGATATTTCCATGTTCATACAGATAGCGGTGTAGATATTTCCATGTTCATGCAGATAGTGGTGTAGATATTTCCATGTTTATGCAGATAGCGGAGTAGATATCTCCATCTTAATACAGATGGCGGTGTAGATATTTATATGATCATACAGATGGCGGTGCAGATATTTCCATGTTCATACAGATGGCGGTGTAGATATTTCCATGTTTATAGAGATAGCGGTGTAGTTATTTCCATGTGTAAAGAGATAGCTGTATAGATATTTCCATGTATATGCAGATAGCTTTGTAGATATTTCCATTTTCATGCAGATAGCGGTGTAGATATTTCCATGTTCAAACAGATAGCGGTGTAGATAGTTCCATGTTCATACAGATAGCAGTGTAGATATTTCCATGTTTAAACCGATAGTGGTGAAGATGTATACATGTTTACACAGATAGCGGTGTAGATATTTCCATGCTCATACAGATAGCGTTGTAGATATTTCCGTGTTCATCCAGATGTCTGTGTAGATATATCCATGTTCATACAGATGGCGGTGAAGATATTTCCATGTTCATACAGATAGCGGTGTAGATATTTCCATGTTCATACAGATAGCGGTGTAGCTATTTCCATGTTCATACAGACAGCGGTGCTGATATTTCCATGTTCATCCAGATGGCTGTGTGGATATATCTATGTTCATACAGAAGGTATTGAAGATATTTCCATGTTCATACAGATATCGGTGTAGATATTTCCATGCTCATTCAGATAGCAGTGTAGGTATTTCCATGTTCATACAGATAGCGGTGCTGATATTTCCATGTTTGTACAGGTAGCGGTGTAGATATTTCCATGTTTATACAGATAGTGGTGTAGATATTTCCATGTTTATAGAGATAGCGGTGTAGATATTTCCATGTTTATACAGATAGTGGTGTAGACATTTCCATGTTTATAGAGATAGCGGTGTAGTTATTTCCATTTGTAAAGAGATAGCTTTGTAGATATTTCCATGTATATGCAGATAGCTGTGTAGATATTTCCATTTTCATGCAGATAGCGGTGTAGATATTTCCATGTTCATACAGATAGCGGTGTAGATATTTCCATTTTCATACAGATAGCTGTGCTGATATTTCCATGTTTATACAGGGAGCGGTGTAGATATTTCCATATTTATACAGATAGCGGTGTAGATATTTCCATGTTTATACAGATAGCGGTGTAGATATTTCCATGTTTATACAGATAGCGGTGTAGATATCTCCATCTTAATAGAGATGGCGGTGTAGATATTTATATGTTCATACAGATGGCGGTGCAGATATTTCCATGTTCATACAGATGGTGGTGTAGATATTTCCATGTTTATAGAGATAGCGGTGTAGTTATTTCCATGTGTAAAGAAATAGCTTTGTAGATATTTCCGTGTATATGCAGATACCTGTGTAGATATTTCCAGTTTCATGCAGATAGCGGTGTAGATATTTCCATGTTCAAACAGATAGCGGTGTAGTTATTTCCATGTTCATACAGATAGCGGTGTAGATATTTCCATGTTTATACAGATAGCGGTGAAGATGTATGCATGTTTGCACAGATAGCGGTGTAGATATTTCCATGTTCATACAGATAGTGATGTAGATATTTCCATGTTCATACAGATAGTGGTGTAGATATTTCCATGTTCATACAGATAGCGGTGTAGATATTTCCATGTTCATAGAGATAGCGGTGTAGATATTTCCATGTTCATCCAGAAGGCTGTGTAGATATTTCCATGTTCATACACATAGCGGTGCTGATATTTCCATGTTTATACAGGTAGCGGTGTAGATATTTCCATGTTCATACAGATAGCGGTGTAGATATTTCCATGTTTATACAGATAGCGGTGTAGATATTTCCATGTTTATAGAGATAGCGGTGTAGATATCTCCATCTTTATACAGATGGCAGTGTATATATTTATATGTTCATACAGATGGCGGTGCAGATATTTCCATGTTCATACAGATGGCGGTGTAGATATTTCCATGTTTATAGAGATAGCGGTGTGGTTATTTCCAAGTGTAAAGAAATAGCTTTGTAGATATTTCCGTGTATATGCAGATAGCTGTGTAGATATTTCCATTTTCATGCAGATAGCGGTGTAGATATTTCCATCTTCAAACAGATAGCGGTGTAGATATTTCCATGTTCATACAGATAGCGGTGTAGATATTTCCATGTTTATACAGATAGCGGTGAAGATGTATGCATGTTTGCACAGATAGCGGTGTAGATATTTCCATGTTCATACAGATAGCGGTGTAGATATTTCCATGTTCATGCAGATAGTGGTGTAGATATTTCCATGTTCATACAGATAGCGGTGTAGATATTTCCATGTTCATACAGATAGCGGTGTAGATATTTCCATGTTCATCCAGAAGGCTGTGTAGATATTTCCATGTTCATACATATAGCGGTGCTGATATTTCCATGTTTATACAGGTAGCGGTGAAGATGTATTCATGTTTACACAGATAGCGGTGTAGATATTTCCATGTTCATTCAGATAGCGGTGTAGATATTTCCATGCTCATCCAGATGGCTGTGTAGATATATCCATGTTCATACAGATGGCGGTGAAGATATTTCCACGTTCATACAGATAGCGGTGCAGATCTTTCCATGTTCATACAGATAGCGGTGTAGATATTTCCATGTTCATTCAGATAGAGGTGTAGCTATTTCCATGTTCATACAGATTGCGGTGTAGATATTTCCATGTTCATCCAGATGGCTGTGTAGATATATCCATGTTCATACAAATGGCGGTGAAGATATTTCCATGTTCATACAGATAGCGGTGTAGATATTTCCATGTTCATACAGATAGCGGTGTAGATATTTCCATGTTTATACAGATAGCGGTGTAGATATTTCCATGTTTATAGAGATAGCGGTGTAGATATCTCCATCTTTATACAGATGGCAGTGTATATATTTATATGTTCATACAGATGGCGGTGCAGATATTTCCATGTTCATACAGATGGCGGTGTAGATATTTCCATGTTTATAGAGATAGCGGTGTGGTTATTTCCAAGTGTAAAGAAATAGCTTTGTAGATATTTCCGTGTATATGCAGATAGCTGTGTAGATATTTCCATTTTCATGCAGATAGCGGTGTAGATATTTCCATGTTCAAACAGATAGCGGTGTAGATATTTCCATGTTCATACAGATAGCGGTGTAGATATTTCCATGTTTATACAGATAGCGGTGAAGATGTATGCATGTTTGCACAGATAGCGGTGTAGATATTTCCATGTTCATACAGATAGCGGTGTAGATATTTCCATGTTCATGCAGATAGTGGTGTAGATCTTTCCATGTTCATACAGATAGCGGTGTAGATATTTCCATGTTTATACAGATAGCGGTGAAGATGTATGCATGTTTGCACAGATAGCGGTGTAGATATTTCCATGTTCATACAGATAGCGGTGTAGATATTTCCATGTTCATGCAGATAGTCGTGTAGATCTTTCCATGTTCATACAGATTGCGGTGTAGATATTTCCATATTCATCCAGATGGCTGTGTAGATATATCCATGTTCATGCAGATGGCGGTGAATATATTTCCATGTTCATAGAGATAGCGGTGTAGATATTTCCATGTTCATTCAGATAGCGGTGTAGATATTTCCATGTTCATACAGATAGCGGAGTAGCTATTTCCATGTTCATACAGATAGCGGTGTAGATATTTCCATGTTCATCCAGATGGGTGTGTAGATAAATCCATGTTCATACAGATGGCGGTGAAGATATTTCCATGTTCATACAGATAGCGGTGTAGATATTTCCGTGTGTATACAGATATCGGTGTAGATATTTCCATGTTTATACAGATAGCGGAGTAGATATCTGCATCTTAATACAGATGGCGGTGTAGATATTTATATGAACATACAGATGGCGGTGCAGATATTTCCATGTTCATACAGATGGCGGTGTAGATATTTCCATGTTTATAGAGATAGCGGTGTAGTTATTTCCATGTGTAAAGAGATAGCTGTATAGATATTTCCATGTATATGCAGATAGCTTTGTAGATATTTCCATTTTCATGCAGATAGCGGTGTAGATATTTCCATGTTCAAACAGATAGCGGTGTAGGTAGTTCCATGTTCATACAGATAGCAGTGTAGATATTTCCATGTTTAAACAGATAGTGGTGAAGATGTATACATGTTTACACAGATAGCGTTGTAGATATTTCCATGCTCATACAGATAGCGGTGTAGATATTTCCGTGTTCATCCAGATGGCTGTGTAGATATATCCATGTTCATACAGATGGCGGCGAAGATATTTCCATGTTCATACAGATAGCGGTGCAGATATTTCCATGTTCATACAGATAGCGGTGTTGATATTTCCATGTTCATACAGACAGCGGTGCTGATATTTCTATGTTCATCCAGATGGCTGTGTAGATATATCTATGTTCATACAGATTGTGGTGAAGATATTTCCATGTTCATACAGATATCGGTGTAGATATTTCCATGTTCATACATACAGCAGTGTAGGTATTTCCATGTTCATACAGATAGCGGTGCTGATATTTCCATGTTTGTACAGGTAGCGGTGTAGATATTTCCATGTTTATACAGATAGTGGTGTAGATATTTCCATGTTTATACAGATAGCGGTGTAGATATTTCCATGTTTATACAGATAGTGGTGTAGATATTTCCATGTTTATAGAGATAGCGGTGTAGTTATTTCCATTTGTAAAGAGATAGCTTTGTAGATATTTCCATGTATATGCAGATAGCTGTGTAGATATTTCCAATTTCATGCAGATAGCGGTGTAGATATTTCCATGTTCATACAGATAGCGGTGTAGATATTTCCATTTTCATACAGATAGCTGTGCTGATATTTCCATGTTTATACAGGGAGCGGTGTAGATATTTCCATATTTATACAGATAGCGGTGTAGATATTTCCATGTTTATACAGATAGCGGTGTAGATATTTCCATGTTTATACAGATAGCGGTGTAGATATCTCCATCTTAATAGAGATGGCGGTGTAGATATTTATATGTTCATACAGATGGCGGTGCAGATATTTCCATGTTCATACAGATGGTGGTGTAGATATTTCCATGTTTATAGAGATAGCGGTGTAGTTATTTCCATGTGTAAAGAAATAGCTTTGTAGATATTTCCGTGTATATGCAGATACCTGTGTAGATATTTCCAGTTTCATGCAGATAGCGGTGTAGATATTTCCATGTCCAAACAGATAGCGGTGTAGTTATTTCCATGTTCATACAGATAGCGGTGTAGATATTTCCATGTTTATACAGATAGCGGTGAAGATGTATGCATGTTTGCACAGATAGCGGTGTAGATATTTCCATGTTCATACAGATAGTGATGTAGATATTTCCATGTTCATACAGTTAGTGGTGTAGATATTTCCATGTTCATACAGATAGCGGTGTAGATATTTCCATGTTCATACAGATAGCGGTGTAGATATTTCCATGTTCATCCAGAAGGCTGTGTAGTTATTTCCATGTTCATACACATAGCGGTGCTGATATTTCCATGTTTATACAGGTAGCGGTGTAGATATTTCCATGTTCATACAGATAGCGGTGTAGATATTTCCATGTTTATACAGATAGCGGTGTAGATATTTCCATGTTTATAGAGATAGCGGTGTAGATATCTCCATCTTTATACAGATGGCAGTGTATATATTTATATGTTCATACAGATGGCGGTGCAGATATTTCCATGTTCATACAGATGGCGGTGTAGATATTTCCATGTTTATAGAGATAGCGGTGTGGTTATTTCCAAGTGTAAAGAAATAGCTTTGTAGATATTTCCGTGTATATGCAGATAGCTGTGTAGATATTTCCATTTTCATGCAGATAGCGGTGTAGGTATTTCCATGTTCAAACAGATAGCGGTGTAGATATTTCCATGTTCATACAGATAGCGGTGTAGATATTTCCATGTTTATACAGATAGCGGTGAAGATGTATGCATGTTTGCACAGATAGCGGTGTAGATATTTCCATGTTCATACAGTTAGCGGTGTAGATATTTCCATGTTCATGCAGATAGTGGTGTAGATATTTCCATGTTCATACAGATAGCGGTGTAGATATTTCCATGTTCATACAGATAGCGGTGTAGATATTTCCATGTTCATCCAGTAGGCTGTGTAGATATTTCCATGTTCATACAGATAGCGGTGCTGATATTTCCATGTTTATACAGGTAGCGGTGAAGATGTATTCATGTTTACACAGATAGCGGTGTAGATATTTCCATGTTCATTCAGATAGCGGTGTAGATATTTCCATGCTCATCCAGATGGCTGTGTAGATATATCCATGTTCATACAGATGGCGGTGAAGATATTTCCATGTTCATACAGATAGCGGTGTAGATCTTTCCATGTTCATACAGATAGCGGTGTAGATATTTCCATGTTCATTCAGATAGAGGTGTAGCTATTTCCATGTTCATACAGATTGCGGTGTAGATATTTCCATGTTCATCCAGATGGCTGTGTAGATATATCCATGTTCATACAAATGGCGGTGAAGATATTTCCATGTTCATACAGATAGCGGTGTAGATATTTCCATGTTCATACAGATAGTGGTGTAGATATTTCCATGTTCATACATATAGCGGTGTAGCTATTTCCATGTTCATACAGATAGTGGTGTAGATATTTCCATGTTCATCCAGATGGCTGTGTAGATATTTCCATGTTCATACAGATAGCGGTGCTGATATTTCCATGTTTATACAGGTAGCGGTGTAGATATTTGCATGTTTACACAGATAGCGGTGAAGATGTATGCATGTTAACACAGATAGCGGTGTAGATATTTCCATGTTCATACAGATAGCGGTGTAGATATTTCCATATTCATCCAGATGGCTGTGTAGATATATCCATGTTCATGCAGATGGCGGTGAATATATTTCCATGTTCATAGAGATAGCGGTGTAGATATTTCCATGTTCATTCAGATAGCGGTGTAGATATTTCCATGTTCATACAGATAGCGGAGTAGCTATTTCCATGTTCATACAGATAGCGGTGTAGATATTTCCATGTTCATCCAGATGGGTGTGTAGATAAATCCATGTTCATACAGATGGCGGTGAAGATATTTCCATGTTGATACAGATAGCGGTGTAGATATTTCCGTGTGTATACAGATATCGGTGTAGATATTTCCATGTTTATACAGATAGCGGAGTAGATATCTGCATCTTAATACAGATGGCGGTGTAGATATTTATATGAACATACAGATGGCGGTGCAGATATTTCCATGTTCATACAGATGGCGGTGTAGATATTTCCATGTTTATAGAGATAGCGGTGTAGTTATTTCCATGTGTAAAGAGATAGCTGTATAGATATTTCCATGTATATGCAGATAGCTTTGTAGATATTTCCATTTTCATGCAGATAGCGGTGTAGATATTTCCATGTTCAAACAGATAGCGGTGTAGGTAGTTCCATGTTCATACAGATAGCAGTGTAGATATTTCCATGTTTAAACAGATAGTGGTGAAGATGTATACATGTTTACACAGATAGCGTTGTAGATATTTCCATGCTCATACAGATAGCGGTGTAGATATTTCCGTGTTCATCCAGATGGCTGTGTAGATATATCCATGTTCATACAGATGGCGGCGAAGATATTTCCATGTTCATACAGATAGCGGTGCAGATATTTCCATGTTCATACAGATAGCGGTGTTGATATTTCCATGTTCATACAGACAGCGGTGCTGATATTTCCATGTTCATCCAGATGGCTGTGTAGATATATCTATGTTCATACAGATTGTGGTGAAGATATTTCCATGTTCATACAGATATCCGTGTAGATATTTCCATGTTCATACATACAGCAGTGTAGGTATTTCCATGTTCATACAGATAGCGGTGCTGATATTTCCATGTTTGTACAGGTAGCGGTGTAGATATTTCCATGTTTATACAGATAGTGGTGTAGATATTTCCATGTTTATACAGATAGCGGTGTAGATATTTCCATGTTTATACAGATAGTGGTGTAGATATTTCCATGTTTATAGAGATAGCGGTGTAGTTATTTCCATTTGTAAAGAGATAGCTTTGTAGATATTTCCATGTATATGCAGATAGCTGTGTAGATATTTCCAATTTCATGCAGATAGCGGTGTAGATATTTCCATGTTCATACAGATAGCGGTGTAGATATTTCCATTTTCATACAGATAGCTGTGCTGATATTTCCATGTTTATACAGGGAGCGGTGTAGATATTTCCATATTTATACAGATAGCGGTGTAGATATTTCCATGTTTATACAGATAGCGGTGTAGATATTTCCATGTTTATACAGATAGCGGTGTAGATATCTCCAACTTAATAGAGATGGCGGTGTAGATATTTATATGTTCATACAGATGGCGGTGCAGATATTTCCATGTTCATACAGATGGTGGTGTAGATATTTCCATGTTTATAGAGATAGCGGTGTAGTTATTTCCATGTGTAAAGAAATAGCTTTGTAGATATTTCCGTGTATATGCAGATACCTGTGTAGATATTTCCAGTTTCATGCAGATAGCGGTGTAGATATTTCCATGTTCAAACAGATAGCGGTGTAGTTATTTCCATGTTCATACAGATAGCGGTGTAGATATTTCCATGTTTATACAGATAGCGGTGAAGATGTATGCATGTTTGCACAGATAGCGGTGTAGATATTTCCATGTTCATACAGATAGTGATGTAGATATTTCCATGTTCATACAGATAGTGGTGTAGATATTTCCATGTTCATACAGATAGCGGTGTAGATATTTCCATGTTCATACAGATAGCGGTGTAGATATTTCCATGTTCATCCAGAAGGCTGTGTAGTTATTTCCATGTTCATACACATAGCGGTGCTGATATTTCCATGTTTATACAGGTAGCGGTGTAGATATTTCCATGTTCATACAGATAGCGGTGTAGATATTTCCATGTTTATACAGATAGCGGTGTAGATATTTCCATGTTTATAGAGATAGCGGTGTAGATATCTCCATCTTTATACAGATGGCAGTGTATATATTTATATGTTCATACAGATGGCGGTGCAGATATTTCCATGTTCATACAGATGGCGGTGTAGATATTTCCATGTTTATAGAGATAGCGGTGTGGTTATTTCCAAGTGTAAAGAAATAGCTTTGTAGATATTTCCGTGTATATGCAGATAGCTGTGTAGATATTTCCATTTTCATGCAGATAGCGGTGTAGATATTTCCATGTTCAAACAGATAGCGGTGTAGATATTTCCATGTTCATACAGATAGCGGTGTAGATATTTCCATGTTTATACAGATAGCGGTGAAGATGTATGCATGTTTGCACAGATAGCGGTGTAGATATTTCCATGTTCATACAGATAGCGGTGTAGATATTTCCATGTTCATGCAGATAGTGGTGTAGATATTTCCATGTTCATACAGATAGCGGTGTAGATATTTCCATGTTCATACAGATAGCGGTGTAGATATTTCCATGTTCATCCAGTAGGCTGTGTAGATATTTCCATGTTCATACAGATAGCGGTGCTGATATTTCCATGTTTATACAGGTAGCGGTGAAGATGTATTCATGTTTACACAGATAGCGGTGTAGATATTTCCATGTTCATTCAGATAGCGGGGTAGATATTTCCATGCTCATCCAGATGGCTGTGTAGATATATCCATGTTCATACAGATGGCGGTGAAGATATTTCCATGTTCATACAGATAGCGGTGTAGATCTTTCCATGTTCATACAGATAGCGGTGTAGATATTTCCATGTTCATTCAGATAGAGGTGTAGCTATTTCCATGTTCATACAGATTGCGGTGTAGATATTTCCATGTTCATCCAGATGGCTGTGTAGATATATCCATGTTCATACAAATGGCGGTGAAGATATTTCCATGTTCATACAGATAGCGGTGTAGATATTTCCATGTTCATACAGATAGTGGTGTAGATATTTCCATGTTCATACATATAGCGGTGTAGCTATTTCCATGTTCATACAGATAGTGGTGTAGATATTTCCATGTTCATCCAGATGGCTGTGTAGATATTTCCATGTTCATACAGATAGCGGTGCTGATATTTCCATGTTTATACAGGTAGCGGTGTAGATATTTGCATGTTTACACAGATAGCGGTGAAGATGTATGCATGTTAACACAGATAGCGGTGTAGATATTTCCATGTTCATACAGATAGCGGTGTAGATATTTCCATATTCATCCAGATGGCTGTGTAGATATATCCATGTTCATGCAGATGGCGGTGAATATATTTCCATGTTCATAGAGATAGCGGTGTAGATATTTCCATGTTCATTCAGATAGCGGTGTAGATATTTCCATGTTCATACAGATAGTGGAGTAGCTATTTCCATGTTCATACAGATAGCTGTGTAGATATTTCCATGTTCATCCAGATGGGTGTGTAGATAAATCCATGTTCATACAGATGGCGGTGAGATATTTCCATGTTCATACAGATAGCGGTGTAGATATTTCCGTGTGTATACAGATATCGGTGTAGATATTTCCATGTTTATACAGATAGCGGAGTAGATATCTGCATCTTAATACAGATGGCGGTGTAGATATTTATATGAACATACAGATGGCGGTGCAGATATTTCCATGTTCATACAGATGGCGGTGTAGATATTTCCATGTTTATAGAGATAGCGGTGTAGTTATTTCCATGTGTAAAGAGATAGCTGTATAGATATTTCCATGTATATGCAGATAGCTTTGTAGATATTTCCATTTTCATGCAGATAGCGGTGTAGATATTTCCATGTTCAAACAGATAGCGGTGTAGGTAGTTCCATGTTCATACAGATAGCAGTGTAGATATTTCCATGTTTAAACAGATAGTGGTGAAGATGTATACATGTTTACACAGATAGCGTTGTAGATATTTCCATGCTCATACAGATAGCGGTGTAGATATTTCCGTGTTCATCCAGATGGCTGTGTAGATATATCCATGTTCATACAGATGGCGGCGAAGATATTTCCATGTTCATACAGATAGCGGTGCAGATATTTACATGTTCATACAGATAGCGGTGTTGATATTTCCATGTTCATACAGACAGCGGTGCTGATATTTCCATGTTCATCCAGATGGCTGTGTAGATATATCTATGTTCATACAGATTGTGGTGAAGATATTTCCATGTTCATACAGATATCGGTGTAGATATTTCCATGTTCATACATACAGCAGTGTAGGTATTTCCATGTTCATACAGATAGCGGTGCTGATATTTCCATGTTTATACAGGTAGCGGTGTAGATATTTCCACGTTTATACAGATAGTGGTGTAGATATTTCCATGTTTATACAGATAGCGGTGTAGATATTTATATGTTTATACAGATAGTGGTGTAGATATTTCCATGTTTATAGAGATAGCGGTGTAGATATTTCCATGTGTAAAGAGATAGCTTTGTAGATATTTCCATGTATATGCAGATAGCTGTGTAGATATTTCCATTTTCATGCAGATAGCGGTGTAGATATTTCCATGTTCATACAGATAGCGGTGTAGATATTTCCATGTTCATACAGATAGCGGTGCTGATATTTCCATGTTTATACAGGTAGCGGTGTAGATATTTCCATGTTTATACAGATAGCGGTGTAGATATTTCCATGTTTATACAGATAGCGGTGTAGATATTTCCATGTTTACACAGATAGCGGTGTAGATATCTCTATCTTAATAGAGATGGCGGTGTAGATATTTATATGTTCATACAGATGGCGGTGCAGATATTTCCATGTTCATACAGATGGTGGTGTAGATATTTCCATGTTTATAAAGATAGCGGTGTAGTTATTTCCATGTGTAAAGAAATAGCTTTGTATATATTTCCGTGTATATGTAGATAGCTGTGTAGATATTTCCATTTTCATGCAGATAGCGGTGTAGATATTTCCATGTTCAAACAGATAGCGGTGTAGATATTTCCATGTTCATACAGATAGCGGTGCAGATATTTCCATGTTTATACAGATAGCGGTGAAGATGTATGCATGTTTGCACAGATAGTGGTGTAGATATTTCCATTTTCATTCAGATAGCGGTGTAGATATTTCCATATTCATCCAGATGGCTGTGTACATATATCCATGTTCATACAGATGGCGGTGAAGATATTTCCATGTTCATACAGATAGCGGTGTAGATATTTCCATGTTCATACAGATAGCGGTGTAGATATTTCCATGTTCATACAGATAGCGGTGTAGCTATTTAAATGTTCATACAGATAGCGGTGTAGATATTCCATGTTCATCCAGATGGGTGTGTAGATAAATCCATGTTCATACAGATGGCGGTGAAGATATTTCCATGTTCATACAGATGGCGTTGTAGATATTTCCATGTTTATACAGATATCGGTGTAGATATTTCCATGTTTATGCAGATAGCGGAGTAGATATCTCCATCTTAATACAGATGGCGTTGTAGATATTTATATGGTCATACAGATGGCGTTGCAGATATTTCCATGTTCATACAGATGGCGGTGTAGATATTTCCATGTTTATAGAGATAGCGGTGTAGTTATTTCCATGTGTAAAGAGATAGCTGTATAGATATTTCCATGTATATGCAGATAGCTTTGTAGATATTTCCATTTTCATGCAGATAGCGGTGTAGATATTTCCATGTTCAAACAGATAGCGGTGTAGATATTTCCATGTTCATACAGATAGCACTGTAGATATTTCCATGTTAAAACAGATAGTGGTGAAGATGTATACATGTTTACACAGATAGCGGTGTAGATATTTACATTCTCATACAGATAGCGGTGTAAATATTTCCGTGTTCATCCAGATGGCTGTGTAGATATATCCATGTTCATACAGATGGCGGTGAAGATATTTCCATGTTCATACAGATAGCGGTGTAGATATTTCCATGTTCATACAGATAGCGGTGTAGATATTTCCATGTTCATACAGATAGCGGTGTAGCTATTTCCATGTTCATACACACAGCGGTGCTGATATTTCCATGTTCATCCAGATGGCTGTGTAGATATATCTATGTTCATATAGATGGTATTGAAGATATTTCCATGTTCATACAGATATCGGTGTAGGTATTTCCATGTTCATACAGATAGCAGTGTAGGTATTTCCATGTTCATACAGATAGCGGTGCTGATATTTCCATGTTTGTACAGGTAGCGGTGTAGATATTTCCATGTTTATACAGATAGTGGTGTAGATATTTCCATGTTTATACAGATAGCGGTGTAGATATTTCCATGTTTATACAGATAGTGGTGTAGATATTTCCATGTTTATAGAGATAGCGGTGTAGTTATTTCCATGTGTAAAGAGATAGCTTTGTAGATATTTCCATGTATATGCAGATTGCTGTGTAGATATTTCCATTTTCATCCAGATAGCGGTGTAGATATTTCCATGTTCATACAGATAGCGGTGTAGATATTTCCATGTTCATACAGATAGCTGTGCTGATATTTCCATGTTTATACAGGTAGCGGTGTAGATATTTCCATGTTTATACAGATAGCGGTGTAGATATTTCCATGTTTATACAGATAGCGGTGTAGATATTTCCACGTTTATACAGATAGCGGTGTTGATATCTCCATCTTCATAGAGATGACGGTGTAGATATTTGTAAGTTCATACAGATGGCGGTGCAGATATTTCCATGTTCATACAGATGGTGGTGTAGATATTTCCATGTTTATAGAGATAGCGGTGTAGTTATTTCCATGTGTAAAGAAATAGCTTTGTAGATATTTCCGTGTATATGCAGATAGCTGTGTAGATATTTCCATTTTCATGCAGATAGCGGTGTAGATATTTCCATGTTCAAACAGATAGAGGTGTAGATAGTTCCATGTTCATACAGATAGCGGTGTAGATATTTCCATGTTTATACAGATAGCGGTGAAGATGTATGCATGTTTGCACAGATAGCGGTGTAGATATTTCCATGTTCATACAGATAGCGGTGTAGATATTTCCATGTTCATACAGATAGCGGTGTAGATATTTCCATGTTCATACAGATAGCGGTGTAGATATTTCCATGTTCATCCAGAAGGCTGTGTAGATATTTCCATGTTCATACACATAGCGGTGCTGATATTTCCATGTTTATACAGGTAGCGGTGTAGATATTTCCATGTCCATAGAGATAGCGGTGCTGATATTTCCATGTTAATACAGGTAGCGGTGTAGATATTTCCGTGTTCATACAGATAGCGGTGTAGATATTTCCATGTTTATACAGATAGCGGTGAAGATGTATGCATGTTTACACAGATAGCGGTGTAGATATTTCCATGTTCATCCAGATGGCTGTGTAGATATTTCCATGTTTATACAGATAGCGGTGTAGATATTTCCATGTTTACACAGATAGCGGTGTAGATATCTCCATCTTAATAGAGATGGCGGTGTAGATATTTATATGTTCATACAGATGGCGGTGCAGATATTTCCATGTTCATACAGATGGTGGTGTAGATATTTCCATGTTTATAAAGATAGCGGTGTAGTTATTTCCATGTGTAAAGAAATAGCTTTGTATATATTTCCGTGTATATGTAGATAGCTGTGTAGATATTTCCATTTTCATGCAGATAGCGGTGTAGATATTTCCATGTTCAAAGAGATAGCGGTGTAGATATTTCCATGTTCATACAGATAGCGGTGCAGATATTTCCATGTTTATACAGATAGCGGTGAAGATGTATGCATGTTTGCACAGATAGTGGTGTAGATATTTCCATTTTCATTCAGATAGCGGTGTAGATATTTCCATATTCATCCAGATGGCTGTGTACATATATCCATGTTCATACAGACAGCGGTGTAGATATTTCCATGTTCATACAGATAGTGTTGTAGATATTTCCATGTTCATACAGATAGAGGTGTAGCTATTTCCATGTTCATACAGATAGCGGTGTAGATATTTACATGTTCATAGAGATAGCGGTGAAGATATTTCCATGTTCATACAATAGCGGTGCTGATATTTCCATGTTCATACAGGTAGCGGTGTAGATATTTCCATGTTTCTACAGATAGCGGTGTACATATTTCCATGTTTATACAGATAGCGGTGTAGATATTTTCATATTTATACAGATAGCGGTGTAGATATCTCCATCTTAATACAGATGGCGGTGTAGATATTTATATGTTCATACAGATGGCGGTGCAGATTTTTCCATGTTCATACAGATGGCGGTGTAGATATTTCCATGTTTATAGAGACTGCGGTGTAGATATTTCCATGTGTAAAGAAATAGCTTTGTAAATATTTCCATGTATATGCAGATAGCTGTGTAGATATTTCCATTTTCATGCAGATAGCGGTGTAGATATTTCCATGTTCAAACAGATAGCTGTGTAGATATTTCCATGTTCATACAGATAGCGGTGTAGATATTTCCATGTTTATACAGATAGCGGTGAAGATTTATGCATGGTAACACAGATAGCGGTGTAGATATTTCCAAGTTCATACAGATAGCGGTGTAGATATTTCCATGTTCATCCAGATGGCTGTGTAGATATATCCATGTTCATAGAGATGGCGGTGAAGATATTTCCATGTTCATGCAGATAGCGGTGTAGATATTTCCATGTTCATACAGATAGCGGTGTAGACATTTCCATGTTCATACTGATAGCGGTGTAGCTATTTCCATGTTCATACAGATAGCGGTGTAGATATTTCCATGTTCATCCAGATGGCTGTGTAGATATATCCATGTTCATACAGATGGCGGTGAAGATATTTCCATGTTCATACAGATATCGGTGTAGATATTTCCATGTTCATAGAGATAGCGGTGTAGATATTTCCATGTTCATACAGATAGCGGTGCAAATATTTCCATGTTTATTCAGTTAGCGGTGTTGATATTTCCATGTTCATTCAGATGGCGGTGTAGATATTTCCATGTTTATATAGATTGCGGTGTAGATATTTCCATGTGTAAAGAAATAGCTTTGAAGATATTTCCATGTTCATCCAGATGGCTGTGTAGATATATCCATGTTCATTCAGATGGCAGTGAAGGTATTTCCATGTTCATACAGATAGCGGTGTAGATATTTCCATGTCCATACAGATAGCTGTGTAGATATATCCATGTTCATACAGATGGCGGTGAAGATATTTCCATGTTCATACAGATAGTGGTGTAGATATTTCCAAGTTCATACAGATAGCGGCGTAGGTATTTCCATGTTCATACAGATAGCGGTGTAGCTATTTAAATGTTCATACAGATAGCGGTGTAGATATTTCCATGTTCATCCAGATCGGTGTGTAGATAAATCCATGTTCATACAGATGGCGGTGAAGATATTTCCATGTTCATACAAATGGCGTTGTAGATATTTCCATGTTTATACAGATATCGGTGTAGATATTTCCAAGTTTATGCAGATAGCGGAGTAGATATCTCCATCTTAATACAGATGGCAGTGTAGATATTTATAAGATCATACAGATGGCGGTGCAGATATTTCCATGTTCATACAGATGGCGGTGTGGATATTTCCATGTTTATAGAGATAGTGGTGTACTTATTTCCATGTGTAAAGAGATAGCTGTATAGATATTTCCATGTATATGCAGATATCTTTGTAGATATTTCCATTTTCATGCAGATAGCGGTGTAGATATTTCCATGTTCAAACAGATAGCGGTGTAGATAGTTCCATGTTCATACAGATAGCAGTGTAGATATTTCCATGTTTAAACAAATAGTGGTGAAAATGTATACATGTTTACACAGATAGCGGTGTAGATATTTCCATGTTCATACAGATAGCGGTGTAGATATTTCCGTGTTCATCCAGATGGCTGTGTAGATATATCCATGTTCATACAGATGGCGGTGAAGATATTTCCATGTTCATACAGATAGCGGTGTAGATATTTCCATGTTCATACAGATAGCGGTGTAGATATTTCCATGTTCATACAGATAGCGGTGTAGCAATTTCCATGTTCATACAGACAGCGGTGCTGATATTTCCATGTTCATCCAGATGGTTGTGTAGGTATATCTATGTTCATACAGATGGTATTGAAGATATTTCCATGTTCATACAGATATCGGTGTAGATATTTCCATGTTCATACACATAGCAGTGTAGGTATTTCCATGTTCATACAGATAGCGGTGCTGATATTTCCATGTTTGTACAGGTAGCGGTGTAGATATTTCCATGTTTATACAGATAGTGGTGTAGATATTTCCATGTTTATACAGATAGCGGTGTAGATATTTCCATGTTTATACAGATAGTGGTGTAGATATTTCCATGTTTATAGAGATAGCGGTGTAGTTATTTCCATTTGTAAAGAGATAGCTTTGTAGATATTTCCATGTATATGCAGATAGCTGTGTAGATATTTCCATTTTCATGCAGATAGCGGTGTAGATATTTCCATGTTCATACAGATAGCGGTGTAGATATTTCCATGTTCATACAGATAGCGGTGCTGATATTTCCATGTTTATACAGGTAGCGGTGTAGATATTTCCATTTTCATGCAGACAGCGGTGTAGATATTTCCTTGTTCAAACAGATAGCGGTGTAGTTATTTCCATGTTCATACAGATAGCGGTGTAGATATTTCCATGTTTATACAGATAGCGGTGAAGGTGTATGCATGGTTGCACAGATAGCGGTGTAGATATTTCCATGTTCATACAGATAGCGATGTAGATATTTCCATGTTCATACAGATAGTGGTGTAGATATTTCCATGTTCATACAGATAGCGGTGTAGATATTTCCATGTTCATAAAGATAACAGTGTAGATATTTCCATGTTCATCCAGAAGGCTGTGTAGATATTTCCATGTTCATACACATAGCGGTGCTGATATTTCCATGTTTATACAGGTAGCGGTGTAGATATTTCCATGTTCATACAGATAGCGGTGTAGATATTTCCATGTTTATACAGATAGCGGTGTAGATATTTCCATGTTTATAGAGATAGCGGTGTAGATATCTCCATCTTAATACAGATGGCAGTGTATATATTTATATATTCATACAGATGGCGGTGCAGATATTTCCATGTTCATACAGATGGTGGTGTATATATTTCCATGTTTATAGAGACAGCGGTGTAGTTATTTCCAAGTGTAAAGAAATAGCTTTGTAGATATTTCCGTGTATATGCAGATAGCTGTGTAGATATTTCCATTTTCATGCTGATAGCGGTGTAGATATTTCCATGTTCAAACAGATAGCGGTGTAGATATTTCCATGTTCATACAGATAGCGGTGTAGATATTTCCATGTTTATACAGATAGCGGTGAAGATGTATGCATGTTTGCACAGATAGCGGTGTAGAAATTTCCATGTTCATACAGATAGCGGTGTAGATATTTCCATGTTCATGCAGATAGTGGTGTAGATATTTCCATGTTCATACAGATAGCGGTGTAGCTATTTCCATGTTCATACAGATAGCGGTGTAGATATTTCCATGTTCATCCAGAAGGCTGTGAAGATATTTCCATGTTCATACAGATAGCGGTGCTGATATTTCCATGTTTATACAGGTAGCCGTGTAGATATTTCCATGTTCATACAGATAGCGGTGTAGATATTTCCATGTTCATCCAGAAGGCTGTGTAGATATTTCCATGTTCATACAGATAGCGGTGCTGATATTTCCATGTTTATACAGGTAGCGGTGAAGATGTATGCATGTTTACACAGATAGCGGTGTAGATATTTCCATGCTCATCCAGATGGCTGTGTAGATATATCCATGTTCATACAGATGGCGGTGAAGATATTTCCATGTTCATACAGATAGCGGTGTAGATCTTTCCATGTTCATACAGATAGCGGTGTAGATATTTCCATGTTCATTCAGATAGAGGTGTAGCTATTTCCATGTTCATACAGATTGCGGGGTAGATATTTCCATGTTCATCCAGATGGCTGTGTAGATATATCCATGTTCATACAAATGGCGGTGAAGATATTTCCATGTTCATACAGATAGCGGTGTAGATATTTCCATGTTCATACAGATAGTGGTGTAGATATTTCCATGTTCATACATATAGCGGTGTAGCTATTTCCATGTTCATACAGATAGCGGTGTAGATATTTCCATGTTCATCCAGATTGCTGTGTAGATATTTCCATGTTCATACAGATAGCGGTGCTGATATTTCCATGTTTATACAGGTAGCGGTGTAGATATTTGCATGTTTACACAGATATCGGTGAAGATGTATGCATGTTAACACAGATAGCAGTGTAGATATTTCCATGTTCATACAGATAGCGGTGTAGATATTTCCATATTCTCCCAGATGGCTGTGTAGATATATCCATGTTCATGCAGATGGCGGTGAAGATATTTCCATGGTCATACAGATAGCGGTGTAGATATTTCCATGTTCATACAGATAGCGGTGTAGATATTTCCATGTTTATACATATAGCGGTGTTGATATTTCCATGTTCATACATATAGCGGTGTAGATATTTCCATGTTCATCCAGATGGCTGTGTAGTTATATCCATGTTCATACAGATGGCGGTGAAGATATTTCCATGATCATACAGATAGCGGTGTAGATATTTCCATGTTCATACAGATAGCGGTGTAGACATTTCCATGTTCATACAGATAGCGGTGAAGATGTATGCATGTTTACACAGTTAGCGGTGCAGATATTTCCATATTCATACAGATAGCGGTGTAGATATTTCCATGTTCATCCAGATGGCTGTGTAGATATATCCATGTTCATTCAGATGGAGGTGAAGATATTTCCATGTTCATAGAGATAGCGGTGTAGATATTTCCATGTTCATACAGATAGCTGTGTAGATATTTCCATGTTCATACAGACAGCGGTGTAGATATTTCCATGTTCATACAGATAGCGGTGTTACTATTTCCATGTTCATACAGATAGCGGTGTAGATATTTCCATGTTCATAGAGATAGCGGTGTAGATATTTCCATGTTCAAACAGATAGCGGTGCTGATATTTCCATGTTTATACAGGTAGCGGTGTAGATATTTCCGTGTTTATACAGATAGCTGTGTAGATATTTCCATGTTTATACAGATAGCGGTGTAGATATTTTCATGTTTATACAGATAGCGGTGTAGATATCTCCATCTTAATACAGATGGCGGTGTAGATATTTATATGTTCATACAGATGTCGGTGCAGATATTTCCATGTTCATACAGATGGCGGTGTAGATATGCCCATGTTTATAGAGACTGCGGTGTAGATATTTCCATGTGTAAAGAAATAGCTTTGTAAATATTTCCATGTATATGCAGATAGCTGTGTAGATATTTCCATTTTCATGCAGATAGCGGTGTAGATATTTCGATGTTCAAACAGATAGCTGTGTAGATATTTCCATGTTAACACAGATAGCGGTGTAGATATTTCCAAGTTCATACAGATAGCGGTGTAGATATTTCCATGTTTATACAGATAGCGGTGTAGATATCTCCATCTTAATAGAGATGGCGGTGTAGATATTTATATGTTCATACAGATGGCGGTGCAGATATTTCCATGTTCATACAGATGGTGGTGTAGATATTTCCATGTTTATAGAGATAGCGGTGTAGTTATTTCCATGTGTAAAGAAATAGCTGTGTAGATATTTCTGTGTATATGCAGATACCTGTGTAGATATTTCCATTTTCATGCAGATAGCGGTGTAGATATTTCCATGTTCAAACAGATAGCGGTGTAGTTATTTCCATGTTCATACAGATAGCGGTGTAGATATTTCCATGTTTATACAGATAGCGGTGAAGATGTATGCATGTTTGCACAGATAGCGGTGTAGATATTTCCATGTTCATACAGATAGTGATGTAGATATTTCCATGTTCATATAGATAGCGGTGTAGATATTTCCATGTTCATACAGATAGCGGTGTAGATATTTCCATGTTTATACAGATAGCGGTGAAGATGTATGCATGTTTGCACAGATAGCGGTGTAGATATTTCCATGTTCATACAGATAGCGGTGTAGATATTTCCATGTTCATGCAGATAGTGGTGTAGATATTTCCATGTTCATACAGATAGCGGTGTAGCTATTTCCATGTTCATACAGATAGCGGTGTAGATATTTCCATGTTCATCCAGAAGGCTGTGAAGATATTTCCATGTTCATACAGATAGCGGTGCTGATATTTCCATGTTTATACAGGTAGCGGTGTAGATATTTCCATGTTCATACAGATAGCGGTGTAGATATTTCCATGTTCATCCAGAAGGCTGTGTAGATATTTCCATGTTCATACAGATAGCGGTGCTGATATTTCCATGTTTATACAGGTAGCAGTGAAGATGTATGCATGTTTACACAGATAGAGGTGTAGATATTTCCATGTTCATTCAGATAGCGGTGTAGATATTTCCATGCTCATCCAGATGGCTGTATAGATATATCCATGTTCATACAGATGGCGGTGAAGATATTTCCATGTTCATACAGATAGCGGTGTAGATCTTTCCATGTTCATACAGATAGCGGTGTAGATATTTCCATGTTCATTCAGATAGAGGTGTAGCTATTTCCATGTTCATACAGATTGCGGGGTAGATATTTCCAAGTTCATCCAGATGGCTGTGTAGATATATCCATGTTCATACAAATGGCGGTGAAGATATTTCCATGTTCATACAGATAGCGGTGTAGATATTTCCATGTTCATACAGATAGTGGTGTAGATATATCCATGTTCATACAAATGGCGGTGAAGATATTTCCATGTTCATACAGATAGCGGTGTAGATATTTCCATGTTCATACAGATAGTGGTGTAGATATTTCCATGTTCATACATATAGCGGTGTAGCTATTTCCATGTTCATACAGATAGCGGTGTAGATATTTCCATGTTCATCCAGATGGCTGTGTAGATATTTCCATGTTCATACAGATAGCGGTGCTGATATTTCCATGTTTATACAGGTAGCGGTGTAGATATTTGCATGTTTACACAGATAGCGGTGAAGATGTATGCATGTTAACACAGATAGCGGTGTAGATATTTCCATGTTCATACAGATAGCGGTGTAGATATTTCCATATTCTTCCAGATGGCTGTGTAGATATATCCATGTTCATGCAGATGGCGGTGAAGATATTTCCATGTTCATACAGATAGCGGTGTAGATATTTCCATGTTCATTCAGATAGCGGTGTAGATATTTCCATGTTCATACAGATAGCGGTGTAGATATTTCCATGTTCATACAGATAGCGGTGTAGATATTTCCATGTTTATACATATAGCGGTGTAGATATTTCCATGTTCATACATATAGCGGTGTAGATATTTCCATGTTCATCCAGATGGCTGTGTAGTTAAATCCATGTTCATACAGATGGCAGTGAAGATATTTCCATGGTCATACAGATAGCGGTGTAGATATTTCCATGTTCATACAGATAGCGGTGTAGATATTTCCATGTTTATACATATAGCGGTGTTGATATTTCCATGTTCATACATATAGCGGTGTAGATATTTCCATGTTCATCCAGATGGCTGTGTAGTTATATCCATGTTCATACAGATGGCGGTGAAGATATTTCCATGATCATACAGATAGCGGTGTAGATATTCCATGTTCATACAGATAGCGGTGTAGACATTTCCATGTTCATACAGATAGCGGTGTAGATATTTCCATGTTCATACAGATAGCAGTGTAGATATTTCCATGTTCATCCAGATGGCTGTGTAGATATTTCCATGTTCATACAGATAGCGGTGCTGATATTTCCATGTTTATACAGGTAGCGGTGTAGATATTCCCATGTTTATACAGATAGCGGTGTAGATATTTCCATTTTCATACAGATAGAGGTGAAGATGTATGCATGTTTACACAGTTAGCGGTGCAGATATTTCCATATTCATACAGATAGCGGTGTAGATATTTCCATGTTCATCCAGATGGCTGTGTAGATATATCCATGTTCATTCAGATGGTGGTGAAGATATTTCCATGTTCATAGAGATAGCGGTGTAGATATTTCCATGTTCATACAGATAGCTGTGTAGATATTTCCATGTTCATACAGACAGCGGTGTAGATATTTCCATGTTCATACAGATAGCGGTGTTACTATTTCCATGTTCATACAGATAGCGGTGTAGATATTTCCATGTTCATAGAGATAACGGTGTAGATATTTCCATGTTCAAACAGATAGCGGTGCTGATATTTCCATGTTTATACAGGTAGCGGTGTAGATATTTCCGTGTTTATACAGATAGCTGTGTAGATATTTCCATGTTTATACAGATAGCGGTGTAGATATTTTCATGTTTATACAGATAGCGGTGTAGATATCTCCATCTTAATACAGATGGTGGTGTAGATATTTATATGTTCATACAGATGTCGGTGCAGATATTTCCATGCTCATACAGATGGCGGTGTAGATATTCCCATGTTTATAGAGACTGCGGTTTAGATATTTCCATGTGTAAAGAAATAGCTTTGTAAATATTTCCATGTATATGCAGATAGCTGTGTAGATATTTCCATTTTCATGCAGATAGCGGTGTAGATATTTCGATGTTCAAACAGATAGCTGTGTAGATATTTCCATGTTAACACAGATAGCGGTGTAGATATTTCCAAGTTCATACAGATAGCGGTGTAGATATTTCCATGTTTATACAGATAGCGGTGTAGATATCTCCATCTTAATAGAGATGGCGGTGTAGATATTTATATGTTCATAGAGATGGCGGTGCAGATATTTCCATGTTCATACAGATGGTGGTGTAGATATTTCCATGTTTATAGAGATAGCGGTGTAGTTATTTCCATGTGTAAAGAAATAGCTTTGTAGATATTTCTGTGTATATGCAGATACCTGTGTGGATATTTCCATTTTCATGCAGATAGCGGTGTAGATATTTCCATGTTCAAACAGATAGTGGTGTAGTTATTTCCATGTTCATACAGATAGCGGTGTAGATATTTCCATGTTTATACAGATAGCGGTGAAGATGTATGCATGTTTGCACAGATAGCGGTGTAGATATTTCCATGTTCATACAGATAGTGATGTAGATATTTCCATGTTCATACAGATAGTGGTGTAGATATTTCCATGTTCATACAGATAGCGGTGTAGATGTTTCCATGTTCATACAGATAGCGGTGTAGATATTTCCATGTTCATCCAGAAGGCTGTGTAGATATTTCCATGTTCATACACATAGCGGTGCTGATATTTCCATGTTTATACAGGTAGCGGTGTAGATATTTCCATGTTCATACAGATAGCGGTGTAGATATTTCCATGTTTATACAGATAGCGGTGTAGATATTTCCATGTTTATAGAGATAGCGGTGTAGATATCTCCATCTTAATACAGATGGCAGTGTATATATTTATATGTTCATACAGATGGCAGTGCAGATATTTCCATGTTCATTCAGATGGTGGTGTAGATATTTGCATGTTTACACAGATAGCGGTGAAGATGTATGCATGTTAACACAGATAGCAGTGTAGATATTTCCATGTTCATACAGATAGCGGTGTAGATATTTCCATATTCATCCAGATGGCTGTGTAGATATATCCATGTTCATGCAGATGGCGGTGAAGATATTTCCATGTTCCTACAGATAGCGGTGTAGATATTTCCATGTTCATTCAGATAGCGGTGTAGATATTTCCATGTTCATACAGATAGTGGTGTAGATATTTCCATGTTCATACAGATAGCAGTGTAGATATTTCCATGTTTATACATATAGCGGTGTAGATATTTCCATGTTCATACATATAGCGGTGTAGATATTTCCATGTTCATCCAGATGGCTGTGTAGTTATATCCATGTTCATACAGATGGCAGTGAAGATATTTCCATGGTCATACAGATAGCGGTGTAGATATTTCCATGTTCATACAGATAGCGGTGTAGATATTTCCATGTTTATACATATAGCGGTGTTGATATTTCCATGTTCATACATATAGCGGTGTAGATATTTCCATGTTCATCCAGATGGCTGTGTAGTTATATCCATGTTCATACAGATGGCGGTGAAGATATTTCCATGATCATACAGATAGCGGTGTAGATATTTCCATGTTCATACAGATAGCGGTGTAGACATTTCCGTGTTCATACAGATAGCGGTGTAGCTATTTCCATGTTCATACAGATAGCGGTGTAGATATTTCCATGTTTATACAGATATCGGTGTAGATATTTCCAAGTTTATATAGATAGCGGAGTAGATATCTCCATCTTAATACAGATGGCGGTGTAGATATTTATATGATCATACAGATGGCGGTGCAGATATTTCTATGTTCATACAGATGGCGGTGTAGATATTTCCAAGTTTATAGAGATAGCGGTGTAGTTATTTCCATGTGTAAAGAAATATCTTTGTAGATATTTTCTTGTATATGCAGATAGCTGTGTAGATATTTCCATTTTCATGCAGATAGCGGTGTAGATATTTCCATGTTCAAACAGATAGCGGTGTAGATATTTCCATGTTCATACAGATAGCGGTGTAGATATTTGCATGTTTATACAGATAGCGGTGAAGATGTATGCATGTTTGCACAGATAGTGGTGTAGATATTTCCATGTTCATACAGATAGCGGTGTAGATATTTCCATGTTCATACAGATAGCGGTGTAGATATTTCCATGTTCATACAGATAGCGGTGTAGATATTTCCATGTTCATACAGATAGCGGTGTAGATATTTCCATGTTCATCCAGAAGGCTGTGTAGATATTTCCATGTTCATACAGATAGCGGTGCTGATATTTCCATGTTTATATAGGTCGCGGTGTAGATATTTCCATGTTCATACAGATAGCGGTGTGGATGTCTCCATCTTAATACAGATGGTGGTGTAGATATTTATATGTTCATGCAGATGGCGGTGCAGATATTTCCATGTTCATACAGATGGTGGTGTAGATATTTCTATGTTTATAGAGAGAGCGGTGTAGTTATTTCCATGTGTAAAGAAATAGCTTTGTAGATATTTCCATGTATATGCAGATAGCTCTGTAGATATTTCCTTTTTCATGCAGATAGCGGAGTAGATATTTCCATGTTCTAACAGATAGCGGTGTAGATATTTCCATGTTCATGCAGATAGCGGTGTGGATATTTCCATGTTTATACATATAGCGGTGTAGATATTTCCATGTTCATACATATAGCGGTGTAGATATTTCCATGTTCATCAAGTTGGCTGTGTAGTTAAATCCATGTTCATACAGATGGCGGTGAAGATATTTCCATGATCATACAGATAGCGGTGTAGATATTTCCATGTTCATACAGATAGCGGTGTAGACATTTCCATGTTCATACAGATAGCGGTGTAGCTATTTCCATGTTCATACAGATAGTGGTGTAGATATTTCCATGTTCATCCAGATGGCTGTGTAGATATTTCCATGTTCATACAGATAGCGGTGCTGATATTTCCATGTTTATACAGGTAGCGGTGTAGATATTTCCATGTTTATACAGATAGAGGTGAAGATGTATGCATGTTTACACAGTTAGCGGTGCAGATATTTCCATGTTCATACAGATAGCGGTGTAGATATTTCCATGTTCATACAGAGAGCGGTGTAGATATTTCCATGTTCATCCAGATGGCTGTGTAGATATATCCATGTTCATTCAGATAGCGGTGTAGATATTTCCATGTTCATACAGACAGCGGTGCTGTTATCTCCATGTTCATCCAGATGGCTGTGTAGATATATCCATGTTCATACAGATGGCGGTGAAGATATTTCCATTTTCATACAGATATCGGTGTAGATATTTCCATGTTCATAGAGATAGCGGTGTAGATATTTCCATGTTCATACAGATAGCGGTGCTGATATTTCCATGTTTATTCAGGTAGCGGTGTTGATATTTCCATGTTTATACAGATAGCGGTGTAGATATTTCCATGTTTATACAGATAACGGTGTAGGTATTTTCGTGTTTATACAGATAGCGGTGTAGATATCTCCATCTTAATACAGATGGCGGTGTAGATATTTATATGTTCATACAGATGGCGGTGCAGATATTTCCATGTTCATTCAGATGGCGGTGTAGATATTTCCATGTTTATAGATATTGCGGTGTAGATATTTCCATGTGAAAAGAAATAGCTTTGTAGATATTTCCATGTACATGCAGAGAGCTGTGCAGATATTTCCATTTTCATGCAGATAGCGGTGTAGATATTTCCATGTTCAAACAGATAGCTGTGTAGATATTTCCATGTTCATACAGATAGCGGTGTAGATATTTCCATGTTTATACAGATAGCGGTGAAGATGTATGCATGTTTGCACAGATAGTGGTGTAGATATTTCCATGTTCATACAGATAGCGGTGTAGATATTTCAATGTTCATACAGATAGTGGTGTAGATATTTCCATTTTCTTCCAGAAGGCTGTGTAGATATTTCCATGTTCATACAGATAGCGGTGCTGATATTTCCATGTTTATACAGATAGCGGTGTAGATATTTCCACGTTTATACAGATAGCGGTGTAGATAAATCCATCTTAATACAGATGGCGGTGTAGATATTTATATGTTCATTCGGATGGCGGTGCAGATATTTCCATGTTCATACAGATGGCGGTGTAGATATTTCCATGTTTATAGAGATAGCGGTGTAGTTATTTCCATGTGTAAAGAAATAGCTTTGTAGATATTTCCGAGTATATGCAGATAGCTGTGTAGTTATTTCCATTTTCATGCAGATAGCGGTGTAGATATTTCCATGTTCAAACAGATAGCCGTGTAGATATTTCCATGTTCATACAGATAGCGGTGTAGATATTTGCATGTTTATACAGATAGCGGTGAAGATGTATGCATGTTTGCACAGATAGCGGTGTAGATATTTCCATGTTCATACAGATAGCGGTGTAGCTATTTCCATGTTCATACAGATAGTGGTGTAGATATTTCCATGTTCATCCAGATGGCTGTGTAGATATTTCCATGTTCATACAGATAGCGGTGCTGATATTTCCGTGTTTATACAGGTAGCGGTGTTGATATTTCCATGTTTATACAGATAGAGGTGAAGATGTATGCATGTTTACACAGTTAGCGGTGCAGATATTTCCATGTTCATACAGATAGCGGTGTAGATATTTCCATGTTCATACAGAGAGCGGTGTAGATATTTCCATGTTCATCCAGATGGCTGTGTAGATATATCCATGTTCATTCAGATAGCGGTGTAGATATTTCCATGTTCATACAGACAGCGGTGCTCTTATTTCCATGTTCATCCGGATGGCTGTGTAGATATATCCATGTTCATACAGATGGCGGTGAAGATATTTCCATTTTCATACAGATATCGGTGTAGATATTTCCATGTTCATAGAGATAGCGGTGTAGATATTTCCATGTTCATACAGATAGCGGTGCTGATATTTCCATGTTTATTCAGGTAGCGGTGTTGATATTTCCATGTTTATACAGATAACGGTGTAGATATTTCCATGTTTATACAGATAACGGTGTAGGTATTTTCATGTTTATACAGATAGCGGTGTAGATATCTCCATCTTAATACAGATGGCGGTGTAGATATTTATATGTTCATACAGATGGCGGTGCAGATATTTCCATGTTCATTCAGATGGCGGTGTAGATATTTCCATGTTTATAGATATTGCGGTGTAGATATTTCCATGTGAAAAGAAATAGCTTTGTAGATATTTCCATGTACACGCAGAGAGCTGTGTAGATATTTCCATTTTCATGCAGATAGCGGTGTAGATATTTCCATGTTCAAACAGATAGCTGTGTAGATATTTCCATGTTCATACAGATAGCGGTGTAGATATTTCCATGTTTATACAGATAGCGGTGAAGATGTATGCATGTTTGCACAGATAGTGGTGTAGATATTTCCATGTTCATACAGATAGCGGTGTAGATATTTCAATGCTCATACAGATAGCGGTGTAGATATTTCCATTTTCTTCCAGAAGGCTGTGTAGATATTTCCATGTTCATACAGATAGCGGTGCTGATATTTCCATGTTTATACAGGTAGCGGTGTAGATATTTCCACGTTTATACAGATAGCGGTGTAGATATTTCCATGTTTATACAGATAGCGGTGTAGATATTTCCATGTTAATACAGATAGCGGTGTAGATATCTCCATCTTAATACAGATGGCGGTGTAGATATTTATATGTTCATTCGGATGGCGGTGCAGATATTTCCATGTTCATACAGATGGCGGTGTAGATATTTCCATGTTTATAGAGATAGCGGTGTAGTTATTTCCATGTGTAAAGAAATAGCTTTGTAGATATTTCCGTGTATATGCAGATAGCTGTGTAGTTATTTCCATTTTCATGCAGATAGCGGTGTAGATATTTCCATGTTCAAACAGATAGAGGTGTAGATATTTCCATGTTCATACAGATAGCGGTGTAGATATTTGCATGTTTATACAGATAGCGGTGAAGATGTATGCATGTTTGCACAGATAGCGGTGTAGATATTTCCATGTTCATCCAGATGGCTGTGTAGATATATCCATGTTCATGCAGATAGTGGTGTAGATATTTCCATGTTCATACAGATAGCAGTGTAGCTATTTCCATGTTCATACAGATAGCGGTGTAGATATTTCCATGTTCATGGAGATAACGGTGTAGATATTTCCATGTTCAAACAGATAGCGGTGCTGATATTTCCATGTTTATACAGGTAGCGTTGTAGATATTTCCGTGTTTATACAGATAGCTGTGTAGATATTTCCATGTTTATACAGATAGCGGTGTAGATATTTTCATGTTTATACAGATAGCGGTGTAGATATCTCCATCTTAATACAGATGGCGGTGTAGATATTTATATGTTCATACAGATGTCGGTGCAGATATTTCCATGTTCATACAGATGGCGGTGTAGATATTCCCATGTTTATAGAGACTGCGGTGTAGATATTTCCATGTGTAAAGAAATAGCTTTGTAAATATTTCCATGTATATGCAGATAGCTGTGTAGATATTTCCATTTTCATGCAGATAGCGGTGTAGATATTTCGATGTTCAAACAGATAGCTGTGTAGATATTTCCATGTTAACACAGATAGCGGTGTAGATATTTCCATGTTCATACAGATAGCGGTGTAGATATTTCCATGTTCATACAGATAGCGGTGTAGATATTTCCATGTTCATCCAGAAGGCTGTGTAGATATTTCCATGTTCATACAGATAGCGGTGCTGATATTTCCATGTTTATATAGGTAGCGGTGTAGATATTTCCATGTTCATACAGATAGCGGTGTAGATATTTCCATATTTATACAGATAGCGGTGTGGATATTTCCATGTTTATACAGATAGCGGTGTGGATATCTCCATCTTAATACAGATGGTGGTGTAGATATTTATATGTTCATGCAGATGGCGGTGCAGATATTTCCATGTTCATACAGATGGCTGTGTAGATATTTCTATGTTTATAGAGATAGCGGTGTAGTTATTTCCATGTGTAAAGGAATAGCTTTGTAGATATTTCCATGTATATGCAGATAGCTCTGTAGATATTTCCATTTTCATGCAGATAGCGGTGTAGATATTTCCATGTTCATACAGATAGCGGTGGAGATATTTCCATGTTTATACAGATAGCGGTGAAGATGTATGCATGTTTACACAGATAGCGGTGTAGCTATTTCCATGTTCATACAGATTGCGGTGTAGATATTTCCATGTTCATCCAGATGGCTGTGTAGATATATCCATGTTCATACAGATGGCGGTGAAGATATTTCCATGTTCATACAGATAGCGGTGTAGATATTTCCATGTTCATACAGATAGTGGTGTAGATAATTCCATGTTCATACAGATAGCGGTGTATCTATTTCCATGTTCATACATATAGTGGTGTAGATATTTCCATGTTCATCCAGATGGCTGTGTAGATATTTCCATGTTCATACAGATAGCGGTGCTGATATTTCCATGTTTATACAGGTAGCGGTGTAGATATTTCCATGTTTATACAGATAGCGGTGTAGATATTTCCATGTTTATACAGATAGCGGTGTAGATATTTCCATGTTTATACAGATAGCGGTGTAGATATCTCCATCTTAATACAGATGGCGGTGCAGATATTTATATGTTCATACAGATGGCGGTGAAGATATCTCCATGTTCATACAGATGGCGGTGTAGATATTTCCATGTTAAAAGAGATAGCAGTGTAGTTATTTCCATGTGTAAAGAAATAGCTTTGTAGATATTTCCATGTATATGCAGATAGCTGTGTAGATATTTCCATTTTCATGCAGATAGCGGAGTAGATATTTCCATGTTCCAACAGATAGCGGTGTAGATATTTCCATGTTCATCCAGATGGCTGTGTAGTTATATCCATGTTCATACAGATGGCGGTGAAGATATTTCCGTGATCATACAGATAGCGGTGTAGATATTTCCATGTTCATACAGATAGCGGTGTAGACATTTCCATGTTCATACAGATTGCGGTGTAGCTATTTCCATGTTCATACAGATAGCGGTGTAGATATTTCCATGTTCATCCAGATGGCTGTGTAGATATTTCCATGTTCATACAGATAGCGGTGCTGATATTTCCATGTTTATACAGGTAGCGGTTTAGATATTCCCATGTTTATACAGATAGCGGTGTAGATATTTCCATGTTTATATAGATAGAGGTGAAGATGTATGCATGTTTACACAGTTAGCTGTGCAGATATTTCAATGTTCATACAGACAGCGGTGCTGTTATTTCCATGTTCATCCAGATGGCTGTGTAGATATATCCATGTTCAAACAGATGGCGGTGAAGATATTTCCATTTTCATACAGATATCGGTGTAGATATTTCCATGTTCATAGAGATAGCGGTGTAGATATTTCCATGTTCATACAGATAGCGGTGCTGATATTTCCATGTTTATTCAGGTAGCGGTGTTGATATTTCCATGTTTATACAGATAGCGGTGTAGATATTTCCATGTTTATACAGATAACGGTGTAGGTATTTTCATGTTTATACTGATAGCGGTGTAGATATCTCCATCTTAATACAGATGGCGGTGTAGATATTTATATGTTCATACAGATGGCGGTGCAGATATTTCCATGTTCATTCAGATGGCGGTGTAGATATTTCCATGTTTATAGATATTGCGGTGTAGATATTTCCATGTGAAAAGAAATAGCTTTGTAGATATTTCCATGTACATGCAGAGAGCTGTGTAGATATTTCCATTTTCATGCAGATAGCGGTGTAGATATTTCCATGTTCAAACAGATAGCGGTGTAGATATTTCCATGTTCATACAGATAGCGGTGTAGATATTTGCTTGTTTATACAGATAGCGGTGAAGATGTATGCATGTTTGCACAGATAGCGGTGTAGATATTTCCATGTTCATACAGATAGCGGTGTAGATATTTCCATGTTCATACAGATAGCGGTGTAGATATTTCCATGTTCATACAGATAGCGGTGTAGATATTTCCATGTTCATACAGATAGCGGTGTAGATATTTCCATGTTCATCCAGAAGGCGGTGTAGATATTTCCATGTTCATACAGATAGCGGTGCTGATATTTCCATGTTTATATAGGTAGCGGTGTAGATATTTCCATGTTCATACAGATAGCGGTGGAGATATTTCCATGTTTATACAGATAGCGGTGTGGATATTTCCATGTTTATACAGATAGCGGTGTGGATATCTCCATCTTAATACAGATGGTGGTGTAGATATTTATATGTTCATGCAGATGGCGGTGCAGATATTTCCATGTTCATACAGATGGCGGTGTAGATATTTCTATGTTTATAGAGATAGCGGTGTAGTTATTTCCATGTGTAAAGGAATAGCTTTGTAGATATTTCCATGTATATGCAGATAGCTCTGTAGATATTTTCATTTTCATGCAGATAGCGGTGTAGATATTTCCATGTTCATACAGATAGCGGTGGAGATATTTCCATGTTTATACAGATAGCGGTGAATATGTATGCATGTTTACACAGATAGCGGTGTAGCTATTTCCATGTTCATACAGATTGCGGTGTAGATATTTCCATGTTCATCCTGATGGCTGTGTAGATATATCCATGTTCATACAGATGTCGGTGAAGATATTTCCATGTTCATACAGATAGCGGTGTAGATATTTCCATGTTCATACAGATAGTGGTGTAGATATTTCCATGTTCATACAGATAGCGGTGTATCTATTTCCATGTTCATACATATAGCGGTGTAGATATTTCCATGTTCATCCAGATGGCTGTGTAGATATTTCCATGTTCATACAGATAGCGGTGCTGATATTTCCATGTTTATACAGGTAGCGGTGTAGATATTTCCATGTTTATACAGATAGCGGTGTAGATATTTCCATGTTTATACAGATAGCGGTGTAGATATTTCCATGTTTATACAGATAGCGGTGTAGATATCTCCATCTTAATACAGATGGCGGTGCAGATATTTATATGTTCATACAGATGGCGGTGAAGATATCTCCATGTTCATACAGATGGCGGTGTAGATATTTCCATGTTAATAGAGATAGCGGTGTAGTTATTTCCATGTTGAAAGAAATAGCTTTGTAGATATTTCCATGTATATGCAGATAGCTGTGTAGATATTTCCATTTTCATGCAGATAGCGGAGTAGATATTTCCATGTTCAAACAGATAGCGGTGTAGATATTTCCATGTTCATCCAGATGGCTGTGTAGTTATATCCATATTCATACAGATGGCGGTGAAGATATTTCCGTGATCATACAGATAGCGGTGTAGATATTTCCATGTTCATACAGATAGCGGTGTAGACATTTCCATGTTCATATAGATTGCGGTGTAGCTATTTCCATGTTCATACAGATAGCGGTGTAGATATTTCCATGTTCATCCAGATGGCTGTGTAGATATTTCCATGTTCATACAGATAGCGGTGCTGATATTTCCATGTTTATACAGGTAGCGGTTTAGATATTCCCATGTTTATACAGATAGCGGTGTAGATATTTCCATGTTTATATAGATAGAGGTGAAGATGTATGCATGTTTACACAGTTAGCTGTGCAGATATTTCAATGTTCATACAGATAGCGGTGTAGATATTTCCATGTTCATCCAGATGGCTGTGTAGATATATCCATGTTCATTCAGATGGCGGTGAAGATATTTCCATGTTCATACAGATAGCGGTGTAGATATTTCCATGTTCATACAGATAGCGGTGTAGATATTTCCATGTTCATACAGATAGCGGTGTAGATATTTCCATGTTCATACAGATAGCGGTGTAGATATTTCCATGTTCATCCAGAAGGCGGTGTAGATATTTCCATGTTCATACAGATAGCGGTGCTGATATTTCCATGTTTATATAGGTAGCGGTGTAGATATTTCCATGTTCATACAGATAGCGGTGGAGATATTTCCATGTTTATACAGATAGCGGTGTGGATATCTCCATCTTAATACAGATGGTGGTGTAGATATTTATATGTTCATGCAGATGGCGGTGCAGATATTTCCATGTTCATACAGATGGCGGTGTAGATATTTCTATGTTTATAGAGATAGCGGTGTAGTTATTTCCATGTGTAAAGGAATAGCTTTGTAGATATTTCCATGTATATGCAGATAGCTCTGTAGATATTTTCATTTTCATGCAGATAGCGGTGTAGATATTTCCATGTTCATACAGATTGCGGTGGAGATATTTCCATGTTTATACAGATAGCGGTGAATATGTATGCATGTTTACACAGATAGCGGTGTAGCTATTTCCATGTTCATACAGATTGCGGTGTAGATATTTCCATGTTCATCCAGATGGCTGTGTAGATATATCCATGTTCATACAGATGTCGGTGAAGATATTTCCATGTTCATACAGATAGCGGTGTAGATATTTCCATGTTCATACAGATAGTGGTGTAGATATTTCCATGTTCATACAGATAGCGGTGTATCTATTTCCATGTTCATACATATAGCGGTGTAGATATTTCCATGTTCATCCAGATGGCTGTGTAGATATTTCCATGTTCATACAGATAGCGGTGCTGATATTTCCATGTTTATACAGGTAGCGGTGTAGATATTTCCATGTTTATACAGATAGCGGTGTAGATATTTCCATGTTTATACAGATAGCGGTGTAGATATTTCCATGTTTATACAGATAGCGGTGTAGATATCTCCATCTTAATACAGATGGCGGTGCAGATATTTATATGTTCATACAGATGGCGGTGAAGATATCTCCATGTTCATACAGATGGCGGTGTAGATATTTCCATGTTAATAGAGATAGCGGTGTAGTTATTTCCATGTTGAAAGAAATAGCTTTGTAGATATTTCCATGTATATGCAGATAGCTGTGTAGATATTTCCATTTTCATGCAGATAGCGGAGTAGATATTTCCATGTTCAAACAGATAGCGGTGTAGATATTTCCATGTTCATCCAGATGGCTGTGTAGTTATATCCATATTCATACAGATGGCGGTGAAGATATTTCCGTGATCATACAGATAGCGGTGTAGATATTTCCATGTTCATACAGATAGCGGTGTAGACATTTCCATGTTCATATAGATTGCGGTGTAGCTATTTCCATGTTCATACAGATAGCGGTGTAGATATTTCCATGTTCATCCAGATGGCTGTGTAGATATTTCCATGTTCATACAGATAGCGGTGGTGATATTTCCATGTTTATACAGGTAGCGGTTTAGATATTCCCATGTTTATACAGATAGCGGTGTAGATATTTCCATGTTTATATAGATAGAGGTGAAGATGTATGCATGTTTACACAGTTAGCTGTGCAGATATTTCAATGTTCATACAGATAGCGGTGTAGATATTTCCATGTTCATCCAGATGGCTGTGTAGATATATCCATGTTCATTCAGATGGCGGTGAAGATATTTCCATGTTCATACAGATAGCGGTGTAGATATTTCCATGTTCATACAGATAGCTGTGTAGATATTTCCATGTTCATACAGACAGCGGTGTAGATATTTCCATGTTCATACAGATAGTGTTGTAGATATTTCCATGTTCATACAGATAGCGGTGTAGCTATTTCCATGTTCATACAGATAGCGGTGTAGATATTTACATGTTCATAGAGATAGCGGTGAAGATATTTCCATGTTCATACAATAGCGGTGCTGATATTTCCATGTTTATACAGGTAGCGGTGTAGATATTTCCATGTTTCTACAGATAGCGGTGTAGATATTTCCATGTTTATACAGATAGCGGTGTAGATATTTTCATGTTTATACAGATAGCGGTGTAGATATCTCCATCTTAATACAGATGGCGGTGTAGATATTTTTATGTTCATACAGATGGCGGTGCAGATATTTCGATGTTCATACAGATGGCGGTGTAGATATTTCCATGTTTATAGAGACTGCGGTGTAGATATTTCCATGTGTAAAGAAATAGCTTTGTAAATATTTCCATGTATATGCAGATAGCTGTGTAGATATCTCCATTTTCATGCAGATAGCGGTGTAGATATTTCCATGTTCAAACAGATAGCTGTGTAGATATTTCCATGTTCATACAGATAGCGGTGTAGATATTTCCATGTTTATACAGATAGCGGTGAAGATTTATGCATGTTAACACAGATAGCGGTGTAGATATTTCCAAGTTCATACAGATAGCGGTGTAGATATTTCCATGTTCATCCAGATGGCTGTGTAGATATATCCATGTTCATACAGATGGCGGTGAAGATATTTCCATGTTCATGCAGATAGCGGTGTAGATATTTCCATGTTCATACAGATAGCGGTGTAGACATTTCCATGTTCATACTGATAGCGGAGTAGCTATTTCCATGTTCATACAGATAGCGGTGTAGATATTTCCATGTTCATCCAGATGGCTGTGTAGACATGTCCATGTTCATACAGATGGTGGTGAAGATATTTCCATGTTCATACAGATGGCGGTGTAGATATTTCCATGTTCATACAGATAGCGGTGTAGATATTTCCATGTTCTTACAGACTGTTGTGCTGTTATTTCCATGTTCATCCAGATGGCTGTGTAGATATATCCATGTTCATACAGATGGCGGTGAAGATATTTCCATGTTCATACAGATATCGGTGTAGATATTTCCATGTTCATAGAGATAGCGGTGTAGATATTTCCATGTTCATACAGATAGCGGTGCAAATATTTCCATGTTTATTCAGGTAGCGGTGTTGATATTTGCATGTTTATACAGATAGCGGTGTAGATATTTCCATGTTTATACAGATAGCGGTGTAGATATTTCCATGTTTATACAGATAGCGGTGTAGATATCTCCATCTTAACACTGATGGCGGTGTAGATATTTATATGTTCATACAGAAGGCGGTGCAGATATTTCCATGTTCATTCAGATGGCGGTGTAGATATTTCCATGTTTATATAGATTGCGGTGTAGATATTTCCATGTGTAAAGAAATAGCTTTGTAGATATTTCCATGTTCATCCAGATGGCTGTGTAGATATATCCATGTTCATTCAGATGGCGGTGAAGATATTTCCATGTTCATACAGATAGCGGTGTCGATATTTCCATGTTCATACAGATAGCTGTGTAGATACATCCATGTTCATACAGATGGCGGTGAAGATATTTCCATGTTCATACAGATAGCGGTGTAGATATTTCCAAGTTCATACAGATAGCGGCGTAGGTATTTCCATGTTCATACAGATAGCGGTGTAGCTATTTAAATGTTCGTACAGATAGCGGTGTAGATATTTCCATGTTCATCCATATGGGTGTGTAGATAAATCCATGTTCATACAGATGGCGTTGAAGATATTTCCATGTTCATACAAATGGCGTTGTAGATATTTCCATGTTTATACAGATATCGGTGTAGATATTTCCAAGTTTATGCAGATAGCGGAGTAGATATCTCCATCTTAATACAGATGGCGGTGTAGATATTTATATGATCATACAGATGGCGGTGCAGATATTTCCATGTTCATACAGATGGCGGTGTGGATATTTCCATGTTTATAGAGATAGCGGTGTACTTATTTCCATGTGTAAAGAGATAGCTGTATAGATATTTCCATGTATATGCAGATAGCTTTGTAGATATTTCCATTTTCATGCAGATAGCGGTGTAGATATTTCCATGTTCAAACAGATAGCGGTGTAGATAGTTCCATGTTCATACAGATAGCAGTGTAGATATTTCCATGTTTAAACAAATAGTGGTGAAAATGTATACATGTTTACACAGATAGCGGTGTAGATATTTCCATGCTCATACAGATAGCGGTGTAGATATTTCCATGTTCATCCAGATGGCTGTGTAGATATATCCATGTTCATACAGATGGCGGTGAAGATATTTCCATGTTCATACAGATAGCGGTGTAGATATTTCCATGTTCATACAGATAGCGGTGTAGATATTTCCATGTTCATACAGATAGCGGTGTAGATATTTCCATGTTCATACAGACAGCGGTGCTGATATTTCCATGTTCATCCAGATGGCTGTGTAGATATATCTATGTTCATACAGATGGTATTGAAGATATTTCCATGTTCATACAGATATCGGTGTAGATATTTCCATGTTCATACACATAGCAGTGTAGGTATTTCCATGTTCATACAGATAGCGGTGCTGATATTTCCATGTTTGTACAGGTAGCGGTGTAGATATTTCCATGTTTATACAGATAGTGGTGTAGATATTTCCATGTTTATACAGATAGCGGTGTAGATATTTCCATGTTTATACAGATAGTGGTGTAGATATTTCCATGTTTATAGAGATAGCGGTGTAGTTATTTCCATTTGTAAAGAGATAGCTTTGTAGATATTTCCATGTATATGCAGATAGCTGTGTAGATATTTCCATTTTCATGCAGATAGCGGTGTAGATATTTCCATGTTCATACAGATAGCGGTGTAGATATTTCCATGTTCATACAGATAGCGGTGCTGATATTTCCATGTTTATACAGGTAGCGGTGTAGATATTTCCATGTTTATACAGGTAGCGGTGTAGATATTTCCATGTTTATACAGATAGCGGTGTAGATATTTCCATGTTTTTACAGATAGCGGTGTAGATATCTCCATCTTAATAGAGATGGCGGTGTAGATATTTATATGTTCATACAGATGGCGGTGCAGATATTTCCATGTTCATACAGATGGTGGTGTAGATATTTCCATGTTTATAGAGATAGCGGTGTAGTTATTTCCATGTGTAAAGAAATAGCTTTGTAGATATTTCCGTGTATATGCAGATACCGGTGTAGATATTTCCATTTTCATGCAGACAGCGGTGTAGATATTTCCATGTTCAAACAGATAGCGGTGTAGTTATTTCCATGTTCATACAGATAGCGGTGTAGATATTTCCATGTTTATACAGATAGCGGTGAAGATGTATGCATGTTTGCACAGATAGCGGTGTAGATATTTCCATGTTCATACAGATAGCGATGTAGATATTTCCATGTTCATACAGATAGTGGTGTAGATATTTCCATGTTCATACAGATAGCGGTGTAGATATTTCCATGTTCATACAGATAACGGTGTAGATATTTCCATGTTCATCCAGAAGGCTGTGTAGATATATCCATGTTCATTCAGATGGCGGTGAAGATATTTCCATGTTCATACAGATAGCGGTGTCGATATTTCCATGTTCATACAGATAGCTGTGTAGATACATCCATGTTCATACAGATGGCGGTGAAGATATTTCCATGTTCATACAGATAGCGGTGTAGATATTTCCAAGTTCATACAGATAGCGGCGTAGGTATTTCCATGTTCATACAGATAGCGGTGTAGCTATTTAAATGTTCGTACAGATAGCGGTGTAGATATTTCCATGTTCATCCATATGGGTGTGTAGATAAATCCATGTTCATACAGATGGCGCTGAAGATATTTCCATGTTCATACAAATGGCGTTGTAGATATTTCCATGTTTATACAGATATCGGTGTAGATATTTCCAAGTTTATGCCGATAGCGGAGTAGATATCTCCATCTTAATACAGATGGCGGTGTAGATATTTATATGATCATACAGATGGCGGTGCAGATATTTCCATGTTCATACAGATGGCGGTGTGGATATTTCCATGTTTATAGAGATAGCGGTGTACTTATTTCCATGTGTAAAGAGATAGCTGTATAGATATTTCCATGTATATGCAGATAGCTTTGTAGATATTTCCATTTTCATGCAGATAGCGGTGTAGATATTTCCATGTTCAAACAGATAGCGGTGTAGATAGTTCCATGTTCATACAGATAGCAGTGTAGATATTTAAATGTTTAAACAAATAGTGGTGAAAATGTATACATGTTTACACAGATAGCGGTGTAGATATTTCCATGCTCATACAGATAGCGGTGTAGATATTTCCGTGTTCATCCAGATGGCTGTGTAGATATATCCATGTTCATACAGATGGCGGTGAAGATATTTCCATGTTCATACAGATAGCGGTGTAGATATTTCCATGTTCATACAGATAGCGGTGTAGATATTTCCATGTTCATACAGATAGCGGTGTAGCTATTTCCATGTTCATACAGACAGCGGTGCTGATATTTCCATGTTCATCCAGATGGCTGTGTAGATATATCTATGTTCATACAGATGGTATTGAAGATATTTCCATGTTCATACAGATATCGGTGTAGATATTTCCATGTTCATACACATAGCAGTGTAGGTATTTCCATGTTCATACAGATAGCGGTGCTGATATTTCCATGTTTGTACTGGTAGCGGTGTAGATATTTCCATGTTTATACAGATAGTGGTGTAGATATTTCCATGTTTATACAGATAGCGGTGTAGATATTTCCATGTTTATACAGATAGTGGTGTAGATATTTCCATGTTTATAGAGATAGCGGTGTAGTTATTTCCATTTGTAAAGAGATAGCTTTGTAGATATTTCCATGTATATGCAGATAGCTGTGTAGATATTTCCATTTTCATGCAGATAGCGGTGTAGATATTTCCATGTTCATACAGATAGCGGTGTAGATATTTCCATGTTCATACAGATAGCGGTGCTGATATTTCCATGTTTATACAGGTAGCGGTGTAGATATTTCCATGTTTATACAGGTAGCGGTGTAGATATTTCCATGTTTATACAGATAGCGGTGTAGATATTTCCATGTTTTTACAGATAGCGGTGTAGATATCTCCATCTTAATAGAGATGGCGGTGTAGATATTTATATGTTCATACAGATGGCGGGGCAGATATTTCCATGTTCATACAGATGGTGGTGAAGATATTTCCATGTTTATAGAGATAGCGGTGTAGTTATTTCCATGTGTAAAGAAATAGCTTTGTAGATATTTCCGTGTATATGCAGATACCGGTGTAGATATTTCCATTTTCATGCAGACAGCGGTGTAGATATTTCCATGTTCAAACAGATAGCGGTGTAGTTATTTCCATGTTCATACAGATAGCGGTGTAGATATTTCCATGTTTATACAGATAGCGGTGAAGATGTATGCATGTTTGCACAGATAGCGGTGTAGATATTTCCATGTTCATACAGATAGCGATGTAGATATTTCCATGTTCATACAGATAGTGGTGTAGATATTTCCATGTTCATACAGATAGCGGTGTAGATATTTCCATGTTCATACAGATAACGGTGTAGATATTTCCATGTTCATCCAGAAGGCTGTGTAGATATTTCCATGTTCATACACATAGCGGTGCTGATATTTCCATGTTTATACAGGTAGCGGTGTAGATATTTCCATGTTCATACAGATAGCGGTGTAGATATTTCCATGTTTATACAGATAGCGGTGTAGATATTTCCATGTTTATAGAGATAGCGGTGTAGATATCTCCTTCTTAATACAGATGGCAGTGTATATATTTATATGTTCATACAGATGGCGGTGCAGATATTTCCATGTTCATACAGATGGCGGTGTAGATATTTCCATGTTTATAGAGACAGCGGTGTAGTTATTTCCAAGTGTAAAGAAATAGCTTTGTAGATATTTCCGTGTATATGCAAATAGCTGTGTAGATATTTCCATTTTCATGCAGATAGCGGTGTAGATATTTCCATGTTCAAACAGATAGCGGTGTAGATATTTCCATGTTCATACAGATAGCGGTGTAGATATTTCCATGTTTATACAGATAGCGGTGAAGATGTATGCATGTTTACACAGATAGCGGTGTAGATATTTCCATGTTCATACAGATTGCGGTGTAGATATTTCCATGTTCATGCAGATAGTGGTGTAGATATTTCCATGTTCATACAGATAGCAGTGTAGCTATTTCCATGTTCATACAGATAGCGGTGTAGATATTTCCATGTTCATCCAGAAGGCTGTGAAGATATTTCCATGTTCATACAGATAGCGGTGCTGATATTTCCATGTTTATACAGGTAGCGGTGTAGATATTTCCATGTTCATACAGATAGCGGTGTAGATATTTCCATGTTCATCCAGAAGACTGTGTGGATATTTCCATGTTCATACAGATAGCGGTGCTGATATTTCCATGTTTATACAGGTAGCGGTGAAGATGTATGCATGTTTACACAGATAGCGGTGTAGATATTTCCATGTTCATTCAGATAGCGGTGTAGATATTTCCATGCTCATCCAGATGGCTGTGTAGATATATCCATGTTCATACAGATGGCGGTGAAGATATTTCCACGTTCATACAGATAGCGGTGTAGATCTTTCCATGTTCATACAGATAGCGGTGTAGATATTTCCATGTTCATTCAGATAGAGGTGTAGCTATTTCCATGTTCACACAGATTGCGGGGTAGATATTTCCATGTTCATACAGATGTCTGTGTAGATATATCCATGTTCATACAAATGGCGGTGAAGATATTTCCATGTTCATACAGATAGCGCTGTAGATATTTCCATGTTCATACAGATAGTGGTGTAGATATTTCCATGTTCATACAGATAGCGGTGCTGATATTTCCATGTTTATACAGGTAGCGGTGTAGATATTTCCATGTTTATACAGATAGAGGTGAAGATGTATGCATGTTTACACAGTTAGCGTTGCAGATATTTCCATGTTCATACAGATAGCGGTGTAGATATTTCCATGTTCATACAGAGAGCGGTGTAGATATTTCCATGTTCATCCAGATGGCTGTGTAGATATATCCATGTTCATTCAGATAGCGGTGTAGATATTTCCATGTTCATACACATAGCAGTGTAGGTATTTCCATGTTCATACAGATAGCGGTGCTGATATTTCCATGTTTGTACAGGTAGCGGTGTAGATATTTCCATGTTTATACAGATAGTGGTGTAGATATTTCCATGTTTATACAGATAGCGGTGTAGATATTTCCACGTTTATACAGATAGTGGTGTAGATATTTCCATGTTTATAGAGATAGCGGTGTAGTTATTTCCATTTGTAAAGAGATAGCTTTGTAGATATTTCCATGTATATGCAGATAGCTGTGTAGATATTTCCATTTTCATGCAGATAGCGGTGTAGATATTTCCATGTTCATACAGATAGCGGTGTAGATATTTCCATGTTCATACAGATAGCGGTGCTGATATTTCCATGTTTATACAGGTAGCGGTGTAGATATTTCCATGTTTATACAGGTAGCGGTGTAGATATTTCCATGTTTATACAGATAGCGGTGTAGATATTTCCATGTTTTTACAGATAGCGGTGTAGATATCTCCATCTTAATAGAGATGGCGGTGTAGATATTTATATGTTCATACAGATGGCGGTGCAGATATTTCCATGTTCATACAGATGGTGGTGAAGATATTTCCATGTTTATAGAGATAGCGGTGTAGTTATTTCCATGTGTAAAGAAATAGCTTTGTAGATATTTCCGTGTATATGCAGATACCGGTGTAGATATTTCCATTTTCATGCAGACAGCGGTGTAGATATTTCCATGTTCAAACAGATAGCGGTGTAGTTATTTCCATGTTCATACAGATAGCGGTGTAGATATTTCCATGTTTATACAGATAGCGGTGAAGATGTATGCATGTTTGCACAGATAGCGGTGTAGATATTTCCATGTTCATACAGATAGCGATGTAGATATTTCCATGTTCATACAGATAGTGGTGTAGATATTTCCATGTTCATACAGATAGCGGTGTAGATATTTCCATGTTCATACAGATAACTTTGTAGATATTTCCATGTTCATCCAGAAGGCTGTGTAGATATTTCCATGTTCATACACATAGCGGTGCTGATATTTCCATGTTTATACAGGTAGCGGTGTAGATATTTCCATGTTCATACAGATAGCGGTGTAGATATTTCCATGTTTATACAGATAGCGGTGTAGATATTTCCATGTTTATAGAGATAGCGGTATAGATATCTCCTTCTTAATACAGATGGCAGTGTATATATTTATATGTTCATACAGATGGCGGTGCAGATATTTCCATGTTCATACAGATGGCGGTGTAGATATTTCCATGTTTATAGAGACAGCGGTGTAGTTATTTCCAAGTGTAAAGAAATAGCTTTGTAGATATTTCCGTGTATATGCAGATAGCTGTGTAGATATTTCCATTTTCATGCAGATAGCGGTGTAGATATTTCCATGTTCAAACAGATAGCGGTGTAGATATTTCCATGTTCATACAGATAGCGGTGTAGATATTTCCATGTTTATACAGATAGCGGTGAAGATGTATGCATGTTTGCACAGATAGCGGTGTAGATATTTCCATGTTCATACAGATTGCGGTGTAGATATTTCCATGTTCATGCAGATAGTGGTGTAGATATTTCCATGTTCATACAGATAGCAGTGTAGCTATTTCCATGTTCATACAGATAGCGGTGTAGATATTTCCATGTTCATCCAGAAGGCTGTGAAGATATTTCCATGTTCATACAGATAGCGGTGCTGATATTTCCATGTTTATACAGGTAGCGGTGTAGATATTTCCATGTTCATACAGATAGCGGTGTAGATATTTCCATGTTCATCCAGAAGACTGTGTGGATATTTCCATGTTCATACAGATAGCGGTGCTGATATTTCCATGTTTATACAGGTAGCGGTGAAGATGTATGCATGTTTACACAGATAGCGGTGTAGATATTTCCATGTTCATTCAGATAGCGGTGTAGATATTTCCATGCTCATCCAGATGGCTGTGTAGATATATCCATGTTCATACAGATGGCGGTGAAGATATTTCCACGTTCATACAGATAGCGGTGTAGATCTTTCCATGTTCATACAGATAGCGGTGTAGATATTTCCATGTTCATTCAGATAGAGGTGTAGCTATTTCCATGTTCATACAGATTGCGGGGTAGATATTTCCATGTTCATACAGATGTCTGTGTAGATATATCCATGTTCATACAAATGGCGGTGAAGATATTTCCATGTTCATACAGATAGCGGTGTAGATATTTCCATGTTCATACAGATAGTGGTGTAGATATTTCCATGTTCATACAGATAGCGGTGCTGATATTTCCATGTTTATACAGGTAGCGGTGTAGATATTTCCATGTTTATACAGATAGAGGTGAAGATGTATGCATGTTTACACAGTTAGCGTTGCAGATATTTCCATGTTCATACAGATAGCGGTGTAGATATTTCCATGTTCATACAGAGAGCGGTGTAGATATTTCCATGTTCATCCAGATGGCTGTGTAGATATATCCATGTTCATTCAGATAGCGGTGTAGATATTTCCATGTTCATACAGACAGTGGTGCTGTTATTTCCATGTTCATCCAGATGGCTGTGTAGATATATCCATGTTCATACAGATGGCGGTGAAGATATTTCCATTTTCATACAGATATCGGTGTAGATATTTCCATGTTCATAGAGATAGCGGTGTAGATATTTCCATGTTCATACAGATAGCGGTGCTGATATTTCCATGTTTATTCAGGTAGCGGTGTTGATATTTCCATGTTTATACAGATAGCGGTGTAGATATTTCCATGTTTATACAGATAACGGTGTAGGTATTTTCATGTTTATACGGATAGCGGTGTAGATATCTCCATCTTAATACAGATGGCGGTGTAGATATTTATATGTTCATACAGATGGCGGTGCAGATATTTCCATGTTCATTCAGATGGCGGTGTAGATATTTCCATGTTTAAAGATATTGCGGTGTAGATATTTCCATGTGAAAAGAAATAGCTTTGTAGATATTTCCATGTACATGCAGAGAGCTGTGTAGATATTTCCATTTTCATGCAGATAGCGGTGTAGATATTTCCATGTTCAAACAGATAGCGGTGTAGATATTTCCATGTTCATACAGATAGCGGTGTAGATATTTCAATGTTCATACAGATAGCGGTGTAGATATTTCCATTTTCTTCCAGAAGGCTGTGTAGATATTTCCATGTTCATACAGATAGCGGTGCTGATATTTCCATGTTTATACAGGTAGCGGTGTAGATATTTCCACGTTTATACAGATAGCGGTGTAGATATTTCCATGTTTATACAGATAGCGGTGTAGATATTTCCATGTTTATACAGATAGCGGTGTAGATAAATCCATCTTAATACAGATGGCGGTGTAGATATTTATATGTTCATTCGGATGGCGGTGCAGATATTTCCATGTTCATACAGATGGCGGTGTAGATATTTCCATGTTTATAGAGATAGCGGTGTAGTTATTTCCATGTGTAAAGAAATAGCTTTGTAGATATTTCCGTGTATATGCAGATAGCTGTGTAGTTATTTCCATTTTCATGCAGATAGCGGTGTAGATATTTCCATGTTCAAACAGATAGCGGTGTAGATATTTCCATGTTCATACAGATAGCGGTGTAGATATTTGCATGTTTATACAGATAGCGGTGAAGATGTATGCATGTTTGCACAGATAGCGGTGTAGATATTTCCATGTTCATACAGATAGCAGTGTAGCTATTTCCATGTTCATACAGATAGTGGTGTAGATATTTCCATGTTCATCCAGATGGCTGTGTAGATATTTCCATGTTCATACAGATAGCGGTGCTGATATTTCCATGTTTATACAGGTAGCGGTGTAGATATTTCCATGTTTACACAGATAGAGGTGAAGATGTATGCATGTTTACACAGTTAGCGGTGCAGATATTTCCATGTTCATACAGATAGCGGTGTAGATATTTCCATGTTCATACAGAGAGCGGTGTAGATATTTCCATGTTCATCCAGATGGCTGTGTAGATATATCCATGTTCATTCAGATAGCGGTGTAGGTATTTCCATGTTCATACAGACAGCGGTGCTGTTATTTCCATGTTCATCCAGATGGCTGTGTAGATATATCCATGTTCATACAGATGGCGGTGAAGATATTTCCATTTTCATACAGATATCGGTGTAGATATTTCCATGTTCATAGAGATAGCGGTGTAGATATTTCCATGTTCATACAGATAGCGGTGCTGATATTTCCATGTTTATTCAGGTAGCGGTGTTGATATTTCCATGTTTATACAGATAGCGGTGTAGATATTTCCATGTTTATACAGATAACGGTGTAGGTATTTTCATGTTTATACAGATAGCGGTGTAGATATCTCCATCTTAATACAGATGGCGGTGTAGATATTTATATGTTCATACAGATGGCGGTGCAGATATTTCCATGTTCATTCAGATGGCGGTGTAGATATTTCCATGTTTATAGATATTGCGGTGTAGATATTTCCATGTGAAAAGAAATAGCTTTGTAGATATTTCCATGTACATGCAGAGAGCTGTGTAGATATTTCCATTTTCATGCAGATAGCGGTGTAGATATTTCCATGTTCAAACAGATAGCTGTGTAGATATTTCCATGTTCATACAGATAGCGGTGTAGATATTTCCATGTTTATACAGATAGCGGTGAAGATGTATGCATGTTTGCACAGATAGTGGTGTAGATATTTCCATGTTCATACAGATAGCGGTGTAGATATTTCAATGTTCATACAGATAGCGGTGTAGATATTTCCATTTTCTTCCAGAAGGCTGTGTAGATATTTCCATGTTCATACAGATAGCGGTGCTGATATTTCCATGTTTATACAGGTAGCGGTGTATATATTTCCACGTTTATACAGATAGCGTTGTAGATATTTCCATGTTTATACAGATAGCGGTGTAGATATTTCCATGTTTATACAGATAGCGGTGTAGATATCTCCATCTTAATACAGATGGCGGTGTAGATATTTATATGTTCATTCGGATGGCGGTGCAGATATTTCCATGTTCATACAGATAGCGGTGTAGATATTTCCATGTTTATACAGATAGCGGTGTAGTTATTCCCATGTGTAAAGAAATAGCTTTGTAGATATTTCCGTGTATATGCAGATAGCTGTGTAGTTATTTCCATTTTCATGCAGATAGCGGTGTAGATATTTCCATGTTCAAACAGATAGCGGTGTAGATATTTCCATGTTCATACAGATAGTGGTGTAGATATTTGCATGTTTATACAGATAGCAGTGAAGATGTATGCATGTTTGCACAGATAGCGGTGTAGATATTTCCATGTTCATACAGATAGCGGTGTAGATATTTCCATGTTCATACAGATAGCGGTGTAGATATTGCCATGTTCATACAGATAGCGGTGTAGATATTTCCATGTTCATCCAGAAGGCTGTGTAGATATTTCCATGTTCATACAGATAGCGGTGCTGATATTTCCATGTTTATATAGGTTGCGGTGTAGATATTTCCATGTTCATACAGATAGCGGTGTAGATATTTCCATGTTCATACAGATAGCGGTGTAGATATTTCCATGTTTATACAGATAGCGGTGTGGATATTTCCATGTTTATACAGATAGCGGTGTAGATATCTCCATCTTAATACAGATGGCGGTGAAGATATTTATATGTTCATTCAGATGGCGGTGCAGATATTTCCAAGTTCATACAGATGGCGGTGTAGATATTTCCATGTTTATAGAGACAGCGGTGTAGTTATTTCCAAGTGTAAAGAAATAGCTTTGTAGATATTTCCGTGTATATTCAGATAGTTGTGTAGATATTTCCATTTTCATGCAGATAGCGGTGTAGATATTTCCATGTTCAAACAGATAGCGGTGTAGATATTTCCATGTTCATACAGATAGCCGTGTAGATATTTCCATGTTTATACAGATAGCGGTGAAGATGTATGCATGTTTGCACAGATAGCGGTGTAGATATTTCCATGTTCATACAGATAGCGGTGTAGATATTTCCATGTTCATGCAGATAGTGGTGTAGATATTTCCATGTTCATACAGATAGCGGTGTAGCTATTTCCATGTTCATACAGATAGCGGTGTAGATATTTCCATGTTCATCCAGAAGGCTGTGAAGATATTTCCATGTTCATACAGATAGCGGTGCTGATATTTTCATGTTTATACAGGTAGCGGTGTAGATATTTCCATGTTCATACAGATAGCGGTGTAGATATTTCCATGTTCATCCAGAAGGCTGTGTAGATATTTCCATGTTCATACAGATAGCGGTGCTTATATTTCCATGTTTATACAGGTAGCGGTGAAGATGTATGCATGTTTACACAGATAGCGGTGTAGATATTTCCATGCTCATCCAGATGGCTGTGTAGATATATCCATGTTCATACAGATGGCGTTGAAGATATTTCCATGTTCATACAGATAGCGGTGTAGATCTTTCCATGTTCATACAGATAGCGGTGTAGATATTTCCATGTTCATTCAGATAGAGGTGTAGCTATTTCCATGTTCATACAGATTGCGGGGTAGATATTTCCATGTTCATCCAGATGGCTGTGTAGATATATCCATGTTCATACAAATGGCGGTGAAGATATTTCCATGTTCATACAGATAGCGGTTTAGATATTTCCATGTTCATACAGATAGTGGTGTAGATATTTCCATGTTCATACATATAGCGGTGTAGCTATTTCCATGTTCATACAGATAGCGGTGTAGATATTTCCATGTTCATCCAGATTGCTGTGTAGATATTTCCATGTTCATACAGATAGCGGTGCTGATATTTCCATGTTTATACAGGTAGCGGTGTAGATATTTGCATGTTTACACAGATATCGGTGAAGATGTATGCATGTTAACACAGATAGCGGTGTAGATATTTCCATGTTCATACAGATAGCGGTGTAGATATTTCCATATTCTTCCAGATGGCTGTGTAGATATATCCATGTTCATGCAGATGGCGGTGAAGATATTTCCATGGTCATACAGATAGCGGTGTAGATATTTCCATGTTCATACAGATAGCGGTGTAGATAATTCCATGTTTATACATATAGCGGTGTTGATATTTCCATGTTCATACATATAGCGGTGTAGATATTTCCATGTTCATCCAGATGGCTGTGTAGTTATATCCATGTTCATACAGATCGCGGTGAAGATATTTCCATGATCATACTGATAGCGGTGTAGATATTTCCATGTTCATACAGATAGCGGTGTAGACGTTTCCATGTTCATACAGATAGCGGTGAAGATGTATGCATGTTTACACAGTTAGCGGTGCAGATATTTCCATATTCATACAGATAGCGGTGTAGATATTTCCATGTTCATCCAGATGGCTGTGTAGATATATCCATGTTCATTCAGATGGTGGTGAAGATATTTCCATGTTCATAGAGATAGCGGTGTAGATATTTCCATGTTCATACAGATAGCTGTGTAGATATTTCCATGTACATACAGACAGCGGTGTAGATATTTCCATGTTCATACAGATAGCGGTGTTACTATTTCCATGTTCATGCAGATAGCGGTGTAGATATTTCCATGTTCATAGAGATAGCGGTGTAGATATTTCCATGTTCAAACAGATAGCGGTGCTGATATTTCCATGTTTATACAGGTAGCGGTGTAGATATTTCCGTGTTTATACAGATAGCTGTGTAGATATTTCCATGTTTATAAAGATAGCGGTGTAGATATTTTCATGTTTATACAGATAGCGGTGTAGATATCTCCATCTTAATACAGATGGTGGTGTAGATATTTATATGTTCATACAGATGTCGGTGCAGATATTTCCATGTTCATACAGATGGCGGTGTAGATATTCCCATGTTTATAGAGACTGCGGTGTAGATATTTCCATGTGTAAAGAAATAGCTTTGTAAATATTTCCATGTATATGCAGATAGCTGTGTAGATATTTCCATTTTCATGCAGATAGCGGTGTAGATATTTCGATGTTCAAATAGATAGCTGTGTAGATATTTCCATGTTAACACAGATAGCGGTGTAGATATTTCCAATTTCATACAGAGAGCGGTGTAGATATTTCCATGTTTATACAGATAGCGGTGTAGATATCTCCATCTTAATAGAGATGGCGGTGTAGATATTTATATGTTCATACAGATGGCGGTGCAGATATTTCCATGTTCATACAGATGGTGGTGTAGATATTTCCATGTTTATAGAGATAGCGGTGTAGTTATTTCCATGTGTAAAGAAATAGCTTTGTAGATATTTCTGTGTATATGCAGATACCTGTGTAGATATTTCCATTTTCATGCAGATAGCGGTGTAGATATTTCCATGTTCAAACAGATAGTGGTGTAGTTATATCCATGTTCATACAGATAGCGGTGTAGATATTTCCATGTTTATACAGATAGCGGTGAAGATGTATGCATGTTTGCACAGATAGCGGTGTAGATATTTCCATGTTCATACAGATAGTGATGTAGATATTTCCATGTTCATACAGATAGTGGTGTAGATATTTCCATGTTCATACAGATAGCGGTGTAGATATTTCCAAGTTTATACAGATAGCGGTGAAGTTGTATGCATGTTTGCACAGATAGCGGTGTAGATATTTCCATGTTCATACAGATAGCGGTGTAGATATTTCCATGTTCATGCAGATAGTGGTGTAGATATTTCCATGTTCATACAGATAGCGGTGTAGCTATTTCCATGTTCATACAGAGAGCGGTGTAGATATTTCCATCTTCATCCAGAAGGCTGTGAAGATATTTCCATGTTCATACATATAGCGGTGCTGATATTTCCATGTTTATACAGGTAGCGGTGTAGATATTTCCATGTTCATACAGATAGCGGTGTAGATATTTCCATGTTCATCCAGAAGGCTGTGTAGATATTTCCATGTTCATACAGATAGCGGTGCTGATATTTCCATGTTTATACAGGTAGCGGTGAAGATGTATGCATGTTTACACAGATAGCGGTGTAGATATTTCCATGTTCATTCAGATGGCGGTGTAGATATTTCCATGCTCATCCAGATGGCTGTATAGATATATCCATGTTCATACAGATGGCGGTGAAGATATTTCCATGTTCATACAGATAGCGGTGTAGATCTTTCCATGTTCATACAGATAGCGGTGTAGATATTTCCATGTTCATTCAGATAGAGGTGTAGCTATTTCCATGTTCATACAGATTGCGGGGTAGATATTTCCATGTTCATCCAGATGGCTGTGTAGATATATCCATGTTCATACAAATGGCGGTGAAGATATTTCCATGTTCATACAGATAGCGGTGTAGATATTTCCATGTTCATACAGATAGTGGTGTAGATATATCCATGTTCATACAAATGGCGGTGAAGATATTTCCATGTTCATACAGATAGCGGTGTAGATATTTCCATGTTCATACAGATAGTGGTGTAGATATTTCCATGTTCATACATATAGCGGTGTAGCTATTTCCATGTTCATACAGATAGCGGTGTAGATATTTCCATGTTCATCCAGATGGCTGTGTAGATATTTCCATGTTCATACAGATAGCGGTGCTGATATTTCCATGTTTATACAGGTAGCGGTGTAGATATTTGCATGTTTACACAGATAGCGGTGAAGATGTATGCATGTTAACACAGATAGCGGTGTAGATATTTCCATGTTCATACAGATAGCGTTGTAGATATTTCCATATTCTTCCAGATGGCTGTGTAGATATATCCATATTCATGCAGATGGCGGTGAAGATATTTCCATGTTCATACAGATAGCGGTGTAGATATTTCCATGTTCATACAGATAGCGGTGTAGACATTTCCATGTTCATACAGATAGCGGTGTAGCTATTTCCATGTTCATACAGATAGCGGTGTAGATATTTCCATGTTCATCCAGATGGCTGTGTAGATATTTCCATGTTCATACAGATAGCAGTGCTGATATTTCCATGTTTATACAGGTAGCGGTGTAGATATTCCCATGTTTATACAGATAGCGGTGTAGATATTTCCATGTTCATACAGATAGAGGTGAAGATGTATGCATGTTTACACAGTTAGCGGTGCAGATATTTCCATATTCATACAGATAGCGGTGTAGATATTTCCATGTTCATCCAGATGGCTGTGTAGATATATCCATGTTCATTCAGATGGTGGTGAAGATATTTCCATGTTCATAGAGATAGCGGTGTAGATATTTCCATGTTCATACAGATAGCTGTGTAGATATTTCCATGTTCATAGAGACAGCGGTGTAGATATTTCCATGTTCATACAGATAGCGGTGTAGATATTTCCATGTTTATACAGATAGCGGTGTAGATAAATCCATCTTAATACAGATGGCGGTGTAGATATTTATATGTTCATTCGGATGGCGGTGCAGATATTTCCATGTTCATACAGATGGCGGTGTAGATATTTCCATGTTTATAGAGATAGCGGTGTAGTTATTTCCATGTGTAAAGAAATAGCTTTGTAGATATTTCCGTGTATATGCAGATAGCTGTGTAGTTATTTCCATTTTCATGCAGATAGCGGTTTAGATATTTCCATGTTCAAACAGATAGCGGTGTAGATATTTCCATGTTCATACAGATAGCGGTGTAGATATTTGCATGTTTATACAGATAGCGGTGAAGATGTATGCATGTTTGCACAGATAGCGGTGTAGATATTTCCATGTTCATACAGATAGCGGTGTAGCTATTTCCATGTTCATACAGATAGTGGTGTAGATATTTCCATGTTCATCCAGATGGCTGTGTAGGTTTTTCCATGTTCATACAGATAGCGGTGCTGATATTTCCATGTTTATACAGGTAGCGGTATAGATATTTCCATGTTTATACAGATAGAGGTGAAGATGTATGCATGTTTACACAGTTAGCGGTGCAGATATTTCCATGTTCATACAGATAGCGGTGTAGATATTTCCATGTTCATACAGAGAGCGGTGTAGATATTTCCATGTTCATCCAGATGGATGTGTAGATATATCCATGTTCATTCAGATAGCGGTGTAGATATTTCCATGTTCATACAGACAGCGGTGCTGTTATTTCCATGTTCATCCAGATGGCTGTGTAGATATATCCATGTTCATACAGATGGCGGTGAAGATATTTCCATTTTCATACAGATATCGGTGTAGATATTTCCATGTTCATAGAGATAGCGGTGTAGATATTTCCATGTTCATACAGATAGCGGTGCTGATATTTCCATGTTTATTCAGGTAGCGGTGTTGATATTTCCATGTTTATACAGATAGCGGTGTAGATATTTCCATGTTTATACAGATAACGGTGTAGGTATTTTCATGTTTATACAGATAGCGGTGTAGATATCTCCATCTTAATACAGATGGCGGTGTAGATATTTATATGTTCATACAGATGGCGGTGCAGATATTTCCATGTTCATTCAGATGGCGGTGTAGATATTTCCATGTTTATAGATATTGCGGTGTAGATATTTCCATGTGAAAAGAAATAGCTTTGTACATATTTCCATGTACATGCAGAGAGCTGTGTAGATATTTCCATTTTCATGCAGATAGCGGTGTAGATATTTCCATGTTCAAACAGATAGCTGTGTAGATATTTCCATGATCATACAGATAGCGGTGTAGATATTTCCATGTTTATACAGATAGCGGTGTAGATGTATGCATGTTTGCACAGATAGTGCTGTAGATATTTCCATGTTCATACAGATAGCGGTGTAGATATTTCAATGTTCATACAGATAGCGGTGTAGATATTTCCATTTTCTTCCAGAAGGCTGTGTATATATTTCCATGTTCATACAGATAGCGGTGCTGATATTTCCATGTTTATACAGGTAGCGGTGTAGATATTTCCACGTTTATACAGATAGCGGTGTAGATATTTCCATGTTTATACAGATAGCGGTGTAGATATTTCCATGTTTATACAGATAGCGGTGTAGATATCTCCATCTTAATACAGATGGCGGTGTAGATATTTATATGTTCATTCGGATGGCGGTGCAGATATTTCCATGTTCATACAGATGGCGGTGTAGATATTTCCATGTTTATAGAGATAGCGGTGTAGTTATTTCCATGTGTAAAGAAATAGCTTTGTAGATATTTCCGTGTATATGCAGATAGCTGTGTAGTTATTTCCATTTTCATGCAGATAGCGGTGTAGATATTTCCATGTTCAAACAGATAGCGGTGTAGATATTTCCATGTTCATACAGATAGCGGTGTAGATATTTGCATGTTTATACAGATAGCGGTGAAGATGTATGCATGTTTGCACAGATAGCGGTGTAGATATTTCCATGTTCATACAGATAGCGGTGTAGCTATTTCCATGTTCATACAGATAGTGGTGTAGATATTTCCATGTTCATCCAGATGGCTGTGTAGATATTTCCATGTTCATACAGATAGCGGTGCTGATATTTCCATGTTTATTCAGGTAGCGGTGTAGATATTTCCATGTTTATACAGATAGAGGTGAAGATGTATGCATGTTTACACAGTTAGCGGTGCAGATATTTCCATGTTCATACAGATAGCGGTGTAGATATTTCCATGTTCATACAGAGAGCGGTGTAGATATTTCCATGTTCATCCAGATGGCTGTGTAGATATATCCATGTTCATTCAGATAGCGGTGTAGGTATTTCCATGTTCATACAGACAGCGGTGCTGTTATTTCCATGTTCATCCAGATGGCTGTGTAGATATATCCATGTTCATACAGATGGCGGTGAAGATATTTCCATTTTCATACAGATATCGGTGTAGATATTTCCATGTTCATAGAGATAGCGGTGTAGATATTTCCATGTTCATACAGATAGCGGTGCTGATATTTCCATGTTTATTCAGGTAGCGGTGTTGATATTTCCATGTTTATACAGATAGCGGTGTAGATATTTCCATGTTTATACAGATAACGGTGTAGGTATATTCATGTTTATACAGATAGCGGTGTAGATATCTCCATCTTAACACAGATGGCGGTGTAGATATTTATATGTTCATACAGATGGCGGTGCAGATATTTCCATGTTCATTCAGATGGCGGTGTAGATATTTCCATGTTTATAGATATTGCGGTGTAGATATTTCCATGTGAAAAGAAATAGCTTTGTAGATATTTCCATGTACATGCAGAGAGCTGTGTAGATATTTCCATTTTCATGCAGATAGCGGTGTAGATATTTCCATGTTCAAACAGATAGCTGTGTAGATATTTCCATGTTCATACAGATAGCGGTGTAGATATTTCCATGTTTATACAGATAGCGGTGAAGATGTATGCATGTTTGCACAGATAGTGGTGTAGATATTTCCATGTTCATACAGATAGCGGTGTAGATATTTCAATGTTCATACAGATAGCGGTGTAGATATTTCCATTTTCTTCCAGAAGGCTGTGTAGATATTTCCATGTTCATACAGATAGCGGTGCTGATATTTCCATGTTTATACAGGTAGCGGTGTATATATTTCCACGTTTATACAGATAGCGTTGTAGATATTTCCATGTTTATACAGATAGCGGTGTAGATATTTCCATGTTTATACAGATAGCGGTGTAGATATCTCCATCTTAATACAGATGGCGGTGTAGATATTTATATGTTCATTCGGATGGCGGTGCAGATATTTCCATGTTCATACAGATAGCGGTGTAGATATTTCCATGTTTATACAGATAGCGGTGTAGTTATTCCCATGTGTAAAGAAATAGCTTTGTAGATATTTCCGTGTATATGCAGATAGCTGTGTAGTTATTTCCATTTTCATGCAGATAGCGGTGTAGATATTTCCATGTTCAAACAGATAGCGGTGTAGATATTTCCATGTTCATACAGATAGTGGTGTAGATATTTGCATGTTTATACAGATAGCAGTGAAGATGTATGCATGTTTGCACAGATAGCGGTGTAGATATTTCCATGTTCATACAGATAGCGGTGTAGATATTTCCATGTTCATACAGATAGCGGTGTAGATATTGCCATGTTCATACAGATAGCGGTGTAGATATTTCCATGTTCATCCAGAAGGCTGTGTAGATATTTCCATGTTCATACAGATAGCGGTGCTGATATTTCCATGTTTATATAGGTTGCGGTGTAGATATTTCCATGTTCATACAGATAGCGGTGTAGATATTTCCATGTTCATACAGATAGCGGTGTAGATATTTCCATGTTTATACAGATAGTGGTGTGGATATTTCCATGTTTATACAGATAGCGGTGTAGATATCTCCATCTTAATACAGATGGCGGTGAAGATATTTATATGTTCATTCAGATGGCGGTGCAGATATTTCCATGATCATACAGATGGCGGTGTAGATATTTCCATGTTTATAGAGACAGCGGTGTAGTTATTTCCAAGTGTAAAGAAATAGCTTTGTAGATATTTCCGTGTATATGCAGATAGCTGTGTAGATATTTCCATTTTCATGCAGATAGCGGTGTAGATATTTCCATGTTCAAACAGATAGCGGTGTAGATATTTCCATGTTCATACAGATAGCCGTGTAGATATTTCCATGTTTATACAGATAGCGGTGAAGATGTATGCATGTTTGCACAGATAGCGGTGTAGATATTTCCATGTTCATACAGATAGCGGTGTAGATATTTCCATGTTCATGCAGATAGTGGTGTAGATATTTCCATGTTCATACAGATAGCGGTGTAGCTATTTCCATGTTCATACAGATAGCGGTGTAGATATTTCCATGTTCATCCAGAAGGCTGTGAAGATATTTCCATGTTCATACAGATAGCGGTGCTGATATTTCCATGTTTATACAGGTAGCGGTGTAGATATTTCCATGTTCATACAGATAGCGGTGTAGATATTTCCATGTTCATCCAGAAGGCTGTGTAGATATTTCCATGTTCATACAGATAGCGGTGCTGATATTTCCATGTTTATACAGGTAGCGGTGAAGATGTATGCATGTTTACACAGATAGCGGTGTAGATATTTCCATGCTCATCCAGATGGCTGTGTAGATATATCCATGTTCATACAGATGGCGGTGAAGATATTTCCATGTTCATACAGATAGCGGTGTAGATCTTTCCATGTTCATACAGATAGCGGTGTAGATATTTCCATGTTCATTCAGATAGAGGTGTAGCTATTTCCATGTTCATACAGATTGCGGGGTAGATATTTCCATGTTCATCCAGATGGCTGTGTAGATATATCCATGTTCATACAAATGGCGGTGAAGATATTTCCATGTTCATACAGATAGCGGTTTAGATATTTCCATGTTCATACAGATAGTGGTGTAGATATTTCCATGTTCATACATATAGCGGTGTAGCTATTTCCATGTTCATACAGATAGCGGTGTAGATATTTCCATGTTCATCCAGATTGCTGTGTAGATATTTCCATGTTCATACAGATAGCGGTGCTGATATTTCCATGTTTATACAGGTAGCGGTGTAGATATTTGCATGTTTACACAGATATCGGTGAAGATGTATGCATGTTAACACAGATAGCGGTGTAGATATTTCCATGTTCATACAGATAGCGGTGTAGATATTTCCATATTCTTCCAGATGGCTGTGTAGATATATCCATGTTCATGCAGATGGCGGTGAAGATATTTCCATGGTCATACAGATAGCGGTGTAGATATTTCCATGTTCATACAGATAGCGGTGTAGATATTTCCATGTTTATACATATAGCGGTGTTGATATTTCCATGTTGATACATATAGCGGTGTAGATATTTCCATGTTCATCCAGATGGCTGTGTAGTTATATCCATGTTCATACAGATGGCGGTGAAGATATTTCCATGATCATACTGATAGCGGTGTAGATATTTCCATGTTCATACAGATAGCGGTGTAGACGTTTCCATGTTCATACAGATAGCGGTGAAGATGTATGCATGTTTACACAGTTAGCGGTGCAGATATTTCCATATTCATACAGATAGCGGTGTAGATATTTCCATGTTCATCCAGATGGCTGTGTAGATATATCCATGTTCATTCAGATGGTGGTGAAGATATTTCCATGTTCATAGAGATAGCGGTGTAGATATTTCCATGTTCATACAGATAGCTGTGTAGATATTTCCATGTACATACAGACAGCGGTGTAGATATTTCCATGTTCATACAGATAGCGGTGTTACTATTTCCATGTTCATGCAGATAGCGGTGTAGATATTTCCATGTTCATAGAGATAGCGGTGTAGATATTTCCATGTTCAAACAGATAGCGGTGCTGATATTTCCATGTTTATACAGGTAGCGGTGTAGATATTTCCGTGTTTATACAGATAGCTGTGTAGATATTTCCATGTTTATACAGATAGCGGTGTAGATATTTTCATGTTTATACAGATAGCGGTGTAGATATCTCCATCTTAATACCGATGGCGGTGTAGATATTTATATGTTCATACAGATGTCGGTGCAGATATTTCCATGTTCATACAGATGGCGGTGTAGATATTCCCATGTTTATAGAGACTGCGGTGTAGATATTTCCATGTGTAAAGAAATAGCTTTGTAAATATTTCCATGTATATGCAGATAGCTGTGTAGATATTTCCATTTTCATGCAGATAGCGGTGTAGATATTTCGATGTTCAAATAGATAGCTGTGTAGATATTTCCATGTTAACACAGATAGCGGTGTAGATATTTCCAAGTTCATACAGAGAGCGGTGTAGATATTTCCATGTTTATACAGATAGCGGTGTAGATATCTCCATCTTAATAGAGATGGCGGTGTAGATATTTATATGTTCATACAGATGGCGGTGCAGATATTTCCATGTTCATACAGATGGTGGTGTAGATATTTTCATGTTTATAGAGATAGCGGTGTAGTTATTTCCATGTGTAAAGAAATAGCTTTGTAGATATTTCTGTGTATATGCAGATACCTGTGTAGATATTTCCATTTTCATGCAGATAGCGGTGTAGATATTTCCATGTTCAAACAGATAGTGGTGTAGTTATTTCCATGTTCTTACAGATATCGGTGTAGATATTTCCATGTTTATACAGATAGCGGTGAAGATGTATGCATGTTTGCACAGATAGCGGTGTAGATATTTCCATGTTCATACAGATAGTGATGGAGATATTTCCATGTTCATACAGATAGTGGTGTAGATATTTCCATGTTCATACAGATAGCGGTGTAGATATTTCCATGTTTATACAGATAGCGGTGAAGTTGTATGCATGTTTGCACAGATAGCGGTGTAGATATTTCCATGTTCATACAGATAGCGGTGTAGATATTTCCATGTTCATGCAGATAATGGTGTAGATATTTCCATGTTCATACAGATAGCGGTGTAGCTATTTCCATGTTCATACAGAGAGCGGTGTAGATATTTCCATCTTCATCCAGAAGGCTGTGAAGATATTTCCATGTTCATACACATAGCGGTGCTGATATTTCCATGTTTATACAGGTAGCGGTGTAGATATTTCCATGTTCATACAGATAGCGGTGTAGATATTTCCATGTTCATCCAGAAGGCTGTGTAGATATTTCCATGTTCATACAGATAGCGGTGCTGATATTTCCATGTTTATACAGGTAGCGGTGAAGATGTATGCATGTTTACACAGATAGCGGTGTAGATATTTCCATGTTCATTCAGATGGCGGTGTAGATATTTCCATGCTCATCCAGATGGCTGTATAGATATATCCATGTTCATACAGATGGCGGTGAAGATATTTCCATGTTCATACAGATAGCGGTGTAGATCTTTCCATGTTCATACAGATAGCGGTGTAGATATTTCCATGTTCATTCAGATAGAGGTGTAGCTATTTCCATGTTCATACAGATTGCGGGGTAGATATTTCCATGTTCATCCAGATGGCTGTGTAGATATATCCATGTTCATACAAATGGCGGTGAAGATATTTCCATGTTCATACAGATAGCGGTGTAGATATTTCCATGTTCATACAGATAGTGGTGTAGATATATCCATGTTCATACAAATGGCGGTGAAGATATTTCCATGTTCATACAGACAGCGGTGTAGATATTTCCATGTTCATACAGATAGTGGTGTAGATATTTCCATGTTCATACATATAGCGGTGTAGCTATTTCCATGTTCATACAGATAGCGGTGTAGATATTTCCATGTTCATCCAGATGGCTGTGTAGATATTTCCATGTTCATACAGATAGCGGTGCTGATATTTCCATGTTTATACAGGTAGCGGTGTAGATATTTGCATGTTTACACAGATAGCGGTGAAGATGTATGCATGTTAACACAGATAGCGGTGTAGATATTTCCATGTTCATACAGATAGCGTTGTAGATATTTCCATATTCTTCCAGATGGCTGTGTAGATATATCCATATTCATGCAGATGGCGGTGAAGATATTTCCATGTTCATACAGATAGCGGTGTAGATATTTCCATGTTCATACAGATAGCGGTGTAGACATTTCCATGTTCATACAGATAGCGGTGTAGCTATTTCCATGTTCATACAGATAGCGGTGTAGATATTTCCATGTTCATCCAGATGGCTGTGTAGATATTTCCATGTTCATACAGATAGCGGTGCTGATATTTCCATGTTTATACAGGTAGCGGTGTAGATATTCCCATGTTTATACAGATAGCGGTGTAGATATTTCCATGTTCATACAGATAGAGGTGAAGATGTATGCATGTTTACACAGTTAGCGGTGCAGATATTTCCATATTCATACAGATAGCGGTGTAGATATTTCCATGTTCATCCAGATGGCTGTGTAGATATATCCATGTTCATTCAGATGGTGGTGAAGATATTTCCATGTTCATAGAGATAGCGGTGTAGATATTTCCATGTTCATACAGATAGCTGTGTAGATATTTCCATGTTCATAGAGACAGCGGTGTAGATATTTCCATGTTCATACAGATAGCGGTGTAGATATTTCCATGTTCATACAGATAGCGGTGTAGATATTTCCATGTTCATACAGATAGCGGTGTAGATATTTCCATGTTCATACAGATAGCGGTGTAGATATTTCCATGTTCATAGAGATAACGGTGTAGATATTTCCATGTTCAAACAGATAGCGGTGCTGATATTTCCATGTTTATACAGGTAGCGGTGTAGATATATCCGTGTTTATACAGATAGCTGTGTAGATATTTCCATGTTTATACAGATAGCGGTGTAGATATTTTCATGTTTATACAGATAGCGGTGTAGTTATCTCCATCTTAATACAGATGGCGGTGTAGATATTTATATGTTCATACAGATGTCGGTGCAGATATTTCCATGTTCATACAGATGGCGGTGTAGATATTCCCATGTTTATAGAGACTGCGGTGTAGATATTTCCATGTGTAAAGAAATAGCTTTGTAAATATTTCCATGTATATTCAGATAGCTGTGTAGATATTTCCATTTTCATGCAGATAGCGGTGTAGATATTTCAATGTTCAAACAGATAGCTGTGTAGATATTTCCATGTTAACACAGATAGCGGTGTAGATATTTCCAAGTTCATACAGATAGCGGTGTAGATATTTCCATGTTTATACAGATAGCGGTGTAGATATCTCCATCTTAATAGAGATGGTGGTGTAGATATTTATATGTTCATAGAGATGGCGGTGCAGATATTTCCATGTTCATACAGATGGTGGTGTAGATATTTCCATGTTTATAGAGATAGCGGTGTAGTTATTTCCATGTGTAAAGAAATAGCTTTGTAGATATTTCTGTGTATATGCAGATACCTGTGTAGATATTTCCATTTTCATGCAGATAGCGGGGTAGATATTTCCATGTTCAAACAGATAGCGGTGTAGATATTTCCATGTTCATACAGATAGTGATGTAGATATTTCCATGTTCATACAGATAGTGGTGTAGATATTTCCATGTTCATACAGATAGCGGTGTAGATATTTCCATGTTCATACAGATAGCGGTGTAGATATTTCCATGTTCATCCAGAAGGCTGTGTAGATATTTCCATGTTCATACACATAGCGGTGCTGATATTTCCATGTTTATACAGGTAGCGGTGTAGATATTTCCATGTTCATACAGATAGCGGTGTAGATATTTCCATGTTTATACAGATAGCGGTGTAGATATTTCCATGTTTATAGAGATAGCGGTGTAGATATCTCCATCTTAATACAGATGGTGGTGTAGATATTTATATGTTCATACAGATGGCGGTGCAGATATTTCCATGATCATACAGATGGCGGTGTAGATATTTCCATGTTTATAGAGATAGCGGTGTAGTTATTTCCAAGTGTAAAGAAATAGCTTTGTAGATATTTCCGTGTATATGCAGATAGCTGTGTAGATATTTAAATTTTCATGCAGATAGCAGTGTAGATATTTCCATGTTCAAACAGATAGCGGTGTAGATATTTCCATGTTCATACAGATAGCGGTGTAGATATTTCCATGTTTATACAGATAGCGGTGAAGATGTATGCATGTTTGCACAGATAGCGGTGTAGATATTTCCATGTTCATACAGATAGCGGTGTAGATATTTCCATGTTCATGCAGATAGTGGTGTAGATATTTCCATGTTCATACAGATAGTGGTGTAGCTATTTCCATGTTCATACAGATAGTGGTGTAGTTATTTCCATGTTCATACAGATAGTGGTGTAGCTATTTCCATGTTCATACAGATAGTGGTGTAGATATTTCCATGTTCATCCAGAAGGCTGTGAAGGTATTTCCATGTTCATACAGATAGCGGTGCTGATATTTCCATGTTTATACAGATAGCGGTGTAGATATTTCCATGTTCATACAGATAGCGGTGTAGATATTTCCATATTTTTCCAGATGGCTGTGTAGATATATCCATGTTCATGCAGATGGCGGTGAAGATATTTCCATGTTCATACAGATAGCGGTGTAGATATTTCCATGTTCATACAGATAGCGGTGTAGACATTTCCATGTTCATACAGATAGCGGTGTAGCTATTTCCATGTTCATACAGATAGCGGTGTAGATATTTCCATGTTCATCCAGATGGCTGTGTAGATATTTCCATGTTCATACAGATAGCGGTGCTGATATTTCCATGTTTATACAGGTAGCGGTGTAGATATTCCCATGTTTATACAGATAGCGGTGTAGATATTTCCATGTTCATACAGATAGAGGTGAAGATGTATGCATGTTTACACAGTTAGCGGTGCAGATATTTCCATATTCATACAGATAGCGGTGTAGATATTTCCATGTTCATTCAGATGGCTGTGTAGATATATCCATGTTCATTCAGATGGTGGTGAAGATATTTCCATGTTCATAGAGATAGCGGTGTAGATATTTCCATGTTCATACAGATAGCTGTGTAGATATTTCCATGTTCATACAGACAGCGGTGTAGATATTTCCATGTTCATACAGATAGCGGTGTTACTATTTCCATGTTCATACAGATAGCGGTGTAGATATTTCCATGTTCATAGAGATAACGGTGTAGATATTTCCGTGTTCAAACAGATAGCGGTGCTGATATTTCCATGTTTATACAGGTAGCGGTGTAGATATTTCCGTGTTTATACAGATAGCTGTGTAGATATTTCCATGTTTATACAGATAGCGGTGTAGATATTTTCATGTTTATACAGATAGCGGTGTAGTTATCTCCATCTTAATACAGATGGCGGTGTAGATATTTATATGTTCATACAGATGTCGGTGCAGATATTTCCATGTTCATACAGATGGCGGTGTAGATATTCCCATGTTTATAGAGACTGCGGTGTAGATATTTCCATGTGTAAAGAAATAGCTTTGTAAATATTTCCATGTATATGCAGATAGCTGTGTAGATATTTCCATTTTCATGCAGATAGCGGTGTAGATATTTCGATGTTCAAACAGATAGCTGTGTAGATATTTCCATGTTAACACAGATAGCGGTGTAGATATTTCCAAGTTCATACAGATAGCGGTGTAGATATTTCCATGTTTATACAGATAGCGGTGTAGATATCTCCATCTTAATAGAGATGGCGGTGTAGATATTTATATGTTCATAGAGATGGCGGTGCAGATATTTCCATGTTCATACAGATGGTGGTGTAGATATTTCCATGTTTATAGAGATAGCGGTGTAGTTATTTCCATGTGTAAAGAAATAGCTTTGTAGATATTTCTGTGTATATGCAGATACCTGTGTAGATATTTCCATTTTCATGCAGATAGCGGTGTAGATATTTCCATGTTCAAACAGATAGCGGTGTAGTTATTTCCATGTTCATACAGATAGCGGTGTAGATATTTCCATGTTTATACAGATAGCGGTGAAGATGTATGCATGTTTGCACAGATAGCGGTGTAGATATTTCCATGTTCATACAGATAGTGATGTAGATATTTCCATGTTCATACAGATAGTGGTGTAGATATTTCCATGTTCATACAGATAGCGGTGTAGATATTTCCATGTTCATACAGATAGCGGTGTAGATATTTCCATGTTCATCCAGAAGGCTGTGTAGATATTTCCATGTTCATACACATAGCGGTGCTGATATTTCCATGTTTATACAGGTAGCGGTGTAGATATTTCCATGTTCATACAGATAGCGGTGTAGATATTTCCATGTTTATACAGATAGCGGTGTAGATATTTCCATGTTTATAGAGATAGCGGTGTAGATATCTCCATCTTAATACAGATGGCAGTGTATATATTTATATGTTCATACAGATGGCGGTGCAGATATTTCCATGTTCATACAGATGGCGGTGTAGATATTTCCATGTTTATAGAGATAGCGGTGTAGTTATTTCCAAGTGTAAAGAAATAGCTTTGTAGATATTTCCGTGTATATGCAGATAGCAGTGTAGATATTTAAATTTTCATGCAGATAGCGGTGTAGATATTTCCATGTTCAAACAGATAGCGGTGTAGATATTTCCATGTTCATACAGATAGCGGTGTAGATATTTCCATGTTTATACAGATAGCGGTGAAGATGTATGCATGTTTGCACAGATAGCGGTGTAGATATTTCCATGTTCATACAGATAGCGGTGTAGATATTTCCATGTTCATGCAGATAGTGGTGTAGATATTTCCATGTTCATACAGATAGTGGTGTAGCTATTTCCATGTTCATACAGATAGTGGTGTAGATATTTCCATGTTCATACAGATAGTGGTGTAGCTATTTCCATGTTCATACAGATAGTGGTGTAGATATTTCCATGTTCATCCAGAAGGCTGTGAAGGTATTTCCATGTTCATACAGATAGCGGTGCTGATATTTCCATGTTTATACAGATAGCGGTGTAGATATTTTCATGTTTATACAGATAGCGGTGTAGATATCTCCATCTTAATACAGATGGCGGTGTAGATATTTATATGTTCATACAGATGTCGGTGCAGATATTTCCATGTTCATACAGATGGCGGTGTAGTTATTCCCATGTTTATAGAGACTGCGGTGTAGATATTTCCATGTGTAAAGAAATAGCTTTGTAAATATTTCCATGTATATGCAGATAGCTGTGTAGATATTTCCATTTTCATGCAGATAGCGGTGTAGATATTTCGATGTTCAAACAGATAGCTGTGTATATATTTCCATGTTAACACAGATAGCGGTGTAGATATTTCCAAGTTCATACAGAGAGCGGTGTAGATATTTCCATGTTTATACAGATAGCGGTGTAGATATCTCCATCTTAATAGAGATGTCGGTGTAGATATTTATATGTTCATACAGATGGCGGTGCAGATATTTCCATGATCATACAGATGGTGGTGTAGATATTTCCATGTTTATAGAGATAGCGGTGTAGTTATTTCCATGTGTAAAGAAATAGCTTTGTAGATATTTCTGTGTATATGCAGATACCTGTGTAGATATTTCCATTTTCATGCAGATAGCGGTGTAGATATTTCCATGTTCAAACAGATAGTGGTGTAGTTATTTCCATGTTCATACAGATAGCGGTGTAGGTATTTCCATGTTTATACAGATAGCGGTGAAGATGTATGCATGTTTGCACAGATAGCGGTGTAGATATTTCCATGTTCATACAGATAGTGATGTAGATATTTCCATGTTCATACAGATATTGGTGTAGATATTTCCATGTTCATACAGATAGCGGTGTAGATATTTCCATGTTTATACAGATAGCGGTGAAGATGTATGAATGTTTGCACAGATAGCGGTGTAGATATTTCCATGTTCATACAGATAGCGGTGTAGATATTTCCATGTTCATGCAGATAGTGGTGTAGATATTTCCATGTTCATACAGATAGCGGTGTAGCTATTTCCATGTTCATACAGAGAGCGGTGTAGATATTTCCATGTTCATCCAGAAGGCTGTGAAGATATTTCCATGTTCATACAGATAGCGGTGCTGATATTTCCATGTTTATACAGGTAGCGGTGTAGATATTTCCATGTTCATACAGATAGCGGTGTAGATATTTCCATGTTCATCCAGAAGGCTGTGTAGATATTTCCATGTTCATACAGATAGCGGTGCTGATATTTCCATGTTTATACAGGTAGCGGTGAAGATTTATGGATGTTTACACAGATAGCGGTGTAGATATTTCCATGTTCATTCAGATGGCGGTGTAGATATTTCCATGCTCATCCAGATGGCTGTATAGATATATCCATGTTCATACAGATGGCGGTGAAGATATTTCCATGTTCATACAGATAGCGGTGTAGATCTTTCCATGTTCTTACAGATAGCGGTGTAGATATTTCCATGTTCATTCAGATAGAGGTGTAGCTATTTCCATGTTCATACAGATTGCGGGGTAGATATTTCCATGTTCATCCAGATGGCTGTGTAGATATATCCATGTTCATACAAATGGCGGTGAAGATATTTCCATGTTCATACAGATAGCGGTGTAGATATTTCCATGTTCATACAGATAGTGGTGTAGATATATCCACGTTCATACAAATGGCGGTGAAGATATTTCCATGTTCATACAGATAGCGGTGTAGATATTTCCATGTTCATACAGATAGTGGTGTAGATATTTCCATGTTCATACATATAGCGGTGTAGCTATTTCCATGTTCATACAGATAGCGGTGTAGATATTTCCATGTTCATCCAGATGGCTGTGTAGATATTTCCATGTTCATACAGATAGCGGTGCTGATATTTCCATGTTTATACAGGTAGCGGTGTAGATATTTGCATGTTTACACAGATAGCGGTGAAGATGTATGCATGTTAACACAGATAGCGGTGTAGATATTTCCATGTTCATACAGATAGCGGTGTAGATATTTCCATATTCTTCCAGATGGCTGTGTAGATATATCCATGTTCATGCAGATGGCGGTGAAGATATTTCCATGTTCATACAGATAGCGGTGTAGATATTTCCATGTTCATTCAGATAGCGGTGTAGATATTTCCATGTTCATACAGATAGCGGTGTAGATATTTCCATGTTCATACAGATAGCGGTGTAGTTATTTCCATGTTTATACATATAGCAGTGTAGATATTTCCATGTTCATACATATAGCGGTGTAGATATTTCCATGTTCATCCAGATGGCTGTGTAGTTAAATCCATGTTCATACAGATGGCAGTGAAGATATTTCCATGGTCATACAGATAGCGGTGTAGATATTTCCATGTTCATACAGATAGCGGTGTAGATATTTCCATGTTTATACATATAGCGGTGTTGATATTTCCATGTTCATACATATAGCGGTGTAGATATTTCCATGTTCATCCAGATGGCTGTGTAGTTATATCCATGTTCATACAGATGGCGGTGAAGATATTTCCATGATCATACAGATAGCGGTGTAGATATTTCCATGTTCATACAGATAGCGGTGTAGACATTTCCATGTTCATACAGATAGCGGTGTAGCTATTTCCATGTTCATACAGATAGCGGTGTAGATATTTCCATGTTCATCCAGATGGCTGTGTAGATATTTCCATGTTCATACAGATAGCGGTGCTGATATTTCCATGTTTATACAGGTAGCGGTGTAGATATTCCCATGTTTATACAGATAGCGGTGTAGATATTTCCATGTTCATACAGATAGAGGTGAAGATGTATGCATGTTTACACAGTTAGCGGTGCAGATATTTCCATATTCATACAGATAGCGGTGTAGATATTTCCATGTTCATCCAGATGGCTGTGTAGATATATCCATGTTCATTCAGATGGTGGTGAAGATATTTCCATGTTCATAGAGATAGCGGTGTAGATATTTCCATGTTCATACAGATAGCTGTGTAGATATTTCCATGTTCATACAGACAGCGGTGTAGATATTTCCATGTTCATACAGATAGCGGTGTTACTATTTCCATGTTCATACAGATAGCGGTGTAGATATTTCCATGTTCATAGAGATAACGGTGTAGATATTTCCATGTTCAAACAGATAGCGGTGCTGATATTTCCATGTTTATACAGGTAGCGGTGTAGATATTTTCATGTTTATACAGATAGCGGTGTAGTTATCTCCATCTTAATACAGATGGCGGTGTAGATATTTATATGTTCATACAGATGTCGGTGCAGATATTTCCATGTTCATACAGATGGCGGTGTAGATATTCCCATGTTTATAGAGACTGCGGTGTAGATATTTCCATGTGTAAAGAAATAGCTTTGTAAATATTTCCATGTATATGCAGATAGCTGTGTAGATATTTCCATTTTCATGCAGATAGCGGTGTAGATATTTCGATGTTCAAACAGATAGCTGTGTAGATATTTCCATGTTAACACAGATAGCGGTGTAGATATTTCCAAGTTCATACAGATAGCGGTGTAGATATTTCCATGTTTATACAGATAGCGGTGTAGATATCTCCATCTTAATAGAGATGGCGGTGTAGATATTTATATGTTCATAGAGATGGCGGTGCAGATATTTCCATGTTCATACAGATGGTGGTGTAGATATTTCCATGTTTATAGAGATAGCGGTGTAGTTATTTCCATGTGTAAAGAAATAGCTTTGTAGATATTTCTGTGTATATGCAGATACCTGTGTAGATATTTCCATTTTCATGCAGATAGCGGTGTAGATATTTCCATGTTCAAACAGATAGCGGTGTAGTTATTTCCATGTTCATACAGATAGCGGTGTAGATATTTCCATGTTGATACAGATAGCGGTGAAGATGTATGCATGTTTGCACAGATAGAGGTGTAGATATTTCCATGTTCATACAGATAGCGGTGTAGATATTTCCATGTTCATACAGATAGTGGTGTAGATATTTCCATGTTCATACAGATAGCGGTGTAGATATTTCCATGTTCATACAGATAACGGTGTAGATATTTCCATGTTCATCCAGAAGGCTGTGTAGATATTTCCATGTTCATACACATAGCGGTGTAGATATTTCCATGTTTATACAGATAGCGGTGTAGATATTTCCATGTTTATAGAGATAGCGGTGTAGATATCTCCATATTAATACAGATGGCAGTGTTTATATTTATATATTCATACAGATGGCGGTGCAGATATTTCCATGTTCATACAGATGGCGGTGTAGATATTTCCATGTTTATAGAGATAGCGGTGTAGTTATTTCCATGTGTAAAGAAATAGCTTTGTAGATATTTCCGTGTATATGCAGATAGCTGTGTAGATATTTCCATTTTCATGCAGATAGCGGTGTAGATATTTCCATGTTCAAACAGATAGCGGTGTAGATATTTCCATGTTCATACAGATAGCGGTGTAGATATTTCCATGTTTATACAGATAGCGGTGAAGATGTATGCATGTTTGCACAGATAGCGGTGTATATATTTCCATGTTCATACAGATAGCGGTGTAGACATTTCCATGTTCATGCAAATAGTGGTGTAGATATTTCCATGTTCATACAGATGGCGGTGAAGATATTTCCATGTTCATACAAATGGCGTTGTAGATATTTCCATGTTTAACCAGATATCGGTGTAGATATTTCCAAGTTTATGCAGATAGCGGAGTAGATATTTCCGTGTTCATCCAGATGGCTGTGTAGATATATCCATGTTCATACAGATGGCGGTGAAGATATTTCCATGTTCATACAGATAGCGGTGTAGATATTTCCATGTTCATACAGATAGCGGTGTAGCTATTTCCATGTTCATACACACAGCGGTGCTGATATTTCCATGTTCATCCAGATGGCTGTGTAGATATATCTATGTTCATACAGAAGGTATTGAAGATATTTCCATGTTCATACAGATATCGGTGTAGATATTTCCATGCTCATTCAGATAGCAGTGTAGGTATTTCCATGTTCATACAGATAGCGGTGCTGATATTTCCATGTTTGTACAGGTAGCGGTGTAGATATTTCCATGTTTATACAGATAGTGGTGTAGATATTTCCATGTTTATACAGATAGCGGTGTAGATATTTCCATGTTTATACAGATAGTGGTGTAGATATTTCCATGTTTATAGAGATAGCGGTGTAGTTATTTCCATTTGTAAAGAGATAGCTTTGTAGATATTTCCATGTATATGCAGATAGCTGTGTAGATATTTCCATTTTCATGCAGATAGCGGTGTAGATATTTCCATGTTCATACAGATAGCGGTGTAGATATTTCCATGTTCATAAAGATAGCTGTGCTGATATTTCCATGTTTATACAGGGAGCGGTGTAGATATTTCCATGTTTATACAGATAGCGGTGTAGATATTTCCATGTTTATACAGATAGCGGTGTAGATATTTCCATGTTTATACAGATAGCGGTGTAGATATCTCCATCTTAATAGAGATGGCGGTGTAGATATTTATATGTTCATACAGATGGCGGTGCAGATATTTCCATGTTCATACAGATGGTGGTGTAGATATTTCCATGTTTATAGAGATAGCGGTGTAGTTATTTCCATGTGTAAAGAAATAGCTTTGTAGATATTTCCGTGTATATGCAGATACCTGTGTAGATATTTCCAGTTTCATGCAGATAGCGGTGTAGATATTTCCATGTTCAAACAGATAGCGGTGTAGTTATTTCCATGTTCATACAGATAGCGGTGTAGATATTTCCATGTTTATACAGATAGCGGTGAAGATGTATGCATGTTTGCACAGATAGCGGTGTAGATATTTCCATGTTCATACAGATAGTGATGTAGATATTTCCATGTTCATACAGATAGTGGTGTAGATATTTCCATGTTCATACAGATAGCGGTGTAGATATTTCCATGTTCATACAGATAGCGGTGTAGATATTTCCATGTTCATCCAGAAGGCTGTGTAGATATTTCCATGTTCATACACATAGCGGTGCTGATATTTCCATGTTTATACAGGTAGCGGTGTAGATATTTCCATGTTCATACAGATAGCGGTGTAGATATTTCCATGTTTATACAGATAGCGGTGTAGATATTTCCATGTTTATAGAGATAGCGGTGTAGATATCTCCATCTTAATACAGATGGCAGTGTATATATTTATATGTTCATACAGATGGCGGTGCAGATATTTCCATGTTCATTCAGATGGCGGTGTAGATATTTCCATGTTTATAGAGATAGCGGTGTAGTTATTTCCAAGTGTAAAGAAATAGCTTTGTAGATATTTCCGTGTATATGCAGATAGCTGTGTAGATATTTCCATTTTCATGCAGATAGCGGTGTAGATATTTCCATGTTCAAACAGATAGCGGTGTAGATATTTCCATGTTCATACAGATAGCGGTGTAGATATTTCCATGTTTATACAGATAGCGGTGAAGATGTATGCATGTTTGCACAGATAGCGGTGTAGATATTTCCATGTTCATACATATAGCGGTGTAGACATTTCCATGTTCATGCAAATAGTGGTGTAGATATTTCCATGTTCATACAGATAGCGGTGTAGCTATTTCCATGTTCATACAGATAGCGGTGTAGATATTTCCATGTTCATCCAGAAGGCTGTGAAGATATTTCCATGTTCATACAGATAGCGGTGCTGATATTTCCATGTTTATGCAGGTAGCGGTGTAGATATTTCCATGTTCATACAGATAGCGGTGTAGATATTTCCATGTTCATACAGATAGCGGTGTAGATATTTCCATGTTCATGCAGATAGTGGTGTAGATATTTCCATGTTTATGCAGATAGCGGAGTAGATATCTCCATCTTAATACAGATGGCGGTGTAGATATTTATATGATCATACAGATGGCGGTGCAGATATTTCCATGTTCATACAGATGGCGGTGTAGATATTTCCATGTTTATAGAGATAGCGGTGTAGTTATTTCCATGTGTAAAGAGATAGCTGTATAGATATTTCCATGTATATGCAGATAGCTTTGTAGATATTTCCATTTTCATGCAGATAGCGGTGTAGATATTTCCATGTTCAAACAGATAGCGGTGTAGATAGTTCCATGTTCATACAGATAGCAGTGTAGATATTTCCATGTTTAAACAGATAGTGGTGAAGATGTATACATGTTTACACAGATAGCGGTGTAGATATTTCCATGCTCATACAGATAGCGGTGTAGATATTTCCGTGTTCATCCAGATGGCTGTGTAGATATATCCATGTTCATACAGGTGGCGGTGAAGATATTTCCATGTTCATACAGATAGCGGTGTAGATATTTCCATGTTCATACAGATAGCGGTGTAGATATTTCCATGTTCATACAGATAGCGGTGTAGCTATTTCCATGTTCATACAGACAGCGGTGCTGATATTTCCATGTTCATCCAGATGGCTGTGTAGATATATCTATGTTCATACAGAAGGTATTGAAGATATTTCCATGTTCATACAGATATCGGTGTAGATATTTCCATGCTCATTCAGATAGCAGTGTAGGTATTTCCATGTTCATACAGATAGCGGTGCTGATATTTCCATGTTTGTACTGGTAGCGGTGTAGATATTTCCATGTTTATACTGATAGCGGTGTAGATATTTCCATGTTTATACAGATAGCGGTGTAGATATTTCCATGTTTATACAGATAGTGGTGTAGATATTTCCATATTTATAGAGATAGCGGTGTAGTTATTTCCATTTGTAAAGAGATAGCTTTCTAGATATTTCCATGTATATGCAGATAGCTGTGTAGATATTTCCATTTTCATGCAGATAGCGGTGTAGATATTTCCATGTTCATACAGATAGCGGTGTAGATATTTCCATGTTCATACAGATAGCTGTGCTGATATTTCCATGTTTATACAGGGAGCGGTGTAGATATTTCCATGTTTATACAGATAGCGGTGTAGATATTTCCATGTTTATACAGATATCGGTGTAGATATTTCCAAGTTTATGCAGATAGCGGAGTAGATATTTCCGTGTTCATCCAGATGGCTGTGTAGATATATCCATGTTCATACAGATGGCGGTGAAGATATTTCCATGTTCATACAGATAGCGGTGTAGATATTTCCATGTTCATACAGATAGCGGTGTAGCTATTTCCATGTTCATACACACAGCGGTGCTGATATTTCCATGTTCATCCAGATGGCTGTGTAGATATATCTATGTTCATACAGAAGGTATTGAAGATATTTCCATGTTCATACAGATATCGGTGTAGATATTTCCATGCTCATTCAGATAGCAGTGTAGGTATTTCCATGTTCATACAGATAGCGGTGCTGATATTTCCATGTTTGTACAGGTAGCGGTGTAGATATTTCCATGTTTATACAGATAGTGGTGTAGATATTTCCATGTTTATACAGATAGCGGTGTAGATATTTCCATGTTTATACAGATAGTGGTGTAGATATTTCCATGTTTATAGAGATAGCGGTGTAGTTATTTCCATTTGTAAAGAGATAGCTTTGTAGATATTTCCATGTATATGCAGATAGCTGTGTAGATATTTCCATTTTCATGCAGATAGCGGTGTAGATATTTCCATGTTCATACAGATAGCGGTGTAGATATTTCCATGTTCATAAAGATAGCTGTGCTGATATTTCCATGTTTATACAGGGAGCGGTGTAGATATTTCCATGTTTATACAGATAGCGGTGTAGATATTTCCATGTTTATACAGATAGCGGTGTAGATATTTCCATGTTTATACAGATAGCGGTGTAGATATCTCCATCTTAATAGAGATGGCGGTGTAGATATTTATATGTTCATACAGATGGCGGTGCAGATATTTCCATGTTCATACAGATGGTGGTGTAGATATTTCCATGTTTATAGAGATAGCGGTGTAGTTATTTCCATGTGTAAAGAAATAGCTTTGTAGATATTTCCGTGTATATGCAGATACCTGTGTAGATATTTCCAGTTTCATGCAGATAGCGGTGTAGATATTTCCATGTTCAAACAGATAGCGGTGTAGTTATTTCCATGTTCATACAGATAGCGGTGTAGATATTTCCATGTTTATACAGATAGCGGTGAAGATGTATGCATGTTTGCACAGATAGCGGTGTAGATATTTCCATGTTCATACAGATAGTGATGTAGATATTTCCATGTTCATACAGATAGTGGTGTAGATATTTCCATGTTCATACAGATAGCGGTGTAGATATTTCCATGTTCATACAGATAGCGGTGTAGATATTTCCATGTTCATCCAGAAGGCTGTGTAGATATTTCCATGTTCATACACATAGCGGTGCTGATATTTCCATGTTTATACAGGTAGCGGTGTAGATATTTCCATGTTCATACAGATAGCGGTGTAGATATTTCCATGTTTATACAGATAGCGGTGTAGATATTTCCATGTTTATAGAGATAGCGGTGTAGATATCTCCATCTTAATACAGATGGCAGTGTATATATTTATATGTTCATACAGATGGCGGTGCAGATATTTCCATGTTCATTCAGATGGCGGTGTAGATATTTCCATGTTTATAGAGATAGCGGTGTAGTTATTTCCAAGTGTAAAGAAATAGCTTTGTAGATATTTCCGTGTATATGCAGATAGCTGTGTAGATATTTCCATTTTCATGCAGATAGCGGTGTAGATATTTCCATGTTCAAACAGATAGCGGTGTAGATATTTCCATGTTCATACAGATACCGGTGTAGATATTTCCATGTTTATACAGATAGCGGTGAAGATGTATGCATGTTTGCACAGATAGCGGTGTAGATATTTCCATGTTCATACAGATAGCGGTGTAGACATTTCCATGTTCATGCAAATAGTGGTGTAGATATTTCCATGTTCATACAGATAGCGGTGTAGCTATTTCCATGTTCATACAGATAGCGGTGTAGATATTTCCATGTTCATCCAGAAGGCTGTGAAGATATTTCCATGTTCATACAGATAGCGGTGCTGATATTTCCATGTTTATGCAGGTAGCGGTGTAGATATTTCCATGTTCATACAGATAGCGGTGTAGATATTTCCATGTTCATACAGATAGCGGTGTAGATATTTCCATGTTCATGCAGATAGTGGTGTAGATATTTCCATGTTTATGCAGATAGCGGAGTAGATATCTCCATCTTAATACAGATGGCGGTGTAGATATTTATATGATCATACAGATGGCGGTGCAGATATTTCCATGTTCATACAGATGGCGGTGTAGATATTTCCATGTTTATAGAGATAGCGGTGTAGTTATTTCCATGTGTAAAGAGATAGCTGTATAGATATTTCCATGTATATGCAGATAGCTTTGTAGATATTTCCATTTTCATGCAGATAGCGGTGTAGATATTTCCATGTTCAAACAGATAGCGGTGTAGATAGTTCCATGTTCATACAGATAGCAGTGTAGATATTTCCATGTTTAAACAGATAGTGGTGAAGATGTATACATGTTTACACAGATAGCGGTGTAGATATTTCCATGCTCATACAGATAGCGGTGTAGATATTTCCGTGTTCATCCAGATGGCTGTGTAGATATATCCATGTTCATACAGGTGGCGGTGAAGATATTTCCATGTTCATACAGATAGCGGTGTAGATATTTCCATGTTCATACAGATAGCGGTGTAGATATTTCCATGTTCATACAGATAGCGGTGTAGCTATTTCCATGTTCATACAGACAGCGGTGCTGATATTTCCATGTTCATCCAGATGGCTGTGTAGATATATCTATGTTCATACAGAAGGTATTGAAGATATTTCCATGTTCATACAGATATCGGTGTAGATATTTCCATGCTCATTCAGATAGCAGTGTAGGTATTTCCATGTTCATACAGATAGCGGTGCTGATATTTCCATTTTTGTACTGGTAGCGGTGTAGATATTTCCATGTTTATACTGATAGCGGTGTAGATATTTCCATGTTTATACAGATAGCGGTGTAGATATTTCCATGTTTATACAGATAGTGGTGTAGATATTTCCATATTTATAGAGATAGCGGTGTAGTTATTTCCATTTGTAAAGAGATAGCTTTCTAGATATTTCCATGTATATGCAGATAGCTGTGTAGATATTTCCATTTTCATGCAGATAGCGGTGTAGATATTTCCATGTTCATACAGATAGCGGTGTAGATATTTCCATGTTCATACAGATAGCTGTGCTGATATTTCCATGTTTATACAGGGAGCGGTGTAGATATTTCCATGTTTATACAGATAGCGGTGTAGATATTTCCATGTTTATACAGATAGCGGTGTAGATATTTCCATGTTTATACAGATAGCGGTGTAGATATCTCCATCTTAATAGAGATGGCGGTGTAGATATTTATATGTTCATACAGATGGCGGTGCAGATATTTCCATGTTCATACAGATGGTGGTGTAGATATTTCCATGTTTATAGAGATAGCGGTGTAGTTATTTCCATGTGTAAAGAAATAGCTTTGTAGATATTTCCGTGTATATGCAGATACCTGTGTAGATATTTCCAGTTTCATGCAGATAGCGGTGTAGATATTTCCATGTTCAAACAGATAGCGGTGTAGATAGTTCCATGTTCATACAGATAGCAGTGTAGATATTTCCATGTTTAAACAGATAGTGGTGAAGATGTATACATGTTTACACAGATAGCGGTGTAGATATTTCCATGCTCATACAGATAGCGGTGTAGATATTTCCGTGTTCATCCAGATGGCTGTGTAGATATATCCATGTTCATACAGGTGGCGGTTAAGATATTTCCATGTTCATACAGATAGCGGTGTAGATATTTCCATGTTCATACAGATAGCGGTGTAGATATTTCCATGTTCATACAGATAGCGGTGTAGCTATTTCCATGTTCATACAGACAGCGGTGCTGATATTTCCATGTTCATCCAGATGGCTGTGTAGATATATCTATGTTCATACAGAAGGTATTGAAGATATTTCCATGTTCATACAGACATCGGTGTAGATATTTCCATGCTCATTCAGATAGCAGTGTAGGTATTTCCATGTTCATACAGATAGCGGTGCTGATATTTCCATGTTTGTACAGGTAGCGGTGTAGATATTTCCATGTTTATACAGATAGTGGTGTAGATATTTCCATGTTTATACAGATAGCGGTGTAGATATTTCCATGTTTATACAGATAGTGGTGTAGATATCTCCATCTTAATAGAGATGGCGGTGTAGATATTTATATGTTCATACAGATGGCGGTGCAGATATTTCCATGTTCATACAGATGGTGGTGTAGATATTTCCATGTTTATAGAGATAGCGGTGTAGTTATTTCCATGTGTAAAGAAATAGCTTTGTAGATATTTCCGTGTATATGCAGATACCTGTGTAGATATTTCCAGTTTCATGCAGATAGCGGTGTAGATATTTCCATGTTCAAACAGATAGCGGTGTAGTTATTTCCATGTTCATACAGATAGCGGTGTAGATATTTCCATGTTTATACAGATAGCAGTGAAGATGTATGCATGTTTGCACAGATAGCGGTGTAGATATTTCCATGTTCATACAGATAGTGATGTAGATATTTCCATGTTCATACAGATAGTGGTGTAGATATTTCCATGTTCATACAGATAGTGGTGAAGATATTTCCATGTTTATACAGATAGCGGTGTAGATATTTCCATGTTCATACAGATAGCGGTGTAGATATTTCCATCTATATGCAGATAGCTGTGTAGATATTTCCATTTTCAAGCAGATAGCAGTGTATATACTTCCCTGTTCAAACAGATAGCGGTGTAGATATTTCCATGTTCATACAGATGGTGGTGTAGATATTTCCATGTTCATACAGATAGCGGTGTAGATATTTCCATGTTTATACAGATAGCGGTGAAGATGTATGCATGTTTACACAGATAGCGGTGTAGATATTTCCATGTTCATCCAGATGGCTGTGTAGATATTTCCATGTTCATACAGATTGCGGTGTAGATATTTCCATGTTCATACAGACAGCGGTGCTGTTATTTCCATGTTCATCCAGATGGCTGTGTAGATATATCCATGTTCATACAGATGGCGGTGAAGATATTTCCATGTTCATACAGATATCGGTGTAGATATTTCCATGTTCATAGACATAGCGGTGTAGATATTTCCATGTTCATACAGATAGCGGTGCAAATATTTCCATGTTTATTCAGGTAGCGGTGTTGATATTTCCATGTTTATACAGATAGCGGTGTAGATATTTCCATGTTTATACAGATAGCGGTGGTGATACTTCCATGTTGATACAGGTAGCGGTGTAGATATTTCCATGTTCATACAGATAGCGGTGTAGATATTTCCATGTTCATACAGATAGCGGTGTAGATATTTCCATGTTCATACAGATAGCGGTGTAGCTATTTCCATGTTCATACAGATAGCGGTGTAGATATTTCCATGTTCATCCACATGGGTGTGTAGATAAATCCATGTTCATACAGATGGCGGTGAAGATATTTCCATGTTCATACAGATAGCGGTGTAGATATTTCCATGTTTATACAGATATCGGTGTAGATATTTCCATGTTTATACAGATAGCGGAGTAGATATCTCCATCTTAATACAGATGGCGGTGTAGATATTTATATGATCATACAGATGGCGGTGGAGATATTTCTATGTTCATACAGATGGCGGTGTAGTTATTTCCATGTTTATAGAGATAGCGGTGTAGTTATTTCCATGTGTAAAGAAATATCTTTGTAGATATTTTCTTGTATATGCAGATAGCTGTGTAGATATTTCCATTTTCATGCAGATAGCGGTGTAGATATTTCCATGTTCAAACAGATAGCGGTGTAGATATTTGCATGTTTATACAGATAGCGGTGAAGATGTATGCATGTTTGCACAGATAGCGGTGTAGATATTTCCATGTTCATACAGATAGCGGTGTAGGTATTTCCATGTTCATACAGATAGCGGTGTAGATATTTCCATGTTCATACAGATAGCGGTGTAGATATTTCCATGTTCATACAGATAGCGGTGTAGATATTTCCATGTTCATCCCGAAGGCTGTGTAGATATTTCCATGTTCATACAGATAGCGGTGCTGATATTTCCATGTTTATATAGGTCGCGGTGTAGATATTTCCATGTTCATACAGATAGCGGTGTAGATATTTCCATGTTTATGCAGATAGCGGTGTAGATATTTCCATGTTTATAGAGATAGCGGTGTGGATATCTCCATCTTAATACAGATGGTGGTGTAGATATTTATATGTTCATGCAGATGGCGGTGCAGATATTTCCATGTTCATACAGATGGTGGTGTAGATATTTCTATGTTTATAGAGATAGCGGTGTAGTTATTTCCATGTGTAAAGAAATAGCTTTGTAGATATTTCCATGTATATGCAGATAGCTCTGTAGATATTTAAATTTTCATGCAGATAGCGGAGTAGATATTTCCATGTTCTAACAGATAGCGGTGTAGATATTTCCATGTTCATACAGATAGCGGTGTGGATATTTCCATGTTTATACATATAGCGGTGTAGATATTTCCATGTTCAAACAGATAGCGGTGTAGATATTTCCATGTTCATCCAGTTGGCTGTGTAGTTAAACCCATGTTCATACAGATGGCGGTGAAGATATTTCCATGATCATACAGATAGCGGTGTAGATATTTCCATGTTCATACAGATAGCGGTGTAGACATTTCCATGTTCATACAGATAGCGGTGTAGCTATTTCCATGTTCATACAGATAGTGGTGTAGATATTTCCATGTTCATCCAGATGGCTGTGTAGTTATTTCCATGTTCATACAGATAGCGGTGCTGATATTTCCATGTTTATACAGGTAGCGGTGTAGATATTTCCATGTTTATACAGATAGAGGTGAAGATGTATGCATGTTTACACAGTTAGCGGTGCAGATATTTCCATGTTCATACAGATAGCGGTGTAGATATTTCCATGTTCATACAGAGAGCGGTGTAGATATTTCCATGTCCATCCAGATGGCTGTGTAGATATATCCATGTTCATTCAGATAGCGGTGTAGATATTTCCATGTTCATACAGACAGCGGTTCTGTTATTTCCATGTTCATCCAGATGGCTGTGTAGATATATCCATGTTCATACAGATGGCGGTGAAGATATTTCCATTTTCATACAGATATCGGTGTAGATATTTCCATGTTCATGGAGATAGCGGTGAAGATACTTCCATGTTCATACAGATAGCGGTGCTGATATTTCCATGTTTATTCAGGTAGCGGTGTTGATATTTCCATGTTTATACAGATAGCGGTGTAGATATTTCCATGTTTATACAGATAGCGGTGTAGATATTTCCACGTTAATAGAGATAGCGGTGTAGATATTTCCATGTTTATACAGATAGTGGTGTAGATATCTCCATCTTAATAGAGATGGCGGTGTAGATATTTATATGTTCATACAGATGGCGGTGCAGATATTTCCATGTTCATACAGATGGTGGTGTAGATATTTCCATGTTTATAGAGATAGCGGTGTAGTTATTTCCATGTGTAAAGAAATAGCTTTGTAGATATTTCCGTGTATATGCAGATACCTGTGTAGATATTTCCAGTTTCATGCAGATAGCGGTGTAGATATTTCCATGTTCAAACAGATAGCGGTGTAGTTATTTCCATGTTCATACAGATAGCGGTGTAGATATTTCCATGTTTATACAGATAGCGGTGAAGATGTATGCATGTTTGCACAGATAGCGGTGTAGATATTTCCATGTTCATACAGATAGTGATGTAGATATTTCCATGTTCATACAGATAGTGGTGTAGATATTTCCATGTTCATACAGATAGCGGTGTAGATATTTCCATGTTCATACAGATAGCGGTGTAGATATTTCCATGTTCATCCAGAAGGCTGTGTAGATATTTCCATGTTCATACACATAGCGGTGCTGATATTTCCATGTTTATACAGGTAGCGGTGTAGATATTTCCATGTTCATACAGATAGCGGTGTAGATATTTCCATGTTTATACAGATAGCGGTGTAGATATTTCCATGTTTATAGAGATAGCGGTGTAGATATCTCCATCTTAATACAGATGGCAGTGTATATATTTATATGTTCATACAGATGGCGGTGCAGATATTTCCATGTTCATTCAGATGGCGGTGTAGATATTTCCATGTTTATAGAGATAGCGGTGTAGTTATTTCCAAGTGTAAAGAAATAGCTTTGTAGATATTTCCGTGTATATGCAGATAGCTGTGTAGATATTTCCATTTTCATGCAGATAGCGGTGTAGATATTTCCATGTTCAAACAGATAGCGGTGTAGATATTTCCATGTTCATACAGATAGCGGTGTAGATATTTCCATGTTTATACAGATAGCGGTGAAGATGTATGCATGTTTGCACAGATAGCGGTGTAGATATTTCCATGTTCATACAGATAGCAGTGTAGATATTTCCATGTTCATGCAGATAGTGGTGTAGATATTTCCATGTTCATACACATAGCGGTGTAGCTATTTCCATGTTCATACAGATAGCGGTGTAGATATTTCCATGTTCATCCAGAAGGCTGTGAAGATATTTCTATGTTCATACAGATAGCGGTGCTGATATTTCCATGTTTATACAGGTAGCGGTGTAGATATTTCCATGTTCATACAGATAGCGGTGTAGATATTTCCATGTTCATACAGATAGCGGTGTTGATATTTCCATGTTCATACAGACAGCGGTGCTGATATTTCCATGTTCATCCAGATGGCTGTGTAGATATATCTATGTTCATACAGATTGTGGTGAAGATATTTCCATGTTCATACAGATATCGGTGTAGATATTTCCATGTTAATACATATAGCAGTGTAGGTATTTCCATGTTCATACAGATAGCGGTGCTGATATTTTCATGTTTATACAGGTAGCGGTGTAGATATTTCCACGTTTATACAGACAGTGGTGTAGATATTTCCATGTTTATACAGATAGCGGTGTAGATATTTATATGTTTATACAGATAGTGGTGTAGATATTTCCATGTTTATAGAGATAGCGGTGTAGATATTTCCATGTGTAAAGAGATAGCTTTGTAGATATTTCCATGTATATGCAGATAGCTGTGTAGATATTTCCATTTTCATGCAGATAGCAGTGTAGATATTTCCATGTTCATACAGATAGCGGTGTAGATATTTCCATGTTCATACAGATAGCGGTGCTGATATTTCCATGTTTATACAGGTAGCGGTGTAGATATTTCCATGTTTATACAGATAGCGGTGTAGATATTTCCATGTTTATACAGATAGCGGTGTAGATATTTCCATGTTTATACAGATAGCGGTGTAGATATCTCCATCTTAATAGAGATGGCGGTGTGGATATTTATATGTTCATACAGATGGCGGTGCAGATATTTCCATGTTCATACAGATGGTGGTGTAGATATTTCCATGTTTATAAAGATAGCGGTGTAGTTATTTCCATGTGTAAAGAAATAGCTTTGTATATATTTCCGTGTATATGTAGATAGCTGTGTAGATATTTCCATTTTCATGCAGATAGCGGTGTAGATATTTCCATGTTCAAACAGATAGCGGTGTAGATATTTCCATGTTCATACAGATAGCGGTGTAGATATTTCCATGTTTATACAGATAGCGGTGAAGATGTATGCATGTTTGCACAGATAGAGGTGTAGATATTTCCATGTTCATACAGATAGCGGTGTAGATATTTCCATGTTCATACAGATAGTGGTGTAGATATTTCCATGTTCATACAGATAGCGGTGTAGATATTTCCATGTTCATACAGATAGCGGTGTAGATATTTCCATGTTCATCCAGAAGGCTGTGTAGATATTTCCATCTTCATACAGATAGCGGTGCTGATATTTCCATGTTTATACAGGTAGCGGTGTAGATATTTCCATGTTCATACAGATAGCGGTGTAGATATTTCCATGTTTATACAGATAGCGGTGAAGATGTATGCATGTTTACACAGATAGCGGTGTAGATATTTCCATGTTCATCCAGATGGCTGTGTAGATATTTCCATGTTCATACAGATTGCGGTGTAGATATTTCCATGTTCATACAGACAGCGGTGCTGTTATTTCCATGTTCATCCAGATGGCTGTGTAGATATATCCATGTTCATACAGATGGCGGTGAAGATATTTCCATGTTCATACAGATATCGGTGTAGATATTTCCATGTTCATAGACATAGCGGTGTAGATATTTCCATGTTCATACAGATAGCGGTGCAAATATTTCCATGTTTATTCAGGTAGCGGTGTTGATATTTCCATGTTTATACAGATAGCGGTGTAGATATTTCCATGTTTATACAGATAGCGGTGGTGATACTTCCATGTTGATACAGGTAGCGGTGTAGATATTTCCATGTTCATACAGATAGCGGTGTAGATATTTCCATGTTCATACAGATAGCGGTGTAGATATTTCCATGTTCATACAGATAGCGGTGTAGCTATTTCCATGTTCATACAGATAGCGGTGTAGATATTTCCATGTTCATCCACATGGGTGTGTAGATAAATCCATGTTCATACAGATGGCGGTGAAGATATTTCCATGTTCATACAGATAGCGGTGTAGATATTTCCATGTTTATACAGATATCGGTGTAGATATTTCCATGTTTATACAGATAGCGGAGTAGATATCTCCATCTTAATACAGATGGCGGTGTAGATATTTATATGATCATACAGATGGCGGTGGAGATATTTCTATGTTCATACAGATGGCGGTGTAGTTATTTCCATGTTTATAGAGATAGCGGTGTAGTTATTTCCATGTGTAAAGAAATATCTTTGTAGATATTTTCTTGTATATGCAGATAGCTGTGTAGATATTTCCATTTTCATGCAGATAGCGGTGTAGATATTTCCATGTTCAAACAGATAGCGGTGTAGATATTTGCATGTTTATACAGATAGCGGTGAAGATGTATGCATGTTTGCACAGATAGCGGTGTAGATATTTCCATGTTCATACAGATAGCAGTGTAGATATTTCCATGTTCATACAGATAGCGGTGTAGATATTTCCATGTTCATACAGATAGCGGTGTAGATATTTCCATGTTCATACAGATAGCGGTGTAGATATTTCCATGTTCATCCAGAAGGCTGTGTAGATATTTCCATGTTCATACAGATAGCGGTGCTGATATTTCCATGTTTATATAGGTCGCGGTGTAGATATTTCCATTTTCATGCAGATAGCGGTGTAGATATTTCCATGTTCAAACAGATAGCTGTGTAGATATTTCCATGTTCATACAGATAGCGTTGTAGATATTTCCATGTTTATACAGATAGCGGTGAAGATGTATGCATGTTAACACAGATAGCAGTGTAGATATTTCCAAGTTCATACAGATAGCGGTGTAGATATTTCCATGGTCATCCAGATGGCTGTGTAGATATATCCATGTTCATACAGATGGCGGTGAAGATATTTCCATGTTCATGCAGATAGCGGTGTAGATATTTCCATGTTCATACAGATACGGGTGTAGACATTTCCATGTTCATACTGATAGCGGTGTAGCTATTTCCATGTTTATACAGATAGCGGTGTAGATATTTCCATGTTCATCCAGATGGCTGTGTAGATATGTCCATGTTCATACAGATGGCGGTGAAGATATTTCCATGTTCATACAGATGGCGGTGTAGATATTTCCATGTTCATACAGATAGCGGTGTAGATATTTCCATGTTCATACAGACAGTGGTGCTGTTATTTCCATGTTCATCCAGATGGCTGTGTAGATATATCCAGGTTCATACAGATGGCGGTGAAGATATTTCCATGTTCATACAGATATCGGTGTAGATATTTCCATGTTCATAGAGATAGCGGTGTAGGTATTTCCATGTTCATACAGATAGCGGTGCAAATATTTCCATGTTTGTTCAGGTAGCGGTGTTGATATTTCCATGTTTATACAGATAGCGGTGTAGATATTTCCATGTTTATACAGATAGCGGTGTAGATATTTCCATGTTTATACAGATAGCGGTGTAGATATCTCCATCTTAACACAGATGGCGGTGTAGATATTTATATGTTCATACAGATGGCGGTGCAGATATTTCCATTTTCATTCAGATGGCGGTGTAGATATTTCCATGTTTATATAGATTGCGGTGTAGATATTTCCATGTGTAAAGAAATAGCTTTGTAGATATTTCCATGTTCATCCAGATGGCTGTGTAGATATATCCATGTTCATTCAGATGGCGGTGAAGATATTTCCATGTTCATACAGATAGCGGTGTAGATATTTCCATGTTCATACAGATAGCGGTGTAGACATTTCCATGTTCATACAGATAGCGGTGTAGCTATTTCCATGTTCATACAGATAGTGGTGTTGATATTTCCATGTTCATCCAGATGGCTGTGTAGTTATTTCCATGTTCATACAGAGAGCGGTGCTGATATTTCCATGTTTATACAGGTAGCGGTGTAGATATTTCCATGTTTATACAGATAGAGGTGAAGATGTATGCATGTTTACACAGTTAGCGGTGCAGATATTTCCATGTTCATACAGATAGCGGTGTAGATATTTCCATGTTCATACAGAGAGCGGTGTAGATATTTCCATGTTCATCCAGATGGCTGTGTAGATATATCCATGTTCATTCAGATAGCGGTGTAGATATTTCCATGTTCATACAGACAGCGGTGCTGTTATTTCCATGTTCATCCAGATGGCTGTGTAGATATATCCATGTTCATACAGATGGCGGTGAAGATATTTCCATTTTCATACAGATATCGGTGTAGATATTTCCATGTTCATAGAGATAGCGGTGAAGATACTTCCATGTTCATACAGATAGCGGTGCTGATATTTCCATGTTTATTCAGGTAGCGGTGTTGATATTTCCATGTTTATACAGATAGCGGTGTAGATATTTCCATGTTTATACAGATAACGGTGTAGGTATTTTCATGTTTATACAGATAGCGGTGTAGATATGTCCATCTTAATACAGATGGCGGTGTAGATATTTATAAGTTCATACAGATGGCGGTGCAGTTATTTCCATGTTCATTCAGATGGCGGTGTAGATATTTCCATGTTTATAGATATTGCGGTGTAGATATTTCCATGTGAAAAGAAATAGCTTTGTAGATATTTCCATGTACACGCAGAGAGCTGTGTAGATATTTCCATTTTCATGCAGATAGCGGTGTAGATATTTCCATGTTCAAACAGATAGCTGTGTAGATATTTCCATGTTCATACAGATAGCGGTGTAGATATTTCCATGTTTATACAGATAGCGGTGAAGATGTATGCATGTTTGCACAGATAGTGGTGTAGATATTTCCATGTTCATACAGATAGCGGTGTAGATATTTCAATGTTCATACAGATAGCGGTGTAGATATTTCCATTTTCTTCCAGAAGGCTGTGTAGATATTTCCATGTTCATACAGATAGCGGTGCTGATATTTCCATGTTTATACAGGTAGCGGTGTAGATATTTCCACGTTTATACAGATAGCGGTGTAGATATTTCCATGTTTATACAGATAGCGGTGTAGATATTTCCATGTTTATACAGATAGCGGTGTAGATATCTCCATCTTAATACAGATGGCAGTGTAGATATTTATATGTTCATTCGGATGGCGGTGCAGATATTTCCATGTTCATACAGATGGCGGTGTAGATATTTCCATGTTTATAGAGATAGCGGTGTACTTATTTCTATGTGTAAAGAAATAGCTTTGTAGATATTTCCTTGTATATGCAGATAGCTGTGTATTTATTTCCATTTTCATGCAGATAGTGGTGTAGATATTTCCATGTTCAAACAGATAGCGGTGTAGATATTTCCATGTTCATACAGATAGCGGTGTAGATATTTCCATGTTTATACAGATAGCGGTGAAGATGTATGCATGTTTGCACAGATAGCGGTGTAGATATTTCCATGTTCATACAGATAGTGGTGTAGATATTTCCATGTTCATACAGATAGCGGTGTAGATATTTCCATGTTCATACAGATAGCGGTGTAGATATTTCCATGTTCATACAGATAGCGGTGTAGATATTTCCATGTTCATCCAGAAGGCTGTGTAGATATTTCCATGTTCATACAGATAGCGGTGCTGATATTTCCATGTTTATATAGATAGAGGTGAAGATGTATGCATGTTTACACAGTTAGCGGTGCAGATATTTCAATGTTCATACAGATAGCGGTGTAGATATTTCCATGTTCATCCAGAGGGCTGTGTAGATATATCCATGTTCATTCAGATGGCGGTGAAGATATTTCCATGTTCATACAGATAGCGGTGTAGATATTTCCATGTTCATACAGATAGCTGTGTAGATATTTCCATGTTCATACAGATAGCGGTGCTGATATTTCCATGTTTATACAGGTAGCGGTGTAGATATTTCCATGTTCATACAGATAGCGGTGTAGATATTTCCATGTTCATACAGATAGCGGTGTTGATATTTCCATGTTCATACAGACAGCGGTGCTGATATTTCCATGTTCATCCAGATGGCTGTGTAGATATATCTATGTTCATACAGATTGTGGTGAAGATATTTCCATGTTCATACAGATATCGGTGTAGATATTTCCATGTTAATACATATAGCAGTGTAGGTATTTCCATGTTCATACAGATAGCGGTGCTGATATTTTCATGTTTATACAGGTAGCGGTGTAGATATTTCCACGTTTATACAGACAGTGGTGTAGATATTTCCATGTTTATACAGATAGCGGTGTAGATATTTATATGTTTATACAGATAGTGGTGTAGATATTTCCATGTTTATAGAGATAGCGGTGTAGATATTTCCATGTGTAAAGAGATAGCTTTGTAGATATTTCCATGTATATGCAGATAGCTGTGTAGATATTTCCATTTTCATGCAGATAGCAGTGTAGATATTTCCATGTTCATACAGATAGCGGTGTAGATATTTCCATGTTCATACAGATAGCGGTGCTGATATTTCCATGTTTATACAGGTAGCGGTGTAGATATTTCCATGTTTATACAGATAGCGGTGTAGATATTTCCATGTTTATACAGATAGCGGTGTAGATATTTCCATGTTTATACAGATAGCGGTGTAGATATCTCCATCTTAATAGAGATGGCGGTGTGGATATTTATATGTTCATACAGATGGCGGTGCAGATATTTCCATGTTCATACAGATGGTGGTGTAGATATTTCCATGTTTATAAAGATAGCGGTGTAGTTATTTCCATGTGTAAAGAAATAGCTTTGTATATATTTCCGTGTATATGTAGATAGCTGTGTAGATATTTCCATTTTCATGCAGATAGCGGTGTAGATATTTCCATGTTCAAACAGATAGCGGTGTAGATATTTCCATGTTCATACAGATAGCGGTGTAGATATTTCCATGTTTATACAGATAGCGGTGAAGATGTATGCATGTTTGCACAGATAGAGGTGTAGATATTTCCATGTTCATACAGATAGCGGTGTAGATATTTCCATGTTCATACAGATAGTGGTGTAGATATTTCCATGTTCATACAGATAGCGGTGTAGATATTTCCATGTTCATACAGATAGCGGTGTAGATATTTCCATGTTCATCCAGAAGGCTGTGTAGATATTTCCATCTTCATACAGATAGCGGTGCTGATATTTCCATGTTTATACAGGTAGCGGTGTAGATATTTCCATGTTCATACAGATAGCGGTGTAGATATTTCCATGTTTATACAGATAGCGGTGAAGATGTATGCATGTTTACACAGATAGCGGTGTAGATATTTCCATGTTCATCCAGATGGCTGTGTAGATATTTCCATGTTCATACAGATTGCGGTGTAGATATTTCCATGTTCATACAGACAGCGGTGCTGTTATTTCCATGTTCATCCAGATGGCTGTGTAGATATATCCATGTTCATACAGATGGCGGTGAAGATATTTCCATGTTCATACAGATATCGGTGTAGATATTTCCATGTTCATAGACATAGCGGTGTAGATATTTCCATGTTCATACAGATAGCGGTGCAAATATTTCCATGTTTATTCAGGTAGCGGTGTTGATATTTCCATGTTTATACAGATAGCGGTGTAGATATTTCCATGTTTATACAGATAGCGGTGGTGATACTTCCATGTTGATACAGGTAGCGGTGTAGATATTTCCATGTTCATACAGATAGCGGTGTAGATATTTCCATGTTCATACAGATAGCGGTGTAGATATTTCCATGTTCATACAGATAGCGGTGTAGCTATTTCCATGTTCATACAGATAGCGGTGTAGATATTTCCATGTTCATCCACATGGGTGTGTAGATAAATCCATGTTCATACAGATGGCGGTGAAGATATTTCCATGTTCATACAGATAGCGGTGTAGATATTTCCATGTTTATACAGATATCGGTGTAGATATTTCCATGTTTATACAGATAGCGGAGTAGATATCTCCATCTTAATACAGATGGCGGTGTAGATATTTATATGATCATACAGATGGCGGTGGAGATATTTCTATGTTCATACAGATGGCGGTGTAGTTATTTCCATGTTTATAGAGATAGCGGTGTAGTTATTTCCATGTGTAAAGAAATATCTTTGTAGATATTTTCTTGTATATGCAGATAGCTGTGTAGATATTTCCATTTTCATGCAGATAGCGGTGTAGATATTTCCATGTTCAAACAGATAGCGGTGTAGATATTTGCATGTTTATACAGATAGCGGTGAAGATGTATGCATGTTTGCACAGATAGCGGTGTAGATATTTCCATGTTCATACAGATAGCGGTGTAGATATTTCCATGTTCATACAGATAGCGGTGTAGATATTTCCATGTTCATACAGATAGCGGTGTAGATATTTCCATGTTCATACAGATAGCGGTGTAGATATTTCCATGTTCATCCAGAAGGCTGTGTAGATATTTCCATGTTCATACAGATAGCGGTGCTGATATTTCCATGTTTATATAGGTCGCGGTGTAGATATTTCCATTTTCATGCAGATAGCGGTGTAGATATTTCCATGTTCAAACAGATAGCTGTGTAGATATTTCCATGTTCATACAGATAGCGGTGTAGATATTTCCATGTTTATACAGATAGCGGTGAAGATGTATGCATGTTAACACAGATAGCAGTGTAGATATTTCCAAGTTCATACAGATAGCGGTGTAGATATTTCCATGGTCATCCAGATGGCTGTGTAGATATATCCATGTTCATACAGATGGCGGTGAAGATATTTCCATGTTCATGCAGATAGCGGTGTAGATATTTCCATGTTCATACAGATACGGGTGTAGACATTTCCATGTTCATACTGATAGCGGTGTAGCTATTTCCATGTTTATACAGATAGCGGTGTAGATATTTCCATGTTCATCCAGATGGCTGTGTAGATATGTCCATGTTCATACAGGTGGCGGTGAAGATATTTCCATGTTCATACAGATGGCGGTGTAGATATTTCCATGTTCATACAGATAGCGGTGTAGATATTTCCATGTTCATACAGACAGTGGTGCTGTTATTTCCATGTTCATCCAGATGGCTGTGTAGATATATCCAGGTTCATACAGATGGCGGTGAAGATATTTCCATGTTCATACAGATATCGGTGTAGATATTTCCATGTTCATAGAGATAGCGGTGTAGGTATTTCCATGTTCATACAGATAGCGGTGCAAATATTTCCATGTTTGTTCAGGTAGCGGTGTTGATATTTCCATGTTTATACAGATAGCGGTGTAGATATTTCCATGTTTATACAGATAGCGGTGTAGATATTTCCATGTTTATACAGATAGCGGTGTAGATATCTCCATCTTAACACAGATGGCGGTGTAGATATTTATATGTTCATACAGATGGCGGTGCAGATATTTCCATGTTCATTCAGATGGCGGTGTAGATATTTCCATGTTTATATAGATTGCGGTGTAGATATTTCCATGTGTAAAGAAATAGCTTTGTAGATATTTCCATGTTCATCCAGATGGCTGTGTAGATATATCCATGTTCATTCAGATGGCGGTGAAGATATTTCCATGTTCATACAGATAGCGGTGTAGATATTTCCATGTTCATACAGATAGCGGTGTAGACATTTCCATGTTCATACAGATAGCGGTGTAGCTATTTCCATGTTCATACAGATAGTGGTGTTGATATTTCCATGTTCATCCAGATGGCTGTGTAGTTATTTCCATGTTCATACAGAGAGCGGTGCTGATATTTCCATGTTTATACAGGTAGCGGTGTAGATATTTCCATGTTTATACAGATAGAGGTGAAGATGTATGCATGTTTACACAGTTAGCGGTGCAGATATTTCCATGTTCATACAGATAGCGGTGTAGATATTTCCATGTTCATACAGAGAGCGGTGTAGATATTTCCATGTTCATCCAGATGGCTGTGTAGATATATCCATGTTCATTCAGATAGCGGTGTAGATATTTCCATGTTCATACAGACAGCGGTGCTGTTATTTCCATGTTCATCCAGATGGCTGTGTAGATATATCCATGTTCATACAGATGGCGGTGAAGATATTTCCATTTTCATACAGATATCGGTGTAGATATTTCCATGTTCATAGAGATAGCGGTGAAGATACTTCCATGTTCATACAGATAGCGGTGCTGATATTTCCATGTTTATTCAGGTAGCGGTGTTGATATTTCCATGTTTATACAGATAGCGGTGTAGATATTTCCATGTTTATACAGATAACGGTGTAGGTATTTTCATGTTTATACAGATAGCGGTGTAGATATGTCCATCTTAATACAGATGGCGGTGTAGATACTTATATGTTCATACAGATGGCGGTACAGATATTTCCATGTTCATTCAGATGGCGGTGTAGATATTTCCATGTTTATAGATATTGCGGTGTAGATATTTCCATGTGAAAAGAAATAGCTTTGTAGATATTTCCATGTACACGCAGAGAGCTGTGTAGATATTTCCATTTTCATGCAGATAGCGGTGTAGATATTTCCATGTTCAAACAGATAGCTGTGTAGATATTTCCATGTTCATACAGATAGCGGTGTAGATATTTCCATGTTTATACAGATAGCGGTGAAGATGTATGCATGTTTGCACAGATAGTGGTGTAGATATTTCCATGTTCATACAGATAGCGGTGTAGATATTTCAATGTTCATACAGATAGCGGTGTAGATATTTCCATTTTCTTCCAGAAGGCTGTGTAGATATTTCCATGTTCATACAGATAGCGGTGCTGATATTTCCATGTTTATACAGGTAGCGGTGTAGATATTTCCACGTTTATACAGATAGCGGTGTAGATATTTCCATGTTTATACAGATAGCGGTGTAGATATTTCCATGTTTATACAGATAGCGGTGTAGATATCTCCATCTTAATACAGATGGCAGTGTAGATATTTATATGTTCATTCGGATGGCGGTGCAGATATTTCCATGTTCATACAGATGGCGGTGTAGATATTTCCATGTTTATAGAGATAGCGGTGTACTTATTTCTATGTGTAAAGAAATAGCTTTGTAGATATTTCCTTGTATATGCAGATAGCTGTGTATTTATTTCCATTTTCATGCAGATAGTGGTGTAGATATTTCCATGTTCAAACAGATAGCGGTGTAGATATTTCCATGTTCATACAGATAGCGGTGTAGATATTTCCATGTTTATACAGATAGCGGTGAAGATGTATGCATGTTTGCACAGATAGCGGTGTAGATATTTCCATGTTCATACAGATAGTGGTGTAGATATTTCCATGTTCATACAGATAGCGGTGTAGATATTTCCATGTTCATACAGATAGCGGTGTAGATATTTCCATGTTCATACAGATAGCGGTGTAGATATTTCCATGTTCATCCAGAAGGCTGTGTAGATATTTCCATGTTCATACAGATAGCGGTGCTGATATTTCCATGTTTATATAGATAGAGGTGAAGATGTATGCATGTTTACACAGTTAGCGGTGCAGATATTTCAATGTTCATACAGATAGCGGTGTAGATATTTCCATGTTCATCCAGAGGGCTGTGTAGATATATCCATGTTCATTCAGATGGCGGTGAAGATATTTCCATGTTCATACAGATAGCGGTGTAGATATTTCCATGTTCATACAGATAGCTGTGTAGATATTTCCATGTTCATACAGACAGCGGTGTAGATATTTCCATGTTCATACAGATAGTGGTGTAGATATTTCCATGTTCATACAGATAGCGGTGTAGCTATTTCCATGTTCATACAGATAGCGGTGTAGATATTTCCATGTTCATAGAGATAGCGGTGAAGATATTACCATGTTCATACAATAGCGGTGCTGATATTTCCATGTTTATACATGTAGCGGTGTAGATATTTCCATGTTTCTACAGATAGCGGTGTAGATATTTCCATGTTTATACAGATAGCGGTGTAGATATTTTCATGTTTATACAGACAGCGGTGTAGATATCTCCATCTTAATACAGATGGCATTGTAGATATTTATATGTTCATACAGATGGCGGTGCAGATATTTCCATGTTCATACAGATGGCGGTGTAGATATTTCCATGTTTATAGAGACTGTGGTGTAGATATTTCCATGTGTAAAGAAACAGCTTTGTAAATATTTCCATGTATATGCAGATAGCTGTGTAGATATTTCCATTTTCATGCAGATAGCGGTGTAGATATTTCCATGTTCAAACAGATAGCTGTGTAGATATTTCCATGTTCATACAGATAGCGTTGTAGATATTTCCATGTTTATACAGATAGCGGTGAAGATGTATGCATGTTAACACAGATAGCGGTGTAGATATTTCCAAGTTCATACAGATAGCGGTGTAGATATTCCCATGGTCATCCAGATGGCTGTGTAGATATATCCATGTTCATACAGATGGCGGTGAAGATATTTCCATGTTCATGCAGATAGTGGTGTAGATATTTCCATGTTCATACAGATAGCGGTGTAGACATTTCCATGTTCATACTGATAGCGGTGTAGCTATTTCCATGTTCATACAGATAGCGGTGTAGATATTTCCATGTTCATCCAGATGGCTGTGTAGATATGTCCATGTTCATACAGATGGCGGTGAAGATATTTCCATGTTCATCCAGATGGCTGTGTAGATATATCCATGTTCATTCAGATGGCGGTGAAGATATTTCCATGTTCATACAGATAGCGGTGTAGATATTTCCATGTTCATACAGATAGCTGTGTAGATATATCCATGTTCATACAGATGGCGGTGAAGATATTTCCATGTTCATACAGATAGCGGTGTAGATATTTCCAAGTTCATACAGATAGCGGCTTAGGTATTTCCATGTTCATACAGATAGCGGTGTAGCTATTTAAATGTTCATACAGATAGCGGTGTAGATATTTCCATGTTCATCCAGATGGGTGTGTAGATAAATTCATGTTCATACAGATGGCGGTGAAGATATTTCCATGTTCATACAAATGGCGTTGTAGATATTTCCATGTTTATACAGATATCGGTGTAGATATTTCCAAGTTTATGCAGATAGCGGAGTAGATATCTCCATCTAAATACAGATGGCGGTGTAGATATTTATATGATCATACAGATGGTGGTGCAGATATTTCCATGTTCATACAGATGGCGGTGTAGATATTTCCATGTTTATAGAGATAGCGGTGTACTTATTTCCATGTGTAAAGAGATAGCTGTATAGATATTTCCATGTATATGCAGATAGCTTTGTAGATATTTCCATTTTCATGCAGATAGCGGTGTAGATATTTCCATGTTCAAACACATAGCGGTGTAGATAGTTCCATGTTCATACAGATAGCAGTGTAGATATTTCCATGTTGAAACAGATAGTGGTGAAAATGTATACATGTTTACACAGATAGCGGTGTAGATATTTCCATGCTCATACAGATAGCTGTGTAGATATTTCCGTGTTCATCCAGATGGCTGTGTAGATATATCCATGTTCATACAGATGGCGGTGAAGATATTTCCATGTTCATACAGATAGCGGTGTAGATATTTCCATTTTCATACAGATAGCGGTGTAGATATTTCCATGTTCATACAGATAGCGGTGTAGCTATTTCCATGTTCATAAAGACAGCGGTGCTGATATTTCCATGTTCATCCAGATGGCTGTGTAGATATATCTATGTTCATACAGATGGTATTGAAGATATTTCCATGTTCATACAGATATCGGTGTAGATATTTCCATGTTCATACACATAGCAGTGTAGGTATTTCCATGTTCATACAGATAGCGGTGCTGATATTTCCATGTTTGTACAGGTAGCGGTGTAGATATTTCCATGTTTATACAGATAGTGGTGTAGATATTTCCATGTTTATACAGATAGCGGTGTAGATATTTCCATGTTTATACAGATAGTGGTGTAGATATTTCCATGTTTATAGAGATAGCGGTGTAGTTATTTCCATTTGTAAAGAGATAGCTTTGTAGATATTTCCATGTATATGCAGATAGCTGTGTAGATATTTCCATTTTCATGCAGATAGCGGTGTAGATATTTCCATGTTCATACAGATAGCGGTGTAGATATTTCCATGTTCATACAGATAGCTGTGCTGATATTTCCATGTTTATACAGGTAGCGGTGTAGATATTTCCATGTTTATACAGATAGCGGTGTAGATATCTCCATCTTAATAGAGGTGGCGGTGTAGATATTTATATGTTCATAAAGATGGCGGTGCAGATATTTCCATGTTCATACAGATGGTGGTGTAGATATTTCCATGTTTATAGAGATAGCGGTGTAGTTATTTCCATGTGTAAAGAAATAGCTTTGTAGATATTTCCGTGTATATGCAGATACCGGTGTAGATATTTCCATTTTCATGCAGATAGCGGTGTAGATATTTCCATGTTCAAACAGATAGCGGTGTAGTTATTTCCATGTTCATACAGATAGCGGTGTAGATATTTCCATGTTTATACAGATAGCGGTGAAGATGTATGCATGTTTGCACAGATAGCGGTGTAGATATTTCCATGTTCATACAGATAGCGGTGTAGATATTTCCATGTTCATACAGATAGTGGTGTAGATATTTCCATGTTCATACAGATAGCGGTGTAGATATTTCCATGTTCATACAGAAAACGGTGTAGATATTTCCATGTTCATCCAGAAGGCTGTGTAGATATTTCCATTTTCATACATATAGCGGTGCTGATATTTCCATGTTTATACAGGTAGCGGTGTAGATATTTCCATGTTCATACAGATAGCGGTGTAGATATTTCCATGTTTATACAGATAGCGGTGTAGATATTTCAATGTTTATAGAGATAGCGGTGTAGATATCTCCATATTAATACAGATGGCAGTGTATATATTTATATGTTCATACAGATGGCGGTGCAGATATTTCCATGTTCATACAGATAGCGGTGTAGATATTTCCATGTTCATCCAGAAGGATGTGAAGATATTTCCATGTTCATACAGATAGCGGTGCTGATATTTCTATGTTTATGCAGGTAGCGCTGTAGATATTTCCATGTTCATACAGATAGCGGTGTAGATATTTCCATGTTCATACAGATAGCGGTGTAGATATTTCCATGTTCATGCAGATAGTGGTGTAGATATTTCCATGTTTATGCAGATAGCGGAGTAGATATCTCCATCTTAATACAGATGGCGGTGTAGATATTTATATGTTCATACAGATGGCGGTGCAGATATTTCCATGTTCATACAGATGGCGGTGTAGATATTTCCATGTTTATAGAGATAGCGGTGTAGTTATTTCCATGTGTAAAGAGATAGCTGTATAGATATTTCCATGTATATGCAGATAGCTTTGTAGATATTTCCATTTTCATGCAGATAGCGGTGTGGATATTTCCATGTTCAAACAGATAGCGGTGTAGATAGTTCCATGTTCATACAGATAGCAGTGTAGATATTTCCATGTTTAAACAGATAGTGGTGAAGATGTCTACATGTTTACACAGATAGCGGTGTAGATATTTCCATGCTCATACAGATAGCGTTGTAGATATTTCCGTGTTCATCCAGATGTCTGTGTAGATATATCCATGTTCATACAGATGGCGGTGAAGATATTTCCATGTTCATACAGATAGCGGTGTAGATATTTCCATGTTCATACAGATAGCGGTGTAGATATTTCCATGTTCATACAGATAGCGGTGTAGCTATTTCCATGTTCATACAGACAGCGGTGCTGATATTTCCATGTTCATCCAGATGGCTGTGTAGATATATCTATGTTCATACAGATGGTATTGAAGATATTTCCATGTTCATACAGATATCGGTGTAGATATTTCCATGTTCATACACATAGCAGTGTAGGTATTTCCATGTTCATACAGATAGCGGTGCTGATATTTCCATGTTTGTACAGGTAGCGGTGTAGATATTTCCATGTTTATACAGATAGTGGTGTAGATATTTCCATGTTTATACAGATAGCGGTGTAGATATTTCCATGTTTATACAGATAGTGGTGTAGATATTTCCATGTTTATAGAGATAGCGGTGTAGTTATTTCCATTTGTAAAGAGATAGCTTTGTAGATATTTCCATGTATATGCAGATAGCTGTGTAGATATTTCCATTTTCATGCAGATAGCGGTGTAGATATTTCCATGTTCATACAGATAGCGGTGTAGATATTTCCATGTTCATACAGATAGCTGTGCTGATATTTCCATGTTTATACAGGTAGCGGTGTAGATATTTCCATGTTTATACAGGTAGCGGTGTAGATATTTCCATGTTTATACAGATAGCGGTGTAGATATTTCCATGTTTATACAGATAGCGGTGTAGATATGTCCATCTTAATAGAGGTGGCGGTGTAGATATTTATATGTTCATAAAGATGGCGGTGCAGATATTTCCATGTTCATACAGATGGTGGTGTAGATATTTCTATGTTTATAGAGATAGCGGTGTAGTTATTTCCATGTGTAAAGAAATAGCTTTGTAGATATTTCCGTGTATATGCAGATACCGGTGTAGATATTTCCATTTTCATGCAGATAGCGGTGTAGATATTTCCATGTTCAAACAGATAGCGGTGTAGTTATTTCCATGTTCATACAGATAGCGTTGTAGATATTTCCATGTTCATACAGATAACGGTGTAGATATTTCCATGTTCATCCAGAAGGCTGTGTAGATATTTCCATGTTCATACACATAGCGGTGCTGATATTTCCATGTTTATACAGGTAGCGGTGTAGATATTTCCATGTTCATACAGATAGCGATGTAGATATTTCCATGTTCATACAGATAGCGGTGTAGATATTTCCATGTTCATACAGATGGCGGTGTAGATATTTCCATGTTTATAGAGATAGCGGTGTAGTTATTTCCATGTGTAAAGAAATAGCTTTGTAGATATTTCCGTGTATATGCAGATAGCTGTGTAGATATTTCCATTTTCATGCAGATAGCGGTGTAGATATTTCCATGTTCAAACAGATAGCGGTGTAGATATTTCCATGTTCATACAGATAGCGGTGTAGATATTTCCATGTTTATACAGATAGCGGTGAAGATGTATGCATGTTTGCACAGATAGCGTTGTAGATATTTCCATGTTCATACAGATAGCGGTGTAGACATTTCCATGTTCATGCAAATAGTGGTGTAGATATTTCCATGTTCATACAGATAGCGGTGTAGCTATTTCCATGTTCATACAGATAGCGGTGTAGATATTTCCATGTTCATCCAGAAGGCTGTGAAGATATTTCCATGTTCATACAGATAGCGGTGCTGATATTTCCATGTTTATGCAGGTAGCGCTGTAGATATTTCCATGTTCATACAGATAGCGGTGTAGATATTTCCATGTTCATACAGATAGCGGTGTAGATATTTCCATGTTCATGCAGATAGTGGTGTAGATATTTCCATGTTTATGCAGATAGCGGAGTAGATATCTCCATCTTAATACAGATGGCGGTGTAGATATTTATATGATCATACAGATGGCGGTGCAGATATTTCCATGTTCATACAGATGGCGGTGTAGATATTTCCATGTTTATAGAGATAGCGGTGTAGTTATTTCCATGTGTAAAGAGATAGCTGTATAGATATTTCCATGTATATGCAGATAGCTTTGTAGATATTTCCATTTTCATGCAGATAGCGGTGTAGATATTTCCATGTTCAAACAGATAGCGGTGTAGATAGTTCCATGTTCATACAGATAGCAGTGTAGATATTTCCATGTTTAAACAGATAGTGGTGAAGATGTATACATGTTTACACAGATAGCGGTGTAGATATTTCCATGCTCATACAGATAGCGTTGTAGATATTTCCGTGTTCATCCAGATGTCTGTGTAGATATATCCATGTTCATACAGATGGCGGTGAAGATATTTCCATGTTCATACAGATAGCGGTGTAGATATTTCCATGTTCATACAGATAGCGGTGTAGCTATTTCCATGTTCATACAGACAGCGGTGCTGATATTTCCATGTTCATCCAGATGGCTGTGTGGATATATCTATGTTCATACAGAAGGTATTGAAGATATTTCCATGTTCATACAGATATCGGTGTAGATATTTCCATGCTCATTCAGATAGCAGTGTAGGTATTTCCATGTTCATACAGATAGCGGTGCTGATATTTCCATGTTTGTACAGGTAGCGGTGTAGATATTTCCATGTTTATACAGATAGTGGTGTAGATATTTCCATGTTTATAGAGATAGCGGTGTAGATATTTCCATGTTTATACAGATAGTGGTGTAGATATTTCCATGTTTATAGAGATAGCGGTGTAGTTATTTCCATTTGTAAAGAGATAGCTTTGTAGATATTTCCATGTATATGCAGATAGCTGTGTAGATATTTCCATTTTCATGCAGATAGCGGTGTAGATATTTCCATGTTCATACAGATAGCGGTGTAGATATTTCCATTTTCATACAGATAGCTGTGCTGATATTTCCATGTTTATACAGGGAGTGGTGTAGATATTTCCATATTTATACAGATAGCGGTGTAGATATTTCCATGTTTATACAGATAGCGGTGTAGATATTTCCATGTTTATACAGATAGCGGTGTAGATATCTCCATCTTAATAGAGATGGCGGTGTAGATATTTATATGTTCATACAGATGGCGGTGCAGATATTTCCATGTTCATACAGATGGTGGTGTAGATATTTCCATGTTTATAGAGATAGCGGTGTAGTTATTTCCATGTGTAAAGAAATAGCTTTGTAGATATTTCCGTGTATATGCAGATACCTGTGTAGATATTTCCAGTTTCATGCAGATAGCGGTGTAGATATTTCCATGTTCAAACAGATAGCGGTGTAGTTATTTCCATGTTCATACAGATAGCGGTGTAGATATTTCCATGTTTATACAGATAGCGGTGAAGATGTATGCATGTTTGCACAGATAGCGGTGTAGATATTTCCATGTTCATACAGATAGTGATGTAGATATTTCCATGTTCATACAGATAGTGGTGTAGATATTTCCATGTTCATACAGATAGCGGTGTAGATATTTCCATGTTCATACAGATAGCGGTGTAGATATTTCCATGTTCATCCAGAAGGCTGTGTAGATATTTCCATGTTCATACACATAGCGGTGCTGATATTTCCATGTTTATACAGGTAGCGGTGTAGATATTTCCATGTTCATACAGATAGCGGTGTAGATATTTCCATGTTTATACAGATAGCGGTGTAGATATTTCCATGTTTATAGAGATAGCGGTGTAGATATCTCCATCTTTATACAGTTGGCAGTGTATATATTTATATGTTCATACAGATGGCGGTGCAGATATTTCCATGTTCATACAGATGGCGGTGTAGATATTTCCATGTTTATAGAGATAGCGGTGTGGTTATTTCCAAGTGTAAAGAAATAGCTTTGTAGATATTTCCGTGTATATGCAGATAGCTGTGTAGATATTTCCATTTTCATGCAGATAGCGGTGTAGATATTTCCATGTTCAAACAGATAGCGGTGTAGATATTTCCATGTTCATACAGATAGCGGTGTAGATATTTCCATGTTTATACAGATAGCGGTGAAGATGTATGCATGTTTGCACAGATAGCGGTGTAGATATTTCCATGTTCATACAGATAGCGGTGTAGATATTTCCATGTTCATGCAGATAGTGGTGTAGATATTTCCATGTTCATACAGATAGCGGTGCTGATATTTCCATGTTCATCCAGATGGCTGTGTAGATATATCTATGTTCATACAGATGGTATTGAAGATATTTCCATGTTCATACAGATATCGGTGTAGATATTTCCATGTTCATACACATAGCAGTGTAGGTATTTCCATGTTCATACAGATAGCGGTGCTGATATTTCCATGTTTGTACAGGTAGCGGTGTAGATATTTCCATGTTTATACAGATAGTGGTGTAGATATTTCCATGTTTATACAGATAGCGGTGTAGATATTTCCATGTTTATACAGATAGTGGTGTAGATATTTCCATGTTTATAGAGATAGCGGTGTAGTTATTTCCATTTGTAAAGAGATAGCTTTGTAGATATTTCCATGTATATGCAGATAGCTGTGTAGATATTTCCATTTTCATGCAGATAGCGGTGTAGATATTTCCATGTTCATACAGATAGCGGTGTAGATATTTCCATGTTCATACAGATAGCTGTGCTGATATTTCCATGTTTATACAGGTAGCGGTGTAGATATTTCCATGTTTATACAGGTAGCGGTGTAGATATTTCCATGTTTATACAGATAGCGGTGTAGATATTTCCATGTTTATACAGATAGCGGTGTAGATATGTCCATCTTAATAGAGGTGGCGGTGTAGATATTTATATGTTCATAAAGATGGCGGTGCAGATATTTCCATGTTCATACAGATGGTGGTGTAGATATTTCTATGTTTATAGAGATAGCGGTGTAGTTATTTCCATGTGTAAAGAAATAGCTTTGTAGATATTTCCGTGTATATGCAGATACCGGTGTAGATATTTCCATTTTCATGCAGATAGCGGTGTAGATATTTCCATGTTCAAACAGATAGCGGTGTAGTTATTTCCATGTTCATACAGATAGCGGTGTAGATATTTCCATGTTCATACAGATAACGGTGTAGATATTTCCATGTTCATCCAGAAGGCTGTGTAGATATTTCCATGTTCATACACATAGCGGTGCTGATATTTCCATGTTTATACAGGTAGCGGTGTAGATATTTCCATGTTCATACAGATAGCGATGTAGATATTTCCATGTTCATACAGATAGCGGTGTAGATATTTCCATGTTCATACAGATGGCGGTGTAGATATTTCCATGTTTATAGAGATAGCGGTGTAGTTATTTCCATGTGTAAAGAAATAGCTTTGTAGATATTTCCGTGTATATGCAGATAGCTGTGTAGATATTTCCATTTTCATGCAGATAGCGGTGTAGATATTTCCATGTTCAAACAGATAGCGGTGTAGATATTTCCATGTTCATACAGATAGCGGTGTAGATATTTCCATGTTTATACAGATAGCGGTGAAGATGTATGCATGTTTGCACAGATAGCGGTGTAGATATTTCCATGTTCATACAGATAGCGGTGTAGACATTTCCATGTTCATGCAAATAGTGGTGTAGATATTTCCATGTTCATACAGATAGCGGTGTAGCTATTTCCATGTTCATACAGATAGCGGTGTAGATATTTCCATGTTCATCCAGAAGGCTGTGAAGATATTTCCATGTTCATACAGATAGCGGTGCTGATATTTCCATGTTTATGCAGGTAGCGCTGTAGATATTTCCATGTTCATACAGATAGCGGTGTAGATATTTCCATGTTCATACAGATAGCGGTGTAGATATTTCCATGTTCATGCAGATAGTGGTGTAGATATTTCCATGTTTATGCAGATAGCGGAGTAGATATCTCCATCTTAATACAGATGGCGGTGTAGATATTTATATGATCATACAGATGGCGGTGCAGATATTTCCATGTTCATACAGATGGCGGTGTAGATATTTCCATGTTTATAGAGATAGCGGTGTAGTTATTTCCATGTGTAAAGAGATAGCTGTATAGATATTTCCATGTATATGCAGATAGCTTTGTAGATATTTCCATTTTCATGCAGATAGCGGTGTAGATATTTCCATGTTCAAACAGATAGCGGTGTAGATAGTTCCATGTTCATACAGATAGCAGTGTAGATATTTCCATGTTTAAACAGATAGTGGTGAAGATGTATACATGTTTACACAGATAGCGGTGTAGATATTTCCATGCTCATACAGATAGCGTTGTAGATATTTCCGTGTTCATCCAGATGTCTGTGTAGATATATCCATGTTCATACAGATGGCGGTGAAGATATTTCCATGTTCATACAGATAGCGGTGTAGATATTTCCATGTTCATACAGATAGCGGTGTAGCTATTTCCATGTTCATACAGACAGCGGTGCTGATATTTCCATGTTCATCCAGATGGCTGTGTGGATATATCTATGTTCATACAGAAGGTATTGAAGATATTTCCATGTTCATACAGATATCGGTGTAGATATTTCCATGCTCATTCAGATAGCAGTGTAGGTATTTCCATGTTCATACAGATAGCGGTGCTGATATTTCCATGTTTGTACAGGTAGCGGTGTAGATATTTCCATGTTTATACAGATAGTGGTGTAGATATTTCCATGTTTATAGAGATAGCGGTGTAGATATTTCCATGTTTATACAGATAGTGGTGTAGATATTTCCATGTTTATAGAGATAGCGGTGTAGTTATTTCCATTTGTAAAGAGATAGCTTTGTAGATATTTCCATGTATATGCAGATAGCTGTGTAGATATTTCCATTTTCATGCAGATAGCGGTGTAGATATTTCCATGTTCATACAGATAGCGGTGTAGATATTTCCATTTTCATACAGATAGCTGTGCTGATATTTCCATGTTTATACAGGGAGCGGTGTAGATATTTCCATATTTATACAGATAGCGGTGTAGATATTTCCATGTTTATACAGATAGCGGTGTAGATATTTCCATGTTTATACAGATAGCGGTGTAGATATCTCCATCTTAATAGAGATGGCGGTGTAGATATTTATATGTTCATACAGATGGCGGTGCAGATATTTCCATGTTCATACAGATGGTGGTGTAGATATTTCCATGTTTATAGAGATAGCGGTGTAGTTATTTCCATGTGTAAAGAAATAGCTTTGTAGATATTTCCGTGTATATGCAGATACCTGTGTAGATATTTCCAGTTTCATGCAGATAGCGGTGTAGATATTTCCATGTTCAAACAGATAGCGGTGTAGTTATTTCCATGTTCATACAGATAGCGGTGTAGATATTTCCATGTTTATACAGATAGCGGTGAAGATGTATGCATGTTTGCACAGATAGCGGTGTAGATATTTCCATGTTCATACAGATAGTGATGTAGATATTTCCATGTTCATACAGATAGTGGTGTAGATATTTCCATGTTCATACAGATAGCGGTGTAGATATTTCCATGTTCATAGAGATAGCGGTGTAGATATTTCCATGTTCATCCAGAAGGCTGTGTAGATATTTCCATGTTCATACACATAGCGGTGCTGATATTTCCATGTTTATACAGGTAGCGGTGTAGATATTTCCATGTTCATACAGATAGCGGTGTAGATATTTCCATGTTTATACAGATAGCGGTGTAGATATTTCCATGTTTATAGAGATAGCGGTGTAGATATCTCCATCTTTATACAGATGGCAGTGTATATATTTATATGTTCATACAGATGGCGGTGCAGATATTTCCATGTTCATACAGATGGCGGTGTAGATATTTCCATGTTTATAGAGATAGCGGTGTGGTTATTTCCAAGTGTAAAGAAATAGCTTTGTAGATATTTCCGTGTATATGCAGATAGCTGTGTAGATATTTCCATTTTCATGCAGATAGCGGTGTAGATATTTCCATCTTCAAACAGATAGCGGTGTAGATATTTCCATGTTCATACAGATAGCGGTGTAGATATTTCCATGTTTATACAGATAGCGGTGAAGATGTATGCATGTTTGCACAGATAGCGGTGTAGATATTTCCATGTTCATACAGATAGCGGTGTAGATATTTCCATGTTCATGCAGATAGTGGTGTAGATATTTCCATGTTCATACAGATAGCGGTGTAGATATTTCCATGTTCATACAGATAGCGGTGTAGATATTTCCATGTTCATCCAGAAGGCTGTGTAGATATTTCCATGTTCATACAGATAGCGGTGCTGATATTTCCATGTTTATACAGGTAGCGGTGAAGATGTATTCATGTTTACACAGATAGCGGTGTAGATATTTCCATGTTCATTCAGATAGCGGTGTAGATATTTCCATGCTCATCCAGATGGCTGTGTAGATATATCCATGTTCATACAGATGGCGGTGAAGATATTTCCACGTTCATACAGATAGCGGTGCAGATCTTTCCATGTTCATACAGATAGCGGTGTAGATATTTCCATGTTCATTCAGATAGAGGTGTAGCTATTTCCATGTTCATACAGATTGCGGTGTAGATATTTCCATGTTCATCCAGATGGCTGTGTAGATATATCCATGTTCATACAAATGGCGGTGAAGATATTTCCATGTTCATACAGATAGCGGTGTAGATATTTCCATGTTCATACAGATAGCGGTGTAGATATTTCCATGTTTATACAGATAGCGGTGTAGATATTTCCATGTTTATAGAGATAGCGGTGTAGATATCTCCATCTTTATACAGATGGCAGTGTATATATTTATATGTTCATACAGATGGCGGTGCAGATATTTCCATGTTCATACAGATGGCGGTGTAGATATTTCCATGTTTATAGAGATAGCGGTGTGGTTATTTCCAAGTGTAAAGAAATAGCTTTGTAGATATTTCCGTGTATATGCAGATAGCTGTGTAGATATTTCCATTTTCATGCAGATAGCGGTGTAGATATTTCCATGTTCAAACAGATAGCGGTGTAGATATTTCCATGTTCATACAGATAGCGGTGTAGATATTTCCATGTTTATACAGATAGCGGTGAAGATGTATGCATGTTTGCACAGATAGCGGTGTAGATATTTCCATGTTCATACAGATAGCGGTGTAGATATTTCCATGTTCATGCAGATAGTGGTGTAGATCTTTCCATGTTCATACAGATAGCGGTGTAGATATTTCCATGTTTATACAGATAGCGGTGAAGATGTATGCATGTTTGCACAGATAGCGGTGTAGATATTTCCATGTTCATACAGATAGCGGTGTAGATATTTCCATGTTCATGCAGATAGTCGTGTAGATCTTTCCATGTTCATACAGATTGCGGTGTAGATATTTCCATATTCATCCAGATGGCTGTGTAGATATATCCATGTTCATGCAGATGGCGGTGAATATATTTCCATGTTCATAGAGATAGCGGTGTAGATATTTCCATGTTCATTCAGATAGCGGTGTAGATATTTCCATGTTCATACAGATAGCGGAGTAGCTATTTCCATGTTCATACAGATAGCGGTGTAGATATTTCCATGTTCATCCAGATGGGTGTGTAGATAAATCCATGTTCATACAGATGGCGGTGAAGATATTTCCATGTTCATACAGATAGCGGTGTAGATATTTCCGTGTGTATACAGATATCGGTGTAGATATTTCCATGTTTATACAGATAGCGGAGTAGATATCTGCATCTTAATACAGATGGCGGTGTAGATATTTATATGAACATACAGATGGCGGTGCAGATATTTCCATGTTCATACAGATGGCGGTGTAGATATTTCCATGTTTATAGAGATAGCGGTGTAGTTATTTCCATGTGTAAAGAGATAGCTGTATAGATATTTCCATGTATATGCAGATAGCTTTGTAGATATTTCCATTTTCATGCAGATAGCGGTGTAGATATTTCCATGTTCAAACAGATAGCGGTGTAGGTAGTTCCATGTTCATACAGATAGCAGTGTAGATATTTCCATGTTTAAACAGATAGTGGTGAAGATGTATACATGTTTACACAGATAGCGTTGTAGATATTTCCATGCTCATACAGATAGCGGTGTAGATATTTCCGTGTTCATCCAGATGGCTGTGTAGATATATCCATGTTCATACAGATGGCGGCGAAGATATTTCCATGTTCATACAGATAGCGGTGCAGATATTTCCATGTTCATACAGATAGCGGTGTTGATATTTCCATGTTCATACAGACAGCGGTGCTGATATTTCCATGTTCATCCAGATGGCTGTGTAGATATATCTATGTTCATACAGATTGTGGTGAAGATATTTCCATGTTCATACAGATATCGGTGTAGATATTTCCATGTTCATACATACAGCAGTGTAGGTATTTCCATGTTCATACAGATAGCGGTGCTGATATTTCCATGTTTGTACAGGTAGCGGTGTAGATATTTCCATGTTTATACAGATAGTGGTGTAGATATTTCCATGTTTATACAGATAGCGGTGTAGATATTTCCATGTTTATACAGATAGTGGTGTAGATATTTCCATGTTTATAGAGATAGCGGTGTAGTTATTTCCATTTGTAAAGAGATAGCTTTGTAGATATTTCCATGTATATGCAGATAGCTGTGTAGATATTTCCAATTTCATGCAGATAGCGGTGTAGATATTTCCATGTTCATACAGATAGCGGTGTAGATATTTCCATTTTCATACAGATAGCTGTGCTGATATTTCCATGTTTATACAGGGAGCGGTGTAGATATTTCCATATTTATACAGATAGCGGTGTAGATATTTCCATGTTTATACAGATAGCGGTGTAGATATTTCCATGTTTATACAGATAGCGGTGTAGATATCTCCATCTTAATAGAGATGGCGGTGTAGATATTTATATGTTCATACAGATGGCGGTGCAGATATTTCCATGTTCATACAGATGGTGGTGTAGATATTTCCATGTTTATAGAGATAGCGGTGTAGTTATTTCCATGTGTAAAGAAATAGCTTTGTAGATATTTCCGTGTATATGCAGATACCTGTGTAGATATTTCCAGTTTCATGCAGATAGCGGTGTAGATATTTCCATGTTCAAACAGATAGCGGTGTAGTTATTTCCATGTTCATACAGATAGCGGTGTAGATATTTCCATGTTTATACAGATAGCGGTGAAGATGTATGCATGTTTGCACAGATAGCGGTGTAGATATTTCCATGTTCATACAGATAGTGATGTAGATATTTCCATGTTCATACAGTTAGTGGTGTAGATATTTCCATGTTCATACAGATAGCGGTGTAGATATTTCCATGTTCATACAGATAGCGGTGTAGATATTTCCATGTTCATCCAGAAGGCTGTGTAGTTATTTCCATGTTCATACACATAGCGGTGCTGATATTTCCATGTTTATACAGGTAGCGGTGTAGATATTTCCATGTTCATACAGATAGCGGTGTAGATATTTCCATGTTTATACAGATAGCGGTGTAGATATTTCCATGTTTATAGAGATAGCGGTGTAGATATCTCCATCTTTATACAGATGGCAGTGTATATATTTATATGTTCATACAGATGGCGGTGCAGATATTTCCATGTTCATACAGATGGCGGTGTAGATATTTCCATGTTTATAGAGATAGCGGTGTGGTTATTTCCAAGTGTAAAGAAATAGCTTTGTAGATATTTCCGTGTATATGCAGATAGCTGTGTAGATATTTCCATTTTCATGCAGATAGCGGTGTAGGTATTTCCATGTTCAAACAGATAGCGGTGTAGATATTTCCATGTTCATACAGATAGCGGTGTAGATATTTCCATGTTTATACAGATAGCGGTGAAGATGTATGCATGTTTGCACAGATAGCGGTGTAGATATTTCCATGTTCATACAGTTAGCGGTGTAGATATTTCCATGTTCATGCAGATAGTGGTGTAGATATTTCCATGTTCATACAGATAGCGGTGTAGATATTTCCATGTTCATACAGATAGCGGTGTAGATATTTCCATGTTCATCCAGTAGGCTGTGTAGATATTTCCATGTTCATACAGATAGCGGTGCTGATATTTCCATGTTTATACAGGTAGCGGTGAAGATGTATTCATGTTTACACAGATAGCGGTGTAGATATTTCCATGTTCATTCAGATAGCGGTGTAGATATTTCCATGCTCATCCAGATGGCTGTGTAGATATATCCATGTTCATACAGATGGCGGTGAAGATATTTCCATGTTCATACAGATAGCGGTGTAGATCTTTCCATGTTCATACAGATAGCGGTGTAGATATTTCCATGTTCATTCAGATAGAGGTGTAGCTATTTCCATGTTCATACAGATTGCGGTGTAGATATTTCCATGTTCATCCAGATGGCTGTGTAGATATATCCATGTTCATACAAATGGCGGTGCAGATATTTCCATGTTCATACAGATAGCGGTGTTGATATTTCCATGTTCATACAGACAGCGGTGCTGATATTTCCATGTTCATCCAGATGGCTGTGTAGATATATCTATGTTCATACAGATTGTGGTGAAGATATTTCCATGTTCATACAGATATCCGTGTAGATATTTCCATGTTCATACATACAGCAGTGTAGGTATTTCCATGTTCATACAGATAGCGGTGCTGATATTTCCATGTTTGTACAGGTAGCGGTGTAGATATTTCCATGTTTATACAGATAGTGGTGTAGATATTTCCATGTTTATACAGATAGCGGTGTAGATATTTCCATGTTTATACAGATAGTGGTGTAGATATTTCCATGTTTATAGAGATAGCGGTGTAGTTATTTCCATTTGTAAAGAGATAGCTTTGTAGATATTTCCATGTATATGCAGATAGCTGTGTAGATATTTCCAATTTCATGCAGATAGCGGTGTAGATATTTCCATGTTCATACAGATAGCGGTGTAGATATTTCCATTTTCATACAGATAGCTGTGCTGATATTTCCATGTTTATACAGGGAGCGGTGTAGATATTTCCATATTTATACAGATAGCGGTGTAGATATTTCCATGTTTATACAGATAGCGGTGTAGATATTTCCATGTTTATACAGATAGCGGTGTAGATATCTCCAACTTAATAGAGATGGCGGTGTAGATATTTATATGTTCATACAGATGGCGGTGCAGATATTTCCATGTTCATACAGATGGTGGTGTAGATATTTCCATGTTTATAGAGATAGCGGTGTAGTTATTTCCATGTGTAAAGAAATAGCTTTGTAGATATTTCCGTGTATATGCAGATACCTGTGTAGATATTTCCAGTTTCATGCAGATAGCGGTGTAGATATTTCCATGTTCAAACAGATAGCGGTGTAGTTATTTCCATGTTCATACAGATAGCGGTGTAGATATTTCCATGTTTATACAGATAGCGGTGAAGATGTATGCATGTTTGCACAGATAGCGGTGTAGATATTTCCATGTTCATACAGATAGTGATGTAGATATTTCCATGTTCATACAGATAGTGGTGTAGATATTTCCATGTTCATACAGATAGCGGTGTAGATATTTCCATGTTCATACAGATAGCGGTGTAGATATTTCCATGTTCATCCAGAAGGCTGTGTAGTTATTTCCATGTTCATACACATAGCGGTGCTGATATTTCCATGTTTATACAGGTAGCGGTGTAGATATTTCCATGTTCATACAGATAGCGGTGTAGATATTTCCATGTTTATACAGATAGCGGTGTAGATATTTCCATGTTTATAGAGATAGCGGTGTAGATATCTCCATCTTTATACAGATGGCAGTGTATATATTTATATGTTCATACAGATGGCGGTGCAGATATTTCCATGTTCATACAGATGGCGGTGTAGATATTTCCATGTTTATAGAGATAGCGGTGTGGTTATTTCCAAGTGTAAAGAAATAGCTTTGTAGATATTTCCGTGTATATGCAGATAGCTGTGTAGATATTTCCATTTTCATGCAGATAGCGGTGTAGATATTTCCATGTTCAAACAGATAGCGGTGTAGATATTTCCATGTTCATACAGATAGCGGTGTAGATATTTCCATGTTTATACAGATAGCGGTGAAGATGTATGCATGTTTGCACAGATAGCGGTGTAGATATTTCCATGTTCATACAGATAGCGGTGTAGATATTTCCATGTTCATGCAGATAGTGGTGTAGATATTTCCATGTTCATACAGATAGCGGTGTAGATATTTCCATGTTCATACAGATAGCGGTGTAGATATTTCCATGTTCATCCAGTAGGCTGTGTAGATATTTCCATGTTCATACAGATAGCGGTGCTGATATTTCCATGTTTATACAGGTAGCGGTGAAGATGTATTCATGTTTACACAGATAGCGGTGTAGATATTTCCATGTTCATTCAGATAGCGGGGTAGATATTTCCATGCTCATCCAGATGGCTGTGTAGATATATCCATGTTCATACAGATGGCGGTGAAGATATTTCCATGTTCATACAGATAGCGGTGTAGATCTTTCCATGTTCATACAGATAGCGGTGTAGATATTTCCATGTTCATTCAGATAGAGGTGTAGCTATTTCCATGTTCATACAGATTGCGGTGTAGATATTTCCATGTTCATCCAGATGGCTGTGTAGATATATCCATGTTCATACAAATGGCGGTGAAGATATTTCCATGTTCATACAGATAGCGGTGTAGATATTTCCATGTTCATACAGATAGTGGTGTAGATATTTCCATGTTCATACATATAGCGGTGTAGCTATTTCCATGTTCATACAGATAGTGGTGTAGATATTTCCATGTTCATCCAGATGGCTGTGTAGATATTTCCATGTTCATACAGATAGCGGTGCTGATATTTCCATGTTTATACAGGTAGCGGTGTAGATATTTGCATGTTTACACAGATAGCGGTGAAGATGTATGCATGTTAACACAGATAGCGGTGTAGATATTTCCATGTTCATACAGATAGCGGTGTAGATATTTCCATATTCATCCAGATGGCTGTGTAGATATATCCATGTTCATGCAGATGGCGGTGAATATATTTCCATTTTCATAGAGATAGCGGTGTAGATATTTCCATGTTCATTCAGATAGCGGTGTAGATATTTCCATGTTCATACAGATAGCGGAGTAGCTATTTCCATGTTCATACAGATAGCTGTGTAGATATTTCCATGTTCATCCAGATGGGTGTGTAGATAAATCCATGTTCATACAGATGGCGGTGAGATATTTCCATGTTCATACAGATAGCGGTGTAGATATTTCCGTGTGTATACAGATATCGGTGTAGATATTTCCATGTTTATACAGATAGCGGAGTAGATATCTGCATCTTAATACAGATGGCGGTGTAGATATTTATATGAACATACAGATGGCGGTGCAGATATTTCCATGTTCATACAGATGGCGGTGTAGATATTTCCATGTTTATAGAGATAGCGGTGTAGTTATTTCCATGTGTAAAGAGATAGCTGTATAGATATTTCCATGTATATGCAGATAGCTTTGTAGATATTTCCATTTTCATGCAGATAGCGGTGTAGATATTTCCATGTTCAAACAGATAGCGGTGTAGGTAGTTCCATGTTCATACAGATAGCAGTGTAGATATTTCCATGTTTAAACAGATAGTGGTGAAGATGTATACATGTTTACACAGATAGCGTTGTAGATATTTCCATGCTCATACAGATAGCGGTGTAGATATTTCCGTGTTCATCCAGATGGCTGTGTAGATATATCCATGTTCATACAGATGGCGGCGAAGATATTTCCATGTTCATACAGATAGCGGTGCAGATATTTACATGTTCATACAGATAGCGGTGTTGATATTTCCATGTTCATACAGACAGCGGTGCTGATATTTCCATGTTCATCCAGATGGCTGTGTAGATATATCTATGTTCATACAGATTGTGGTGAAGATATTTCCATGTTCATACAGATATCGGTGTAGATATTTCCATGTTCATACATACAGCAGTGTAGGTATTTCCATGTTCATACAGATAGCGGTGCTGATATTTCCATGTTTATACAGGTAGCGGTGTAGATATTTCCACGTTTATACAGATAGTGGTGTAGATATTTCCATGTTTATACAGATAGCGGTGTAGATATTTATATGTTTATACAGATAGTGGTGTAGATATTTCCATGTTTATAGAGATAGCGGTGTAGATATTTCCATGTGTAAAGAGATAGCTTTGTAGATATTTCCATGTATATGCAGATAGCTGTGTAGATATTTCCATTTTCATGCAGATAGCGGTGTAGATATTTCCATGTTCATACAGATAGCGGTGTAGATATTTCCATGTTCATACAGATAGCGGTGCTGATATTTCCATGTTTATACAGGTAGCGGTGTAGATATTTCCATGTTTATACAGATAGCGGTGTAGATATTTCCATGTTTATACAGATAGCGGTGTAGATATTTCCATGTTTACACAGATAGCGGTGTAGATATCTCTATCTTAATAGAGATGGCGGTGTAGATATTTATATGTTCATACAGATGGCGGTGCAGATATTTCCATGTTCATACAGATGGTGGTGTAGATATTTCCATGTTTATAAAGATAGCGGTGTAGTTATTTCCATGTGTAAAGAAATAGCTTTGTATATATTTCCGTGTATATGTAGATAGCTGTGTAGATATTTCCATTTTCATGCAGATAGCGGTGTAGATATTTCCATGTTCAAACAGATAGCGGTGTAGATATTTCCATGTTCATACAGATAGCGGTGCAGATATTTCCATGTTTATACAGATAGCGGTGAAGATGTATGCATGTTTGCACAGATAGTGGTGTAGATATTTCCATTTTCATTCAGATAGCGGTGTAGATATTTCCATATTCATCCAGATGGCTGTGTACATATATCCATGTTCATACAGATGGCGGTGAAGATATTTCCATGTTCATACAGATAGCGGTGTAGATATTTCCATGTTCATACAGATAGCGGTGTAGATATTTCCATGTTCATACAGATAGCGGTGTAGCTATTTAAATGTTCATACAGATAGCGGTGTAGATATTCCATGTTCATCCAGATGGGTGTGTAGATAAATCCATGTTCATACAGATGGCGGTGAAGATATTTCCATGTTCATACAGATGGCGTTGTAGATATTTCCATGTTTATACAGATATCGGTGTAGATATTTCCATGTTTATGCAGATAGCGGAGTAGATATCTCCATCTTAATACAGATGGCGTTGTAGATATTTATATGGTCATACAGATGGCGTTGCAGATATTTCCATGTTCATACAGATGGCGGTGTAGATATTTCCATGTTTATAGAGATAGCGGTGTAGTTATTTCCATGTGTAAAGAGATAGCTGTATAGATATTTCCATGTATATGCAGATAGCTTTGTAGATATTTCCATTTTCATGCAGATAGCGGTGTAGATATTTCCATGTTCAAACAGATAGCGGTGTAGATATTTCCATGTTCATACAGATAGCACTGTAGATATTTCCATGTTAAAACAGATAGTGGTGAAGATGTATACATGTTTACACAGATAGCGGTGTAGATATTTACATTCTCATACAGATAGCGGTGTAAATATTTCCGTGTTCATCCAGATGGCTGTGTAGATATATCCATGTTCATACAGATGGCGGTGAAGATATTTCCATGTTCATACAGATAGCGGTGTAGATATTTCCATGTTCATACAGATAGCGGTGTAGATATTTCCATGTTCATACAGATAGCGGTGTAGCTATTTCCATGTTCATACACACAGCGGTGCTGATATTTCCATGTTCATCCAGATGGCTGTGTAGATATATCTATGTTCATATAGATGGTATTGAAGATATTTCCATGTTCATACAGATATCGGTGTAGGTATTTCCATGTTCATACAGATAGCAGTGTAGGTATTTCCATGTTCATACAGATAGCGGTGCTGATATTTCCATGTTTGTACAGGTAGCGGTGTAGATATTTCCATGTTTATACAGATAGTGGTGTAGATATTTCCATGTTTATACAGATAGCGGTGTAGATATTTCCATGTTTATACAGATAGTGGTGTAGATATTTCCATGTTTATAGAGATAGCGGTGTAGTTATTTCCATGTGTAAAGAGATAGCTTTGTAGATATTTCCATGTATATGCAGATTGCTGTGTAGATATTTCCATTTTCATCCAGATAGCGGTGTAGATATTTCCATGTTCATACAGATAGCGGTGTAGATATTTCCATGTTCATACAGATAGCTGTGCTGATATTTCCATGTTTATACAGGTAGCGGTGTAGATATTTCCATGTTTATACAGATAGCGGTGTAGATATTTCCATGTTTATACAGATAGCGGTGTAGATATTTCCACGTTTATACAGATAGCGGTGTTGATATCTCCATCTTAATAGAGATGACGGTGTAGATATTTGTAAGTTCATACAGATGGCGGTGCAGATATTTCCATGTTCATACAGATGGTGGTGTAGATATTTCCATGTTTATAGAGATAGCGGTGTAGTTATTTCCATGTGTAAAGAAATAGCTTTGTAGATATTTCCGTGTATATGCAGATAGCTGTGTAGATATTTCCATTTTCATGCAGATAGCGGTGTAGATATTTCCATGTTCAAACAGATAGAGGTGTAGATAGTTCCATGTTCATACAGATAGCGGTGTAGATATTTCCATGTTTATACAGATAGCGGTGAAGATGTATGCATGTTTGCACAGATAGCGGTGTAGATATTTCCATGTTCATACAGATAGCGGTGTAGATATTTCCATGTTCATACAGATAGCGGTGTAGATATTTCCATGTTCATACAGATAGCGGTGTAGATATTTCCATGTTCATCCAGAAGGCTGTGTAGATATTTCCATGTTCATACACATAGCGGTGCTGATATTTCCATGTTTATACAGGTAGCGGTGTAGATATTTCCATGTCCATAGAGATAGCGGTGCTGATATTTCCATGTTAATACAGGTAGCGGTGTAGATATTTCCGTGTTCATACAGATAGCGGTGTAGATATTTCCATGTTTATACAGATAGCGGTGAAGATGTATGCATGTTTACACAGATAGCGGTGTAGATATTTCCATGTTCATCCAGATGGCTGTGTAGATATTTCCATGTTTATACAGATAGCGGTGTAGATATTTCCATGTTTACACAGATAGCGGTGTAGATATCTCCATCTTAATAGAGATGGCGGTGTAGATATTTATATGTTCATACAGATGGCGGTGCAGATATTTCCATGTTCATACAGATGGTGGTGTAGATATTTCCATGTTTATAAAGATAGCGGTGTAGTTATTTCCATGTGTAAAGAAATAGCTTTGTATATATTTCCGTGTATATGTAGATAGCTGTGTAGATATTTCCATTTTCATGCAGATAGCGGTGTAGATATTTCCATGTTCAAAGAGATAGCGGTGTAGATATTTCCATGTTCATACAGATAGCGGTGCAGATATTTCCATGTTTATACAGATAGCGGTGAAGATGTATGCATGTTTGCACAGATAGTGGTGTAGATATTTCCATTTTCATTCAGATAGCGGTGTAGATATTTCCATATTCATCCAGATGGCTGTGTACATATATCCATGTTCATACAGATGGCGGTGAAGATATTTCCATGTTCATACAGATAGCGGTGTAGATATTTCCATGTTCATACAGATAGCGGTGTAGATATTTCCATGTTCATACAGATAGCGGTGTAGCTATTTAAATGTTCATACAGATAGCGGTGTAGATATTCCATGTTCATCCAGATGGGTGTGTAGATAAATCCATGTTCATACAGATGGCGGTGAAGATATTTCCATGTTCATACAGATGGCGTTGTAGATATTTCCATGTTTATACAGATATCGGTGTAGATATTTCCATGTTTATGCAGATAGCGGAGTAGATATCTCCATCTTAATACAGATGGCGGCGTAGATATTTATATGTTCATACAGATAGTGGTGCAGATATTTCCATGTTCGTACATATGGCGGTGTAGATATTTCCATGTTCGTGCAGATAGCGGTGTAGTTATTTCCATGTGTAAAGAGATAGCTGTGTGGATATTTCCATGTATATGCAGATAGCTTTGTAGATATTTCCATTTTCATGCAGATAGCGGTGTAGATATTTCCATGTTCAAACAGATAGCGGTGTAGATATTTCCATGTTCATACAGATAGCACTGTAGATATTTCCATGTTAAAACAGATAGTGGTGAAGATGTATACATGTTTACACAGATAGCGGTGTAGATATTTACATTCTCATACAGATAGCGGTGTAAATATTTCCGTGTTCATCCAGATGGCTGTGTAGATATATCCATGTTCATACAGATGGCGGTGAAGATATTTCCATGTTCATACAGATAGCGGTGTAGATATTTCCATGTTCATACAGATAACGGTGTAGATATTTCCTTGTTCATACAGATAGCGGTGTAGCTATTTCCATGTTCATACACACAGCGGTGCTGATATTTCCATGTTCATCCAGATGGCTGTGTAGATATATCTATGTTCATATAGATGGTATTGAAGATATTTCCATGTTCATACAGATATCGGTGTAGGTATTTCCATGTTCATACAGATAGCAGTGTAGGTATTTCCATGTTCATACAGATAGCGGTGCTGATATTTCCATGTTTGTACAGGTAGCGGTGTAGATATTTCCATGTTTATACAGATAGTGGTGTAGATATTTCCATGTTTATACAGATAGCGGTGTAGATATTTCCATGTTTATACAGATAGTGGTGTAGATATTTCCATGTTTATAGAGATAGCGGTGTAGTTATTTCCATGTGTAAAGAGATAGCTTTGTAGATATTTCCATGTATATGCAGATAGCTGTGTAGATATTTCCATTTTCATCCAGATAGCGGTGTAGATATTTCCATGTTCATACAGATAGCGGTGTAGATATTTCCATGTTCATACAGATAGCTGTGCTGATATTTCCATGTTTATACAGGTAGCGGTGTAGATATTTCCATGTTTATACAGATAGCGGTGTAGATATTTCCATGTTTATACAGATAGCGGTGTAGATATTTCCATGTTTATACAGATAGCGGTGTTGATATCTCCATCTTAATAGAGATGACGGTGTAGATATTTGTAAGTTCATACAGTTGGCGGTGCAGATATTTCCATGTTCATACAGATGGTGGTGTAGATATTTCCATGTTTATAGAGATAGCGGTGTAGTTATTTCCATGTGTAAAGAAATAGCTTTGTAGATATTTCCGTGTATATGCAGATAGCTGTGTAGATATTTCCATTTTCATGCAGATAGCGGTGTAGATATTTCCATGTTCAAACAGATAGAGGTGTAGATAGTTCCATGTTCATACAGATAGCGGTGTAGATATTTCCATGTTTATACAGATAGCGGTGAAGATGTATGCATGTTTGCACAGATAGCGGTGTAGATATTTCCATGTTCATACAGATAGCGGTGTAGATATTTCCATGTTCATACAGATAGCGGTGTAGATATTTCCATGTTCATACAGATAGCGGTGTAGATATTTCCATGTTCATCCAGAAGGCTGTGTAGATATTTCCATGTTCATACACATAGCGGTGCTGATATTTCCATGTTTATACAGGTAGCGGTGTAGATATTTCCATGTCCATAGAGATAGCGGTGCTGATATTTCCATGTTTATACAGGTAGCGGTGTAGATATTTCCATGTTCATACAGATAGCGGTGTAGATATTTCCATGTTTATACAGATAGCGGTGAAGATGTATGCATGTTTACACAGATAGCGGTGTAGATATTTCCATGTTCATCCAGATGGCTGTGTAGATATTTCCATGTTCATACAGATAGCGGTGTAGATATTTCCATGTTCATACAGACAGCGGTGTAGATATTTCCATGTTCATCCAGATGGCTGTGTAGATATATCCATGTTCATTCAGATAGCGGTGTAGATATTTCCATGTTCATACAGACAGCGGTGCTGTTATTTCCATGTTCATCCAGATGGCTGTGTAGATATATCCATGTTCATACAGATGGCGGTGAAGATATTTCCATTTTCATACAGATATCGGTGTAGATATTTCCATGTTCATAGAGATAGCGGTGTAGATATTTCCATGTTCATACAGATAGCGGTGCTGATATTTCCATGTTTATTCAGGTAGCGGTGTTGATATTTCCATGTTTATACAGATAGCGGTGTAGATATTTCCATGTTTATACAGATAACGGTGTAGGTATTTTCATGTTTATACAGATAGCGGTGTAGATATCTCCATCTTAATACAGATGGCGGTGTAGATATTTATATGTTCATACAGATGGCGGTGCAGATATTTCCATGTTCATTCAGATGGCGGTGTAGATATTTCCATGTTTATAGATATTGCGGTGTAGATATTTCCATGTGAAAAGAAATAGCTTTGTAGATATTTCCATGTACATGCAGAGAGCTGTGTAGATATTTCCATTTTCATGCAGATAGCGGTGTAGATATTTCCATGTTCAAACAGATAGCTGTGTAGATATTTCCATGTTCATACAGATAGCGGTGTAGATATTTCCATGTTTATACAGATAGCGGTGAAGATGTATGCATGTTTGCACAGATAGTGGTGAAGATATTTCCATGTTCATACAGATAGCGGTGTAGATATTTCAATGTCCACACAGATAGCGGTGTAGATATTTCCATTTTCTTCCAGAAGGCTGTGTAGATATTTCCATGTTCATACAGATAGCGGTGCTGATATTTCCATGTTTATACAGGTAGCGGTGTAGATATTTCCACGTTTATACAGATAGCGGTGTAGATATTTCCATGTTTATACAGATAGCGGTGTAGATATTTCCATGTTTATACAGATAGCGGTGTAGATATCTCCATCTTAATACAGATGGCGGTGTAGATATTTATATGTTCATTCGGATGGCGGTGCAGATATTTCCATGTTCATACAGATAGCGGTGTAGATATTTCCATGTTTATACAGATAGCGGTGTAGTTATTCCCATGTGTAAAGAAATAGCTTTGTAGATATTTCCGTGTATATGCAGATAGCTGTGTAGTTATTTCCATTTTCATGCAGATAGCGGTGAAGATGTATGCATGTTTACACAGATAGCGGTGTAGATATTTCCATGTTCATACAGATTGCGGTGTAGATATTTCCATGTTCATCCAGATGGCTGTGTAGATATATCCATGTTCATACAGATGGCGGTGAAGTTATTTCCATGTTCATACAGATAGCGGTGTAGATATTTCCATGTTCATACAGATAGTGGTGTAGATATTTCCATGTTCATACAGATAGCGGTGTATCTATTTCCATGTTCATACATATAGCGGTGTAGATATTTCCATGTTCATCCAGATGGCTGTGTAGATATTTCCATGTTCATACAGATAGCGGTGCTGATATTTCCATGTTTATACAGGTAGCGGTGTAGATATTTCCATGTTTATACAGATAGCGGTGTAGATATTTCCATGTTTATACAGATAGCGGTGTAGATATCTCCATCTTAATACAGATGGCGGTGCAGATATTTATATGTTCATACAGATGGCGGTGAAGATATCTCCATGTTCATACAGATGGCGGTGTAGATATTTCCATGTTAATAGAGATAGAGGTGTAGTTATTTCCATGTGTAAAGAAATAGCTTTGTAGATATTTCCATGTATATGCAGATAGCTGTGTAGATATTTCCATTTTCATGCAGATAGCGGAGTAGATATTTCCATGTTCAAACAGATAGCGGTGTAGATATTTCCATGTTCATCCAGATGGCTGTGTAGTTATATCCATGTTCATACAGATGGCGGTGAAGATATTTCCGTGATCATACAGATAGCGGTGTAGATATTTCCATGTTCATACAGATAGCGGTGTAGACATTTCCATGTTCATACAGATTGCGGTGTAGCTATTTCCATGTTCATACAGATAGCGGTGTAGATATTTCCATGTTCATCCAGATGGCTGTGTAGATATTTCCATGTTCATACAGATAGCGGTGCTGATATTTCCATGTGTATACAGGTAGCGGTTTAGATATTCCCATGTTTATACAGATAGCGGTGTAGATATTTCCATGTTTATATAGATAGAGGTGAAGATGTATGCATGTTTACACAGTTAGCGGTGCAGATATTTCAATGTTCATACAGATAGCGGTGTAGATATTTCCATGTTCATCCAGATGGCTGTGTAGATATATCCATGTTCATTCAGATGGCGGTGAAGATATTTCCATGTTCATACAGATAGCGGTGTAGATATTTCCATGTTCATACAGATAGCTGTGTAGATATTTCCATGTTCATACAGACAGCGGTGTAGATATTTCCATGTTCATACAGATAGTGTTGTAGATATTTCCATGTTCATACAGATAGAGGTGTAGCTATTTCCATGTTCATACAGATAGCGGTGTAGATATTTACATGTTCATAGAGATAGCGGTGAAGATATATCCATGTTCATACAATAGCGGTGCTGATATTTCCATGTTCATACAGGTAGCGGTGTAGATATTTCCATGTTTCTACAGATAGCGGTGTACATATTTCCATGTTTATACAGATAGCGGTGTAGATATTTTCATATTTATACAGATAGCGGTGTAGATATCTCCATCTTAATACAGATGGCGGTGTAGATATTTATATGTTCATACAGATGGCGGTGCAGATTTTTCCATGTTCATACAGATGGCGGTGTAGATATTTCCATGTTTATAGAGACTGCGGTGTAGATATTTCCATGTGTAAAGAAATAGCTTTGTAAATATTTCCATGTATATGCAGATAGCTGTGTAGATATTTCCATTTTCATGCAGATAGCGGTGTAGATATTTCCATGTTCAAACAGATAGCTGTGTAGATATTTCCATGTTCATACAGATAGCGGTGTAGATATTTCCATGTTTATACAGATAGCGGTGAAGATTTATGCATGGTAACACAGATAGCGGTGTAGATATTTCCAAGTTCATACAGATAGCGGTGTAGATATTTCCATGTTCATCCAGATGGCTGTGTAGATATATCCATGTTCATAGAGATGGCGGTGAAGATATTTCCATGTTCATGCAGATAGCGGTGTAGATATTTCCATGTTCATACAGATAGCGGTGTAGACATTTCCATGTTCATACTGATAGCGGTGTAGCTATTTCCATGTTCATACAGATAGCGGTGTAGATATTTCCATGTTCATCCAGATGGCTGTGTAGATATATCCATGTTCATACAGATGGCGGTGAAGATATTTCCATGTTCATACAGATATCGGTGTAGATATTTCCATGTTCATAGAGATAGCGGTGTAGATATTTCCATGTTCATACAGATAGCGGTGCAAATATTTCCATGTTTATTCAGTTAGCGGTGTTGATATTTCCATGTTCATTCAGATGGCGGTGTAGATATTTCCATGTTTATATAGATTGCGGTGTAGATATTTCCATGTGTAAAGAAATAGCTTTGAAGATATTTCCATGTTCATCCAGATGGCTGTGTAGATATATCCATGTTCATTCAGATGGCAGTGAAGGTATTTCCATGTTCATACAGATAGCGGTGTAGATATTTCCATGTCCATACAGATAGCTGTGTAGATATATCCATGTTCATACAGATGGCGGTGAAGATATTTCCATGTTCATACAGATAGTGGTGTAGATATTTCCAAGTTCATACAGATAGCGGCGTAGGTATTTCCATGTTCATACAGATAGCGGTGTAGCTATTTAAATGTTCATACAGATAGCGGTGTAGATATTTCCATGTTCATCCAGATCGGTGTGTAGATAAATCCATGTTCATACAGATGGCGGTGAAGATATTTCCATGTTCATACAAATGGCGTTGTAGATATTTCCATGTTTATACAGATATCGGTGTAGATATTTCCAAGTTTATGCAGATAGCGGAGTAGATATCTCCATCTTAATACAGATGGCAGTGTAGATATTTATAAGATCATACAGATGGCGGTGCAGATATTTCCATGTTCATACAGATGGCGGTGTGGATATTTCCATGTTTATAGAGATAGTGGTGTACTTATTTCCATGTGTAAAGAGATAGCTGTATAGATATTTCCATGTATATGCAGATATCTTTGTAGATATTTCCATTTTCATGCAGATAGCGGTGTAGATATTTCCATGTTCAAACAGATAGCGGTGTAGATAGTTCCATGTTCATACAGATAGCAGTGTAGATATTTCCATGTTTAAACAAATAGTGGTGAAAATGTATACATGTTTACACAGATAGCGGTGTAGATATTTCCATGTTCATACAGATAGCGGTGTAGATATTTCCGTGTTCATCCAGATGGCTGTGTAGATATATCCATGTTCATACAGATGGCGGTGAAGATATTTCCATGTTCATACAGATAGCGGTGTAGATATTTCCATGTTCATACAGATAGCGGTGTAGATATTTCCATGTTCATACAGATAGCGGTGTAGCAATTTCCATGTTCATACAGACAGCGGTGCTGATATTTCCATGTTCATCCAGATGGTTGTGTAGATATATCTATGTTCATACAGATGGTATTGAAGATATTTCCATGTTCATACAGATATCGGTGTAGATATTTCCATGTTCATACACATAGCAGTGTAGGTATTTCCATGTTCATACAGATAGCGGTGCTGATATTTCCATGTTTGTACAGGTAGCGGTGTAGATATTTCCATGTTTATACAGATAGTGGTGTAGATATTTCCATGTTTATACAGATAGCGGTGTAGATATTTCCATGTTTATACAGATAGTGGTGTAGATATTTCCATGTTTATAGAGATAGCGGTGTAGTTATTTCCATTTGTAAAGAGATAGCTTTGTAGATATTTCCATGTATATGCAGATAGCTGTGTAGATATTTCCATTTTCATGCAGATAGCGGTGTAGATATTTCCATGTTCATACAGATAGCGGTGTAGATATTTCCATGTTCATACAGATAGCGGTGCTGATATTTCCATGTTTATACAGGTAGCGGTGTAGATATTTCCATTTTCATGCAGACAGCGGTGTAGATATTTCCTTGTTCAAACAGATAGCGGTGTAGTTATTTCCATGTTCATACAGATAGCGGTGTAGATATTTCCATGTTTATACAGATAGCGGTGAAGATGTATGCATGGTTGCACAGATAGCGGTGTAGATATTTCCATGTTCATACAGATAGCGATGTAGATATTTCCATGTTCATACAGATAGTGGTGTAGATATTTCCATGTTCATACAGATAGCGGTGTAGATATTTCCATGTTCATAAAGATAACAGTGTAGATATTTCCATGTTCATCCAGAAGGCTGTGTAGATATTTCCATGTTCATACACATAGCGGTGCTGATATTTCCATGTTTATACAGGTAGCGGTGTAGATATTTCCATGTTCATACAGATAGCGGTGTAGATATTTCCATGTTTATACAGATAGCGGTGTAGATATTTCCATGTTTATAGAGATAGCGGTGTAGATATCTCCATCTTAATACAGATGGCAGTGTATATATTTATATATTCATACAGATGGCGGTGCAGATATTTCCATGTTCATACAGATGGTGGTGTATATATTTCCATGTTTATAGAGACAGCGGTGTAGTTATTTCCAAGTGTAAAGAAATAGCTTTGTAGATATTTCCGTGTATATGCAGATAGCTGTGTAGATATTTCCATTTTCATGCTGATAGCGGTGTAGATATTTCCATGTTCAAACAGATAGCGGTGTAGATATTTCCATGTTCATACAGATAGCGGTGTAGATATTTCCATGTTTATACAGATAGCGGTGAAGATGTATGCATGTTTGCACAGATAGCGGTGTAGATATTTCCATGTTCATACAGATAGCGGTGTAGATATTTCCATGTTCATGCAGATAGTGGTGTAGATATTTCCATGTTCATACAGATAGCGGTGTAGCTATTTCCATGTTCATACAGATAGCGGTGTAGATATTTCCATGTTCATCCAGAAGGCTGTGAAGATATTTCCATGTTCATACAGATAGCGGTGCTGATATTTCCATGTTTATACAGGTAGCCGTGTAGATATTTCCATGTTCATACAGATAGCGGTGTAGATATTTCCATGTTCATCCAGAAGGCTGTGTAGATATTTCCATGTTCATACAGATAGCGGTGCTGATATTTCCATGTTTATACAGGTAGCGGTGAAGATGTATGCATGTTTACACAGATAGCGGTGTAGATATTTCCATGCTCATCCAGATGGCTGTGTAGATATATCCATGTTCATACAGATGGCGGTGAAGATATTTCCATGTTCATACAGATAGCGGTGTAGATCTTTCCATGTTCATACAGATAGCGGTGTAGATATTTCCATGTTCATTCAGATAGAGGTGTAGCTATTTCCATGTTCATACAGATTGCGGGGTAGATATTTCCATGTTCATCCAGATGGCTGTGTAGATATATCCATGTTCATACAAATGGCGGTGAAGATATTTCCATGTTCATACAGATAGCGGTGTAGATATTTCCATGTTCATACAGATAGTGGTGTAGATATTTCCATGTTCATACATATAGCGGTGTAGCTATTTCCATGTTCATACAGATAGCGGTGTAGATATTTCCATGTTCATCCAGATTGCTGTGTAGATATTTCCATGTTCATACAGATAGCGGTGCTGATATTTCCATGTTTATACAGGTAGCGGTGTAGATATTTGCATGTTTACACAGATATCGGTGAAGATGTATGCATGTTAACACAGATAGCGGTGTAGATATTTCCATGTTCATACAGATAGCGGTGTAGATATTTCCATATTCTCCCAGATGGCTGTGTAGATATATCCATGTTCATGCAGATGGCGGTGAAGATATTTCCATGGTCATACAGATAGCGGTGTAGATATTTCCATGTTCATACAGATAGCGGTGTAGATATTTCCATGTTTATACATATAGCGGTGTTGATATTTCCATGTTCATACATATAGCGGTGTAGATATTTCCATGTTCATCCAGATGGCTGTGTAGTTATATCCATGTTCATACAGATGGCGGTGAAGATATTTCCATGATCATACAGATAGCGGTGTAGATATTTCCATGTTCATACAGATAGCGGTGTAGACATTTCCATGTTCATACAGATAGCGGTGAAGATGTATGCATGTTTACACAGTTAGCGGTGCAGATATTTCCATATTCATACAGATAGCGGTGTAGATATTTCCATGTTCATCCAGATGGCTGTGTAGATATATCCATGTTCATTCAGATGGAGGTGAAGATATTTCCATGTTCATAGAGATAGCGGTGTAGATATTTCCATGTTCATACAGATAGCTGTGTAGATATTTCCATGTTCATACAGACAGCGGTGTAGATATTTCCATGTTCATACAGATAGCGGTGTTACTATTTCCATGTTCATACAGATAGCGGTGTAGATATTTCCATGTTCATAGAGATAGCGGTGTAGATATTTCCATGTTCAAACAGATAGCGGTGCTGATATTTCCATGTTTATACAGGTAGCGGTGTAGATATTTCCGTGTTTATACAGATAGCTGTGTAGATATTTCCATGTTTATACAGATAGCGGTGTAGATATTTTCATGTTTATACAGATAGCGGTGTAGATATCTCCATCTTAATACAGATGGCGGTGTAGATATTTATATGTTCATACAGATGTCGGTGCAGATATTTCCATGTTCATACAGATGGCGGTGTAGATATTCCCATGTTTATAGAGACTGCGGTGTAGATATTTCCATGTGTAAAGAAATAGCTTTGTAAATATTTCCATGTATATGCAGATAGCTGTGTAGATATTTCCATTTTCATGCAGATAGCGGTGTAGATATTTCGATGTTCAAACAGATAGCTGTGTAGATATTTCCATGTTAACACAGATAGCGGTGTAGATATTTCCAAGTTCATACAGATAGCGGTGTAGATATTTCCATGTTTATACAGATAGCGGTGTAGATATCTCCATCTTAATAGAGATGGCGGTGTAGATATTTATATGTTCATACAGATGGCGGTGCAGATATTTCCATGTTCATACAGATGGTGGTGTAGATATTTCCATGTTTATAGAGATAGCGGTGTAGTTATTTCCATGTGTAAAGAAATAGCTGTGTAGATATTTCTGTGTATATGCAGATACCTGTGTAGATATTTCCATTTTCATGCAGATAGCGGTGTAGATATTTCCATGTTCAAACAGATAGCGGTGTAGTTATTTCCATGTTCATACAGATAGCGGTGTAGATATTTCCATGTTTATACAGATAGCGGTGAAGATGTATGCATGTTTGCACAGATAGCGGTGTAGATATTTCCATGTTCATACAGATAGTGATGTAGATATTTCCATGTTCATATAGATAGCGGTGTAGATATTTCCATGTTCATACAGATAGCGGTGTAGATATTTCCATGTTTATACAGATAGCGGTGAAGATGTATGCATGTTTGCACAGATAGCGGTGTAGATATTTCCATGTTCATACAGATAGCGGTGTAGATATTTCCATGTTCATGCAGATAGTGGTGTAGATATTTCCATGTTCATACAGATAGCGGTGTAGCTATTTCCATGTTCATACAGATAGCGGTGTAGATATTTCCATGTTCATCCAGAAGGCTGTGAAGATATTTCCATGTTCATACAGATAGCGGTGCTGATATTTCCATGTTTATACAGGTAGCGGTGTAGATATTTCCATGTTCATACAGATAGCGGTGTAGATATTTCCATGTTCATCCAGAAGGCTGTGTAGATATTTCCATGTTCATACAGATAGCGGTGCTGATATTTCCATGTTTATACAGGTAGCAGTGAAGATGTATGCATGTTTACACAGATAGAGGTGTAGATATTTCCATGTTCATTCAGATAGCGGTGTAGATATTTCCATGCTCATCCAGATGGCTGTATAGATATATCCATGTTCATACAGATGGCGGTGAAGATATTTCCATGTTCATACAGATAGCGGTGTAGATCTTTCCATGTTCATACAGATAGCGGTGTAGATATTTCCATGTTCATTCAGATAGAGGTGTAGCTATTTCCATGTTCATACAGATTGCGGGGTAGATATTTCCAAGTTCATCCAGATGGCTGTGTAGATATATCCATGTTCATACAAATGGCGGTGAAGATATTTCCATGTTCATACAGATAGCGGTGTAGATATTTCCATGTTCATACAGATAGTGGTGTAGATATATCCATGTTCATACAAATGGCGGTGAAGATATTTCCATGTTCATACAGATAGCGGTGTAGATATTTCCATGTTCATACAGATAGTGGTGTAGATATTTCCATGTTCATACATATAGCGGTGTAGCTATTTCCATGTTCATACAGATAGCGGTGTAGATATTTCCATGTTCATCCAGATGGCTGTGTAGATATTTCCATGTTCATACAGATAGCGGTGCTGATATTTCCATGTTTATACAGGTAGCGGTGTAGATATTTGCATGTTTACACAGATAGCGGTGAAGATGTATGCATGTTAACACAGATAGCGGTGTAGATATTTCCATGTTCATACAGATAGCGGTGTAGATATTTCCATATTCTTCCAGATGGCTGTGTAGATATATCCATGTTCATGCAGATGGCGGTGAAGATATTTCCATGTTCATACAGATAGCGGTGTAGATATTTCCATGTTCATTCAGATAGCGGTGTAGATATTTCCATGTTCATACAGATAGCGGTGTAGATATTTCCATGTTCATACAGATAGCGGTGTAGATATTTCCATGTTTATACATATAGCGGTGTAGATATTTCCATGTTCATACATATAGCGGTGTAGATATTTCCATGTTCATCCAGATGGCTGTGTAGTTAAATCCATGTTCATACAGATGGCAGTGAAGATATTTCCATGGTCATACAGATAGCGGTGTAGATATTTCCATGTTCATACAGATAGCGGTGTAGATATTTCCATGTTTATACATATAGCGGTGTTGATATTTCCATGTTCATACATATAGCGGTGTAGATATTTCCATGTTCATCCAGATGGCTGTGTAGTTATATCCATGTTCATACAGATGGCGGTGAAGATATTTCCATGATCATACAGATAGCGGTGTAGATATTCCATGTTCATACAGATAGCGGTGTAGACATTTCCATGTTCATACAGATAGCGGTGTAGATATTTCCATGTTCATACAGATAGCAGTGTAGATATTTCCATGTTCATCCAGATGGCTGTGTAGATATTTCCATGTTCATACAGATAGCGGTGCTGATATTTCCATGTTTATACAGGTAGCGGTGTAGATATTCCCATGTTTATACAGATAGCGGTGTAGATATTTCCATTTTCATACAGATAGAGGTGAAGATGTATGCATGTTTACACAGTTAGCGGTGCAGATATTTCCATATTCATACAGATAGCGGTGTAGATATTTCCATGTTCATCCAGATGGCTGTGTAGATATATCCATGTTCATTCAGATGGTGGTGAAGATATTTCCATGTTCATAGAGATAGCGGTGTAGATATTTCCATGTTCATACAGATAGCTGTGTAGATATTTCCATGTTCATACAGACAGCGGTGTAGATATTTCCATGTTCATACAGATAGCGGTGTTACTATTTCCATGTTCATACAGATAGCGGTGTAGATATTTCCATGTTCATAGAGATAACGGTGTAGATATTTCCATGTTCAAACAGATAGCGGTGCTGATATTTCCATGTTTATACAGGTAGCGGTGTAGATATTTCCGTGTTTATACAGATAGCTGTGTAGATATTTCCATGTTTATACAGATAGCGGTGTAGATATTTTCATGTTTATACAGATAGCGGTGTAGATATCTCCATCTTAATACAGATGGTGGTGTAGATATTTATATGTTCATACAGATGTCGGTGCAGATATTTCCATGCTCATACAGATGGCGGTGTAGATATTCCCATGTTTATAGAGACTGCGGTTTAGATATTTCCATGTGTAAAGAAATAGCTTTGTAAATATTTCCATGTATATGCAGATAGCTGTGTAGATATTTCCATTTTCATGCAGATAGCGGTGTAGATATTTCGATGTTCAAACAGATAGCTGTGTAGATATTTCCATGTTAACACAGATAGCGGTGTAGATATTTCCAAGTTCATACAGATAGCGGTGTAGATATTTCCATGTTTATACAGATAGCGGTGTAGATATCTCCATCTTAATAGAGATGGCGGTGTAGATATTTATATGTTCATAGAGATGGCGGTGCAGATATTTCCATGTTCATACAGATGGTGGTGTAGATATTTCCATGTTTATAGAGATAGCGGTGTAGTTATTTCCATGTGTAAAGAAATAGCTTTGTAGATATTTCTGTGTATATGCAGATACCTGTGTGGATATTTCCATTTTCATGCAGATAGCGGTGTAGATATTTCCATGTTCAAACAGATAGTGGTGTAGTTATTTCCATGTTCATACAGATAGCGGTGTAGATATTTCCATGTTTATACAGATAGCGGTGAAGATGTATGCATGTTTGCACAGATAGCGGTGTAGATATTTCCATGTTCATACAGATAGTGATGTAGATATTTCCATGTTCATACAGATAGTGGTGTAGATATTTCCATGTTCATACAGATAGCGGTGTAGATGTTTCCATGTTCATACAGATAGCGGTGTAGATATTTCCATGTTCATCCAGAAGGCTGTGTAGATATTTCCATGTTCATACACATAGCGGTGCTGATATTTCCATGTTTATACAGGTAGCGGTGTAGATATTTCCATGTTCATACAGATAGCGGTGTAGATATTTCCATGTTTATACAGATAGCGGTGTAGATATTTCCATGTTTATAGAGATAGCGGTGTAGATATCTCCATCTTAATACAGATGGCAGTGTATATATTTATATGTTCATACAGATGGCAGTGCAGATATTTCCATGTTCATTCAGATGGTGGTGTAGATATTTGCATGTTTACACAGATAGCGGTGAAGATGTATGCATGTTAACACAGATAGCAGTGTAGATATTTCCATGTTCATACAGATAGCGGTGTAGATATTTCCATATTCATCCAGATGGCTGTGTAGATATATCCATGTTCATGCAGATGGCGGTGAAGATATTTCCATGTTCCTACAGATAGCGGTGTAGATATTTCCATGTTCATTCAGATAGCGGTGTAGATATTTCCATGTTCATACAGATAGTGGTGTAGATATTTCCATGTTCATACAGATAGCAGTGTAGATATTTCCATGTTTATACATATAGCGGTGTAGATATTTCCATGTTCATACATATAGCGGTGTAGATATTTCCATGTTCATCCAGATGGCTGTGTAGTTATATCCATGTTCATACAGATGGCAGTGAAGATATTTCCATGGTCATACAGATAGCGGTGTAGATATTTCCATGTTCATACAGATAGCGGTGTAGATATTTCCATGTTTATACATATAGCGGTGTTGATATTTCCATGTTCATACATATAGCGGTGTAGATATTTCCATGTTCATCCAGATGGCTGTGTAGTTATATCCATGTTCATACAGATGGCGGTGAAGATATTTCCATGATCATACAGATAGCGGTGTAGATATTTCCATGTTCATACAGATAGCGGTGTAGACATTTCCGTGTTCATACAGATAGCGGTGTAGCTATTTCCATGTTCATACAGATAGCGGTGTAGATATTTCCATGTTTATACAGATATCGGTGTAGATATTTCCAAGTTTATATAGATAGCGGAGTAGATATCTCCATCTTAATACAGATGGCGGTGTAGATATTTATATGATCATACAGATGGCGGTGCAGATATTTCTATGTTCATACAGATGGCGGTGTAGTTATTTCCAAGTTTATAGAGATAGCGGTGTAGTTATTTCCATGTGTAAAGAAATATCTTTGTAGATATTTTCTTGTATATGCAGATAGCTGTGTAGATATTTCCATTTTCATGCAGATAGCGGTGTAGATATTTCCATGTTCAAACAGATAGCGGTGTAGATATTTCCATGTTCATACAGATAGCGGTGTAGATATTTGCATGTTTATACAGATAGCGGTGAAGATGTATGCATGTTTGCACAGATAGTGGTGTAGATATTTCCATGTTCATACAGATAGCGGTGTAGATATTTCCATGTTCATACAGATAGCGGTGTAGATATTTCCATGTTCATACAGATAGCGGTGTAGATATTTCCATGTTCATACAGATAGCGGTGTAGATATTTCCATGTTCATCCAGAAGGCTGTGTAGATATTTCCATGTTCATACAGATAGCGGTGCTGATATTTCCATGTTTATATAGGTCGCGGTGTAGATATTTCCATGTTCATACAGATAGCGGTGTGGATGTCTCCATCTTAATACAGATGGTGGTGTAGATATTTATATGTTCATGCAGATGGCGGTGCAGATATTTCCATGTTCATACAGATGGTGGTGTAGATATTTCTATGTTTATAGAGAGAGCGGTGTAGTTATTTCCATGTGTAAAGAAATAGCTTTGTAGATATTTCCATGTATATGCAGATAGCTCTGTAGATATTTCCTTTTTCATGCAGATAGCGGAGTAGATATTTCCATGTTCTAACAGATAGCGGTGTAGATATTTCCATGTTCATGCAGATAGCGGTGTGGATATTTCCATGTTTATACATATAGCGGTGTAGATATTTCCATGTTCATACATATAGCGGTGTAGATATTTCCATGTTCATCAAGTTGGCTGTGTAGTTAAATCCATGTTCATACAGATGGCGGTGAAGATATTTCCATGATCATACAGATAGCGGTGTAGATATTTCCATGTTCATACAGATAGCGGTGTAGACATTTCCATGTTCATACAGATAGCGGTGTAGCTATTTCCATGTTCATACAGATAGTGGTGTAGATATTTCCATGTTCATCCAGATGGCTGTGTAGATATTTCCATGTTCATACAGATAGCGGTGCTGATATTTCCATGTTTATACAGGTAGCGGTGTAGATATTTCCATGTTTATACAGATAGAGGTGAAGATGTATGCATGTTTACACAGTTAGCGGTGCAGATATTTCCATGTTCATACAGATAGCGGTGTAGATATTTCCATGTTCATACAGAGAGCGGTGTAGATATTTCCATGTTCATCCAGATGGCTGTGTAGATATATCCATGTTCATTCAGATAGCGGTGTAGATATTTCCATGTTCATACAGACAGCGGTGCTGTTATCTCCATGTTCATCCAGATGGCTGTGTAGATATATCCATGTTCATACAGATGGCGGTGAAGATATTTCCATTTTCATACAGATATCGGTGTAGATATTTCCATGTTCATAGAGATAGCGGTGTAGATATTTCCATGTTCATACAGATAGCGGTGCTGATATTTCCATGTTTATTCAGGTAGCGGTGTTGATATTTCCATGTTTATACAGATAGCGGTGTAGATATTTCCATGTTTATACAGATAACGGTGTAGGTATTTTCGTGTTTATACAGATAGCGGTGTAGATATCTCCATCTTAATACAGATGGCGGTGTAGATATTTATATGTTCATACAGATGGCGGTGCAGATATTTCCATGTTCATTCAGATGGCGGTGTAGATATTTCCATGTTTATAGATATTGCGGTGTAGATATTTCCATGTGAAAAGAAATAGCTTTGTAGATATTTCCATGTACATGCAGAGAGCTGTGCAGATATTTCCATTTTCATGCAGATAGCGGTGTAGATATTTCCATGTTCAAACAGATAGCTGTGTAGATATTTCCATGTTCATACAGATAGCGGTGTAGATATTTCCATGTTTATACAGATAGCGGTGAAGATGTATGCATGTTTGCACAGATAGTGGTGTAGATATTTCCATGTTCATACAGATAGCGGTGTAGATATTTCAATGTTCATACAGATAGTGGTGTAGATATTTCCATTTTCTTCCAGAAGGCTGTGTAGATATTTCCATGTTCATACAGATAGCGGTGCTGATATTTCCATGTTTATACAGATAGCGGTGTAGATATTTCCACGTTTATACAGATAGCGGTGTAGATAAATCCATCTTAATACAGATGGCGGTGTAGATATTTATATGTTCATTCGGATGGCGGTGCAGATATTTCCATGTTCATACAGATGGCGGTGTAGATATTTCCATGTTTATAGAGATAGCGGTGTAGTTATTTCCATGTGTAAAGAAATAGCTTTGTAGATATTTCCGAGTATATGCAGATAGCTGTGTAGTTATTTCCATTTTCATGCAGATAGCGGTGTAGATATTTCCATGTTCAAACAGATAGCCGTGTAGATATTTCCATGTTCATACAGATAGCGGTGTAGATATTTGCATGTTTATACAGATAGCGGTGAAGATGTATGCATGTTTGCACAGATAGCGGTGTAGATATTTCCATGTTCATACAGATAGCGGTGTAGCTATTTCCATGTTCATACAGATAGTGGTGTAGATATTTCCATGTTCATCCAGATGGCTGTGTAGATATTTCCATGTTCATACAGATAGCGGTGCTGATATTTCCATGTTTATACAGGTAGCGGTGTTGATATTTCCATGTTTATACAGATAGAGGTGAAGATGTATGCATGTTTACACAGTTAGCGGTGCAGATATTTCCATGTTCATACAGATAGCGGTGTAGATATTTCCATGTTCATACAGAGAGCGGTGTAGATATTTCCATGTTCATCCAGATGGCTGTGTAGATATATCCATGTTCATTCAGATAGCGGTGTAGATATTTCCATGTTCATACAGACAGCGGTGCTCTTATTTCCATGTTCATCCGGATGGCTGTGTAGATATATCCATGTTCATACAGATGGCGGTGAAGATATTTCCATTTTCATACAGATATCGGTGTAGATATTTCCATGTTCATAGAGATAGCGGTGTAGATATTTCCATGTTCATACAGATAGCGGTGCTGATATTTCCATGTTTATTCAGGTAGCGGTGTTGATATTTCCATGTTTATACAGATAACGGTGTAGATATTTCCATGTTTATACAGATAACGGTGTAGGTATTTTCATGTTTATACAGATAGCGGTGTAGATATCTCCATCTTAATACAGATGGCGGTGTAGATATTTATATGTTCATACAGATGGCGGTGCAGATATTTCCATGTTCATTCAGATGGCGGTGTAGATATTTCCATGTTTATAGATATTGCGGTGTAGATATTTCCATGTGAAAAGAAATAGCTTTGTAGATATTTCCATGTACACGCAGAGAGCTGTGTAGATATTTCCATTTTCATGCAGATAGCGGTGTAGATATTTCCATGTTCAAACAGATAGCTGTGTAGATATTTCCATGTTCATACAGATAGCGGTGTAGATATTTCCATGTTTATACAGATAGCGGTGAAGATGTATGCATGTTTGCACAGATAGTGGTGTAGATATTTCCATGTTCATACAGATAGCGGTGTAGATATTTCAATGCTCATACAGATAGCGGTGTAGATATTTCCATTTTCTTCCAGAAGGCTGTGTAGATATTTCCATGTTCATACAGATAGCGGTGCTGATATTTCCATGTTTATACAGGTAGCGGTGTAGATATTTCCACGTTTATACAGATAGCGGTGTAGATATTTCCATGTTTATACAGATAGCGGTGTAGATATTTCCATGTTAATACAGATAGCGGTGTAGATATCTCCATCTTAATACAGATGGCGGTGTAGATATTTATATGTTCATTCGGATGGCGGTGCAGATATTTCCATGTTCATACAGATGGCGGTGTAGATATTTCCATGTTTATAGAGATAGCGGTGTAGTTATTTCCATGTGTAAAGAAATAGCTTTGTAGATATTTCCGTGTATATGCAGATAGCTGTGTAGTTATTTCCATTTTCATGCAGATAGCGGTGTAGATATTTCCATGTTCAAACAGATAGAGGTGTAGATATTTCCATGTTCATACAGATAGCGGTGTAGATATTTGCATGTTTATACAGATAGCGGTGAAGATGTATGCATGTTTGCACAGATAGCGGTGTAGATATTTCCATGTTCATCCAGATGGCTGTGTAGATATATCCATGTTCATGCAGATAGTGGTGTAGATATTTCCATGTTCATACAGATAGCAGTGTAGCTATTTCCATGTTCATACAGATAGCGGTGTAGATATTTCCATGTTCATGGAGATAACGGTGTAGATATTTCCATGTTCAAACAGATAGCGGTGCTGATATTTCCATGTTTATACAGGTAGCGTTGTAGATATTTCCGTGTTTATACAGATAGCTGTGTAGATATTTCCATGTTTATACAGATAGCGGTGTAGATATTTTCATGTTTATACAGATAGCGGTGTAGATATCTCCATCTTAATACAGATGGCGGTGTAGATATTTATATGTTCATACAGATGTCGGTGCAGATATTTCCATGTTCATACAGATGGCGGTGTAGATATTCCCATGTTTATAGAGACTGCGGTGTAGATATTTCCATGTGTAAAGAAATAGCTTTGTAAATATTTCCATGTATATGCAGATAGCTGTGTAGATATTTCCATTTTCATGCAGATAGCGGTGTAGATATTTCGATGTTCAAACAGATAGCTGTGTAGATATTTCCATGTTAACACAGATAGCGGTGTAGATATTTCCATGTTCATACAGATAGCGGTGTAGATATTTCCATGTTCATACAGATAGCGGTGTAGATATTTCCATGTTCATCCAGAAGGCTGTGTAGATATTTCCATGTTCATACAGATAGCGGTGCTGATATTTCCATGTTTATATAGGTAGCGGTGTAGATATTTCCATGTTCATACAGATAGCGGTGTAGATATTTCCATATTTATACAGATAGCGGTGTGGATATTTCCATGTTTATACAGATAGCGGTGTGGATATCTCCATCTTAATACAGATGGTGGTGTAGATATTTATATGTTCATGCAGATGGCGGTGCAGATATTTCCATGTTCATACAGATGGCTGTGTAGATATTTCTATGTTTATAGAGATAGCGGTGTAGTTATTTCCATGTGTAAAGGAATAGCTTTGTAGATATTTCCATGTATATGCAGATAGCTCTGTAGATATTTCCATTTTCATGCAGATAGCGGTGTAGATATTTCCATGTTCATACAGATAGCGGTGGAGATATTTCCATGTTTATACAGATAGCGGTGAAGATGTATGCATGTTTACACAGATAGCGGTGTAGCTATTTCCATGTTCATACAGATTGCGGTGTAGATATTTCCATGTTCATCCAGATGGCTGTGTAGATATATCCATGTTCATACAGATGGCGGTGAAGATATTTCCATGTTCATACAGATAGCGGTGTAGATATTTCCATGTTCATACAGATAGTGGTGTAGATAATTCCATGTTCATACAGATAGCGGTGTATCTATTTCCATGTTCATACATATAGTGGTGTAGATATTTCCATGTTCATCCAGATGGCTGTGTAGATATTTCCATGTTCATACAGATAGCGGTGCTGATATTTCCATGTTTATACAGGTAGCGGTGTAGATATTTCCATGTTTATACAGATAGCGGTGTAGATATTTCCATGTTTATACAGATAGCGGTGTAGATATTTCCATGTTTATACAGATAGCGGTGTAGATATCTCCATCTTAATACAGATGGCGGTGCAGATATTTATATGTTCATACAGATGGCGGTGAAGATATCTCCATGTTCATACAGATGGCGGTGTAGATATTTCCATGTTAAAAGAGATAGCAGTGTAGTTATTTCCATGTGTAAAGAAATAGCTTTGTAGATATTTCCATGTATATGCAGATAGCTGTGTAGATATTTCCATTTTCATGCAGATAGCGGAGTAGATATTTCCATGTTCCAACAGATAGCGGTGTAGATATTTCCATGTTCATCCAGATGGCTGTGTAGTTATATCCATGTTCATACAGATGGCGGTGAAGATATTTCCGTGATCATACAGATAGCGGTGTAGATATTTCCATGTTCATACAGATAGCGGTGTAGACATTTCCATGTTCATACAGATTGCGGTGTAGCTATTTCCATGTTCATACAGATAGCGGTGTAGATATTTCCATGTTCATCCAGATGGCTGTGTAGATATTTCCATGTTCATACAGATAGCGGTGCTGATATTTCCATGTTTATACAGGTAGCGGTTTAGATATTCCCATGTTTATACAGATAGCGGTGTAGATATTTCCATGTTTATATAGATAGAGGTGAAGATGTATGCATGTTTACACAGTTAGCTGTGCAGATATTTCAATGTTCATACAGACAGCGGTGCTGTTATTTCCATGTTCATCCAGATGGCTGTGTAGATATATCCATGTTCAAACAGATGGCGGTGAACATATTTCCATTTTCATACAGATATCGGTGTAGATATTTCCATGTTCATAGAGATAGCGGTGTAGATATTTCCATGTTCATACAGATAGCGGTGCTGATATTTCCATGTTTATTCAGGTAGCGGTGTTGATATTTCCATGTTTATACAGATAGCGGTGTAGATATTTCCATGTTTATACAGATAACGGTGTAGGTATTTTCATGTTTATACTGATAGCGGTGTAGATATCTCCATCTTAATACAGATGGCGGTGTAGATATTTATATGTTCATACAGATGGCGGTGCAGATATTTCCATGTTCATTCAGATGGCGGTGTAGATATTTCCATGTTTATAGATATTGCGGTGTAGATATTTCCATGTGAAAAGAAATAGCTTTGTAGATATTTCCATGTACATGCAGAGAGCTGTGTAGATATTTCCATTTTCATGCAGATAGCGGTGTAGATATTTCCATGTTCAAACAGATAGCGGTGTAGATATTTCCATGTTCATACAGATAGCGGTGTAGATATTTGCTTGTTTATACAGATAGCGGTGAAGATGTATGCATGTTTGCCCAGATAGCGGTGTAGATATTTCCATGTTCATACAGATAGCGGTGTAGATATTTCCATGTTCATACAGATAGCGGTGTAGATATTTCCATGTTCATACAGATAGCGGTGTAGATATTTCCATGTTCATACAGATAGCGGTGTAGATATTTCCATGTTCATCCAGAAGGCGGTGTAGATATTTCCATGTTCATACAGATAGCGGTGCTGATATTTCCATGTTTATATAGGTAGCGGTGTAGATATTTCCATGTTCATACAGATAGCGGTGGAGATATTTCCATGTTTATACAGATAGCGGTGTGGATATTTCCATGTTTATACAGATAGCGGTGTGGATATCTCCATCTTAATACAGATGGTGGTGTAGATATTTATATGTTCATGCAGATGGCGGTGCAGATATTTCCATGTTCATACAGATGGCGGTGTAGATATTTCTATGTTTATAGAGATAGCGGTGTAGTTATTTCCATGTGTAAAGGAATAGCTTTGTAGATATTTCCATGTATATGCAGATAGCTCTGTAGATATTTTCATTTTCATGCAGATAGCGGTGTAGATATTTCCATGTTCATACAGATAGCGGTGGAGATATTTCCATGTTTATACAGATAGCGGTGAATATGTATGCATGTTTACACAGATAGCGGTGTAGCTATTTCCATGTTCATACAGATTGCGGTGTAGATATTTCCATGTTCATCCTGATGGCTGTGTAGATATATCCATGTTCATACAGATGTCGGTGAAGATATTTCCATGTTCATACAGATAGCGGTGTAGATATTTCCATGTTCATACAGATAGTGGTGTAGATATTTCCATGTTCATACAGATAGCGGTGTATCTATTTCCATGTTCATACATATAGCGGTGTAGATATTTCCATGTTCATCCAGATGGCTGTGTAGATATTTCCATGTTCATACAGATAGCGGTGCTGATATTTCCATGTTTATACAGGTAGCGGTGTAGATATTTCCATGTTTATACAGATAGCGGTGTAGATATTTCCATGTTTATACAGATAGCGGTGTAGATATTTCCATGTTTATACAGATAGCGGTGTAGATATCTCCATCTTAATACAGATGGCGGTGCAGATATTTATATGTTCATACAGATGGCGGTGAAGATATCTCCATGTTCATACAGATGGCGGTGTAGATATTTCCATGTTAATAGAGATAGCGGTGTAGTTATTTCCATGTTGAAAGAAATAGCTTTGTAGATATTTCCATGTATATGCAGATAGCTGTGTAGATATTTCCATTTTCATGCAGATAGCGGAGTAGATATTTCCATGTTCAAACAGATAGCGGTGTAGATATTTCCATGTTCATCCAGATGGCTGTGTAGTTATATCCATATTCATACAGATGGCGGTGAAGATATTTCCGTGATCATACAGATAGCGGTGTAGATATTTCCATGTTCATACAGATAGCGGTGTAGACATTTCCATGTTCATATAGATTGCGGTGTAGCTATTTCCATGTTCATACAGATAGCGGTGTAGATATTTCCATGTTCATCCAGATGGCTGTGTAGATATTTCCATGTTCATACAGATAGCGGTGCTGATATTTCCATGTTTATACAGGTAGCGGTTTAGATATTCCCATGTTTATACAGATAGCGGTGTAGATATTTCCATGTTTATATAGATAGAGGTGAAGATGTATGCATGTTTACACAGTTAGCTGTGCAGATATTTCAATGTTCATACAGATAGCGGTGTAGATATTTCCATGTTCATCCAGATGGCTGTGTAGATATATCCATGTTCATTCAGATGGCGGTGAAGATATTTCCATGTTCATACAGATAGCGGTGTAGATATTTCCATGTTCATACAGATAGCGGTGTAGATATTTCCATGTTCATACAGATAGCGGTGTAGATATTTCCATGTTCATACAGATAGCGGTGTAGATATTTCCATGTTCATCCAGAAGGCGGTGTAGATATTTCCATGTTCATACAGATAGCGGTGCTGATATTTCCATGTTTATATAGGTAGCGGTGTAGATATTTCCATGTTCATACAGATAGCGGTGGAGATATTTCCATGTTTATACAGATAGCGGTGTGGATATCTCCATCTTAATACAGATGGTGGTGTAGATATTTATATGTTCATGCAGATGGCGGTGCAGATATTTCCATGTTCATACAGATGGCGGTGTAGATATTTCTATGTTTATAGAGATAGCGGTGTAGTTATTTCCATGTGTAAAGGAATAGCTTTGTAGATATTTCCATGTATATGCAGATAGCTCTGTAGATATTTTCATTTTCATGCAGATAGCGGTGTAGATATTTCCATGTTCATACAGATTGCGGTGGAGATATTTCCATGTTTATACAGATAGCGGTGAATATGTATGCATGTTTACACAGATAGCGGTGTAGCTATTTCCATGTTCATACAGATTGCGGTGTAGATATTTCCATGTTCATCCAGATGGCTGTGTAGATATATCCATGTTCATACAGATGTCGGTGAAGATATTTCCATGTTCATACAGATAGCGGTGTAGATATTTCCATGTTCATACAGATAGTGGTGTAGATATTTCCATGTTCATACAGATAGCGGTGTATCTATTTCCATGTTCATACATATAGCGGTGTAGATATTTCCATGTTCATCCAGATGGCTGTGTAGATATTTCCATGTTCATACAGATAGCGGTGCTGATATTTCCATGTTTATACAGGTAGCGGTGTAGATATTTCCATGTTTATACAGATAGCGGTGTAGATATTTCCATGTTTATACAGATAGCGGTGTAGATATTTCCATGTTTATACAGATAGCGGTGTAGATATCTCCATCTTAATACAGATGGCGGTGCAGATATTTATATGTTCATACAGATGGCGGTGAAGATATCTCCATGTTCATACAGATGGCGGTGTAGATATTTCCATGTTAATAGAGATAGCGGTGTAGTTATTTCCATGTTGAAAGAAATAGCTTTGTAGATATTTCCATGTATATGCAGATAGCTGTGTAGATATTTCCATTTTCATGCAGATAGCGGAGTAGATATTTCCATGTTCAAACAGATAGCGGTGTAGATATTTCCATGTTCATCCAGATGGCTGTGTAGTTATATCCATATTCATACAGATGGCGGTGAAGATATTTCCGTGATCATACAGATAGCGGTGTAGATATTTCCATGTTCATACAGATAGCGGTGTAGACATTTCCATGTTCATATAGATTGCGGTGTAGCTATTTCCATGTTCATACAGATAGCGGTGTAGATATTTCCATGTTCATCCAGATGGCTGTGTAGATATTTCCATGTTCATACAGATAGCGGTGGTGATATTTCCATGTTTATACAGGTAGCGGTTTAGATATTCCCATGTTTATACAGATAGCGGTGTAGATATTTCCATGTTTATATAGATAGAGGTGAAGATGTATGCATGTTTACACAGTTAGCTGTGCAGATATTTCAATGTTCATACAGATAGCGGTGTAGATATTTCCATGTTCATCCAGATGGCTGTGTAGATATATCCATGTTCATTCAGATGGCGGTGAAGATATTTCCATGTTCATACAGATAGCGGTGTAGATATTTCCATGTTCATACAGATAGCTGTGTAGATATTTCCATGTTCATACAGACAGCGGTGTAGATATTTCCATGTTCATACAGATAGTGTTGTAGATATTTCCATGTTCATACAGATAGCGGTGTAGCTATTTCCATGTTCATACAGATAGCGGTGTAGATATTTACATGTTCATAGAGATAGCGGTGAAGATATTTCCATGTTCATACAATAGCGGTGCTGATATTTCCATGTTTATACAGGTAGCGGTGTAGATATTTCCATGTTTCTACAGATAGCGGTGTAGATATTTCCATGTTTATACAGATAGCGGTGTAGATATTTTCATGTTTATACAGATAGCGGTGTAGATATCTCCATCTTAATACAGATGGCGGTGTAGATATTTTTATGTTCATACAGATGGCGGTGCAGATATTTCGATGTTCATACAGATGGCGGTGTAGATATTTCCATGTTTATAGAGACTGCGGTGTAGATATTTCCATGTGTAAAGAAATAGCTTTGTAAATATTTCCATGTATATGCAGATAGCTGTGTAGATATCTCCATTTTCATGCAGATAGCGGTGTAGATATTTCCATGTTCAAACAGATAGCTGTGTAGATATTTCCATGTTCATACAGATAGCGGTGTAGATATTTCCATGTTTATACAGATAGCGGTGAAGATTTATGCATGTTAACACAGATAGCGGTGTAGATATTTCCAAGTTCATACAGATAGCGGTGTAGATATTTCCATGTTCATCCAGATGGCTGTGTAGATATATCCATGTTCATACAGATGGCGGTGAAGATATTTCCATGTTCATGCAGATAGCGGTGTAGATATTTCCATGTTCATACAGATAGCGGTGTAGACATTTCCATGTTCATACTGATAGCGGAGTAGCTATTTCCATGTTCATACAGATAGCGGTGTAGATATTTCCATGTTCATCCAGATGGCTGTGTAGACATGTCCATGTTCATACAGATGGTGGTGAAGATATTTCCATGTTCATACAGATGGCGGTGTAGATATTTCCATGTTCATACAGATAGCGGTGTAGATATTTCCATGTTCTTACAGACTGTTGTGCTGTTATTTCCATGTTCATCCAGATGGCTGTGTAGATATATCCATGTTCATACAGATGGCGGTGAAGATATTTCCATGTTCATACAGATATCGGTGTAGATATTTCCATGTTCATAGAGATAGCGGTGTAGATATTTCCATGTTCATACAGATAGCGGTGCAAATATTTCCATGTTTATTCAGGTAGCGGTGTTGATATTTGCATGTTTATACAGATAGCGGTGTAGATATTTCCATGTTTATACAGATAGCGGTGTAGATATTTCCATGTTTATACAGATAGCGGTGTAGATATCTCCATCTTAACACTGATGGCGGTGTAGATATTTATATGTTCATACAGAAGGCGGTGCAGATATTTCCATGTTCATTCAGATGGCGGTGTAGATATTTCCATGTTTATATAGATTGCGGTGTAGATATTTCCATGTGTAAAGAAATAGCTTTGTAGATATTTCCATGTTCATCCAGATGGCTGTGTAGATATATCCATGTTCATTCAGATGGCGGTGAAGATATTTCCATGTTCATACAGATAGCGGTGTCGATATTTCCATGTTCATACAGATAGCTGTGTAGATACATCCATGTTCATACAGATGGCGGTGAAGATATTTCCATGTTCATACAGATAGCGGTGTAGATATTTCCAAGTTCATACAGATAGCGGCGTAGGTATTTCCATGTTCATACAGATAGCGGTGTAGCTATTTAAATGTTCGTACAGATAGCGGTGTAGATATTTCCATGTTCATCCATATGGGTGTGTAGATAAATCCATGTTCATACAGATGGCGTTGAAGATATTTCCATGTTCATACAAATGGCGTTGTAGATATTTCCATGTTTATACAGATATCGGTGTAGATATTTCCAAGTTTATGCAGATAGCGGAGTAGATATCTCCATCTTAATACAGATGGCGGTGTAGATATTTATATGATCATACAGATGGCGGTGCAGATATTTCCATGTTCATACAGATGGCGGTGTGGATATTTCCATGTTTATAGAGATAGCGGTGTACTTATTTCCATGTGTAAAGAGATAGCTGTATAGATATTTCCATGTATATGCAGATAGCTTTGTAGATATTTCCATTTTCATGCAGATAGCGGTGTAGATATTTCCATGTTCAAACAGATAGCGGTGTAGATAGTTCCATGTTCATACAGATAGCAGTGTAGATATTTCCATGTTTAAACAAATAGTGGTGAAAATGTATACATGTTTACACAGATAGCGGTGTAGATATTTCCATGCTCATACAGATAGCGGTGTAGATATTTCCATGTTCATCCAGATGGCTGTGTAGATATATCCATGTTCATACAGATGGCGGTGAAGATATTTCCATGTTCATACAGATAGCGGTGTAGATATTTCCATGTTCATACAGATAGCGGTGTAGATATTTCCATGTTCATACAGATAGCGGTGTAGATATTTCCATGTTCATACAGACAGCGGTGCTGATATTTCCATGTTCATCCAGATGGCTGTGTAGATATATCTATGTTCATACAGATGGTATTGAAGATATTTCCATGTTCATACAGATATCGGTGTAGATATTTCCATGTTCATACACATAGCAGTGTAGGTATTTCCATGTTCATACAGATAGCGGTGCTGATATTTCCATGTTTGTACAGGTAGCGGTGTAGATATTTCCATGTTTATACAGATAGTGGTGTAGATATTTCCATGTTTATACAGATAGCGGTGTAGATATTTCCATGTTTATACAGATAGTGGTGTAGATATTTCCATGTTTATAGAGATAGCGGTGTAGTTATTTCCATTTGTAAAGAGATAGCTTTGTAGATATTTCCATGTATATGCAGATAGCTGTGTAGATATTTCCATTTTCATGCAGATAGCGGTGTAGATATTTCCATGTTCATACAGATAGCGGTGTAGATATTTCCATGTTCATACAGATAGCGGTGCTGATATTTCCATGTTTATACAGGTAGCGGTGTAGATATTTCCATGTTTATACAGGTAGCGGTGTAGATATTTCCATGTTTATACAGATAGCGGTGTAGATATTTCCATGTTTTTACAGATAGCGGTGTAGATATCTCCATCTTAATAGAGATGGCGGTGTAGATATTTATATGTTCATACAGATGGCGGTGCAGATATTTCCATGTTCATACAGATGGTGGTGTAGATATTTCCATGTTTATAGAGATAGCGGTGTAGTTATTTCCATGTGTAAAGAAATAGCTTTGTAGATATTTCCGTGTATATGCAGATACCGGTGTAGATATTTCCATTTTCATGCAGACAGCGGTGTAGATATTTCCATGTTCAAACAGATAGCGGTGTAGTTATTTCCATGTTCATACAGATAGCGGTGTAGATATTTCCATGTTTATACAGATAGCGGTGAAGATGTATGCATGTTTGCACAGATAGCGGTGTAGATATTTCCATGTTCATACAGATAGCGATGTAGATATTTCCATGTTCATACAGATAGCGGTGTAGATATTTCCATGTTCATACAGATAGCGGTGTAGATATTTCCATGTTCATACAGATAACGGTGTAGATATTTCCATGTTCATCCAGAAGGCTGTGTAGATATATCCATGTTCATTCAGATGGCGGTGAAGATATTTCCATGTTCATACAGATAGCGGTGTCGATATTTCCATGTTCATACAGATAGCTGTGTAGATACATCCATGTTCATACAGATGGCGGTGAAGATATTTCCATGTTCATACAGATAGCGGTGTAGATATTTCCAAGTTCATACAGATAGCGGCGTAGGTATTTCCATGTTCATACAGATAGCGGTGTAGCTATTTAAATGTTCGTACAGATAGCGGTGTAGATATTTCCATGTTCATCCATATGGGTGTGTAGATAAATCCATGTTCATACAGATGGCGCTGAAGATATTTCCATGTTCATACAAATGGCGTTGTAGATATTTCCATGTTTATACAGATATCGGTGTAGATATTTCCAAGTTTATGCCGATAGCGGAGTAGATATCTCCATCTTAATACAGATGGCGGTGTAGATATTTATATGATCATACAGATGGCGGTGCAGATATTTCCATGTTCATACAGATGGCGGTGTGGATATTTCCATGTTTATAGAGATAGCGGTGTACTTATTTCCATGTGTAAAGAGATAGCTGTATAGATATTTCCATGTATATGCAGATAGCTTTGTAGATATTTCCATTTTCATGCAGATAGCGGTGTAGATATTTCCATGTTCAAACAGATAGCGGTGTAGATAGTTCCATGTTCATACAGATAGCAGTGTAGATATTTAAATGTTTAAACAAATAGTGGTGAAAATGTATACATGTTTACACAGATAGCGGTGTAGATATTTCCATGCTCATACAGATAGCGGTGTAGATATTTCCGTGTTCATCCAGATGGCTGTGTAGATATATCCATGTTCATACAGATGGCGGTGAAGATATTTCCATGTTCATACAGATAGCGGTGTAGATATTTCCATGTTCATACAGATAGCGGTGTAGATATTTCCATGTTCATACAGATAGCGGTGTAGCTATTTCCATGTTCATACAGACAGCGGTGCTGATATTTCCATGTTCATCCAGATGGCTGTGTAGATATATCTATGTTCATACAGATGGTATTGAAGATATTTCCATGTTCATACAGATATCGGTGTAGATATTTCCATGTTCATACACATAGCAGTGTAGGTATTTCCATGTTCATACAGATAGCGGTGCTGATATTTCCATGTTTGTACTGGTAGCGGTGTAGATATTTCCATGTTTATACAGATAGTGGTGTAGATATTTCCATGTTTATACAGATAGCGGTGTAGATATTTCCATGTTTATACAGATAGTGGTGTAGATATTTCCATGTTTATAGAGATAGCGGTGTAGTTATTTCCATTTGTAAAGAGATAGCTTTGTAGATATTTCCATGTATATGCAGATAGCTGTGTAGATATTTCCATTTTCATGCAGATAGCGGTGTAGATATTTCCATGTTCATACAGATAGCGGTGTAGATATTTCCATGTTCATACAGATAGCGGTGCTGATATTTCCATGTTTATACAGGTAGCGGTGTAGATATTTCCATGTTTATACAGGTAGCGGTGTAGATATTTCCATGTTTATACAGATAGCGGTGTAGATATTTCCATGTTTTTACAGATAGCGGTGTAGATATCTCCATCTTAATAGAGATGGCGGTGTAGATATTTATATGTTCATACAGATGGCGGGGCAGATATTTCCATGTTCATACAGATGGTGGTGAAGATATTTCCATGTTTATAGAGATAGCGGTGTAGTTATTTCCATGTGTAAAGAAATAGCTTTGTAGATATTTCCGTGTATATGCAGATACCGGTGTAGATATTTCCATTTTCATGCAGACAGCGGTGTAGATATTTCCATGTTCAAACAGATAGCGGTGTAGTTATTTCCATGTTCATACAGATAGCGGTGTAGATATTTCCATGTTTATACAGATAGCGGTGAAGATGTATGCATGTTTGCACAGATAGCGGTGTAGATATTTCCATGTTCATACAGATAGCGATGTAGATATTTCCATGTTCATACAGATAGTGGTGTAGATATTTCCATGTTCATACAGATAGCGGTGTAGATATTTCCATGTTCATACAGATAACGGTGTAGATATTTCCATGTTCATCCAGAAGGCTGTGTAGATATTTCCATGTTCATACACATAGCGGTGCTGATATTTCCATGTTTATACAGGTAGCGGTGTAGATATTTCCATGTTCATACAGATAGCGGTGTAGATATTTCCATGTTTATACAGATAGCGGTGTAGATATTTCCATGTTTATAGAGATAGCGGTGTAGATATCTCCTTCTTAATACAGATGGCAGTGTATATATTTATATGTTCATACAGATGGCGGTGCAGATATTTCCATGTTCATACAGATGGCGGTGTAGATATTTCCATGTTTATAGAGACAGCGGTGTAGTTATTTCCAAGTGTAAAGAAATAGCTTTGTAGATATTTCCGTGTATATGCAAATAGCTGTGTAGATATTTCCATTTTCATGCAGATAGCGGTGTAGATATTTCCATGTTCAAACAGATAGCGGTGTAGATATTTCCATGTTCATACAGATAGCGGTGTAGATATTTCCATGTTTATACAGATAGCGGTGAAGATGTATGCATGTTTACACAGATAGCGGTGTAGATATTTCCATGTTCATACAGATTGCGGTGTAGATATTTCCATGTTCATGCAGATAGTGGTGTAGATATTTCCATGTTCATACAGATAGCAGTGTAGCTATTTCCATGTTCATACAGATAGCGGTGTAGATATTTCCATGTTCATCCAGAAGGCTGTGAAGATATTTCCATGTTCATACAGATAGCGGTGCTGATATTTCCATGTTTATACAGGTAGCGGTGTAGATATTTCCATGTTCATACAGATAGCGGTGTAGATATTTCCATGTTCATCCAGAAGACTGTGTGGATATTTCCATGTTCATACAGATAGCGGTGCTGATATTTCCATGTTTATACAGGTAGCGGTGAAGATGTATGCATGTTTACACAGATAGCGGTGTAGATATTTCCATGTTCATTCAGATAGCGGTGTAGATATTTCCATGCTCATCCAGATGGCTGTGTAGATATATCCATGTTCATACAGATGGCGGTGAAGATATTTCCACGTTCATACAGATAGCGGTGTAGATCTTTCCATGTTCATACAGATAGCGGTGTAGATATTTCCATGTTCATTCAGATAGAGGTGTAGCTATTTCCATGTTCACACAGATTGCGGGGTAGATATTTCCATGTTCATACAGATGTCTGTGTAGATATATCCATGTTCATACAAATGGCGGTGAAGATATTTCCATGTTCATACAGATAGCGCTGTAGATATTTCCATGTTCATACAGATAGTGGTGTAGATATTTCCATGTTCATACAGATAGCGGTGCTGATATTTCCATGTTTATACAGGTAGCGGTGTAGATATTTCCATGTTTATACAGATAGAGGTGAAGATGTATGCATGTTTACACAGTTAGCGTTGCAGATATTTCCATGTTCATACAGATAGCGGTGTAGATATTTCCATGTTCATACAGAGAGCGGTGTAGATATTTCCATGTTCATCCAGATGGCTGTGTAGATATATCCATGTTCATTCAGATAGCGGTGTAGATATTTCCATGTTCATACACATAGCAGTGTAGGTATTTCCATGTTCATACAGATAGCGGTGCTGATATTTCCATGTTTGTACAGGTAGCGGTGTAGATATTTCCATGTTTATACAGATAGTGGTGTAGATATTTCCATGTTTATACAGATAGCGGTGTAGATATTTCCACGTTTATACAGATAGTGGTGTAGATATTTCCATGTTTATAGAGATAGCGGTGTAGTTATTTCCATTTGTAAAGAGATAGCTTTGTAGATATTTCCATGTATATGCAGATAGCTGTGTAGATATTTCCATTTTCATGCAGATAGCGGTGTAGATATTTCCATGTTCATACAGATAGCGGTGTAGATATTTCCATGTTCATACAGATAGCGGTGCTGATATTTCCATGTTTATACAGGTAGCGGTGTAGATATTTCCATGTTTATACAGGTAGCGGTGTAGATATTTCCATGTTTATACAGATAGCGGTGTAGATATTTCCATGTTTTTACAGATAGCGGTGTAGATATCTCCATCTTAATAGAGATGGCGGTGTAGATATTTATATGTTCATACAGATGGCGGTGCAGATATTTCCATGTTCATACAGATGGTGGTGAAGATATTTCCATGTTTATAGAGATAGCGGTGTAGTTATTTCCATGTGTAAAGAAATAGCTTTGTAGATATTTCCGTGTATATGCAGATACCGGTGTAGATATTTCCATTTTCATGCAGACAGCGGTGTAGATATTTCCATGTTCAAACAGATAGCGGTGTAGTTATTTCCATGTTCATACAGATAGCGGTGTAGATATTTCCATGTTTATACAGATAGCGGTGAAGATGTATGCATGTTTGCACAGATAGCGGTGTAGATATTTCCATGTTCATACAGATAGCGATGTAGATATTTCCATGTTCATACAGATAGTGGTGTAGATATTTCCATGTTCATACAGATAGCGGTGTAGATATTTCCATGTTCATACAGATAACGGTGTAGATATTTCCATGTTCATCCAGAAGGCTGTGTAGATATTTCCATGTTCATACACATAGCGGTGCTGATATTTCCATGTTTATACAGGTAGCGGTGTAGATATTTCCATGTTCATACAGATAGCGGTGTAGATATTTCCATGTTTATACAGATAGCGGTGTAGATATTTCCATGTTTATAGAGATAGCGGTATAGATATCTCCTTCTTAATACAGATGGCAGTGTATATATTTATATGTTCATACAGATGGCGGTGCAGATATTTCCATGTTCATACAGATGGCGGTGTAGATATTTCCATGTTTATAGAGACAGCGGTGTAGTTATTTCCAAGTGTAAAGAAATAGCTTTGTAGATATTTCCGTGTATATGCAGATAGCTGTGTAGATATTTCCATTTTCATGCAGATAGCGGTGTAGATATTTCCATGTTCAAACAGATAGCGGTGTAGATATTTCCATGTTCATACAGATAGCGGTGTAGATATTTCCATGTTTATACAGATAGCGGTGAAGATGTATGCATGTTTGCACAGATAGCGGTGTAGATATTTCCATGTTCATACAGATTGCGGTGTAGATATTTCCATGTTCATGCAGATAGTGGTGTAGATATTTCCATGTTCATACAGATAGCAGTGTAGCTATTTCCATGTTCATACAGATAGCGGTGTAGATATTTCCATGTTCATCCAGAAGGCTGTGAAGATATTTCCATGTTCATACAGATAGCGGTGCTGATATTTCCATGTTTATACAGGTAGCGGTGTAGATATTTCCATGTTCATACAGATAGCGGTGTAGATATTTCCATGTTCATCCAGAAGACTGTGTGGATATTTCCATGTTCATACAGATAGCGGTGCTGATATTTCCATGTTTATACAGGTAGCGGTGAAGATGTATGCATGTTTACACAGATAGCGGTGTAGATATTTCCATGTTCATTCAGATAGCGGTGTAGATATTTCCATGCTCATCCAGATGGCTGTGTAGATATATCCATGTTCATACAGATGGCGGTGAAGATATTTCCACGTTCATACAGATAGCGGTGTAGATCTTTCCATGTTCATACAGATAGCGGTGTAGATATTTCCATGTTCATTCAGATAGAGGTGTAGCTATTTCCATGTTCATACAGATTGCGGGGTAGATATTTCCATGTTCATACAGATGTCTGTGTAGATATATCCATGTTCATACAAATGGCGGTGAAGATATTTCCATGTTCATACAGATAGCGGTGTAGATATTTCCATGTTCATACAGATAGTGGTGTAGATATTTCCATGTTCATACAGATAGCGGTGCTGATATTTCCATGTTTATACAGGTAGCGGTGTAGATATTTCCATGTTTATACAGATAGAGGTGAAGATGTATGCATGTTTACACAGTTAGCGTTGCAGATATTTCCATGTTCATACAGATAGCGGTGTAGATATTTCCATGTTCATACAGAGAGCGGTGTAGATATTTCCATGTTCATCCAGATGGCTGTGTAGATATATCCATGTTCATTCAGATAGCGGTGTAGATATTTCCATGTTCATACAGACAGTGGTGCTGTTATTTCCATGTTCATCCAGATGGCTGTGTAGATATATCCATGTTCATACAGATGGCGGTGAAGATATTTCCATTTTCATACAGATATCGGTGTAGATATTTCCATGTTCATAGAGATAGCGGTGTAGATATTTCCATGTTCATACAGATAGCGGTGCTGATATTTCCATGTTTATTCAGGTAGCGGTGTTGATATTTCCATGTTTATACAGATAGCGGTGTAGATATTTCCATGTTTATACAGATAACGGTGTAGGTATTTTCATGTTTATACGGATAGCGGTGTAGATATCTCCATCTTAATACAGATGGCGGTGTAGATATTTATATGTTCATACAGATGGCGGTGCAGATATTTCCATGTTCATTCAGATGGCGGTGTAGATATTTCCATGTTTAAAGATATTGCGGTGTAGATATTTCCATGTGAAAAGAAATAGCTTTGTAGATATTTCCATGTACATGCAGAGAGCTGTGTAGATATTTCCATTTTCATGCAGATAGCGGTGTAGATATTTCCATGTTCAAACAGATAGCGGTGTAGATATTTCCATGTTTATACAGATAGTGGTGTAGATATTTCCATGTTTATACAGATAGCGGTGAAGATGTATGCATGTTTGCAAAGATAGTGGTGTAGATATTTCCATGTTCATACAGATAGCGGTGTAGATATTTCAATGTTCATACAGATAGCGGTGTAGATATTTCCATGTTCATACAGATAGCGGTGTAGATATTTCAATGTTCATACAGATAGCGGTGTAGATATTTCCATTTTCTTCCAGAAGGCTGTGTAGATATTTCCATGTTCATACAGATAGCGGTGCTGATATTTCCATGTTTATACAGGTAGCGGTGTAGATATTTCCACGTTTATACAGATAGCCGTGTAGATATTTCCATGTTTATACAGATAGCGGTGTAGATATTTCCATGTTTATACAGATAGCGGTGTAGATAAATCCATCTTAATACAGATGGCGGTGTAGATATTTATATGTTCATTCGGATGGCGGTGCAGATATTTCCATGTTCATACAGATGGCGGTGTAGATATTTCCATGTTTATAGAGATAGCGGTGTAGTTATTTCCATGTGTAAAGAAATAGCTTTGTAGATATTTCCGTGTATATGCAGATAGCTGTGTAGTTATTTCCATTTTCATGCAGATAGCGGTGTAGATATTTCCATGTTCAAACAGATAGCGGTGTAGATATTTCCATGTTCATACAGATAGCGGTGTAGATATTTGCATGTTTATACAGATAGCGGTGAAGATGTATGCATGTTTGCACAGATAGCGGTGTAGATATTTCCATGTTCATACAGATAGCAGTGTAGCTATTTCCATGTTCATACAGATAGTGGTGTAGATATTTCCATGTTCATCCAGATGGCTGTGTAGATATTTCCATGTTCATACAGATAGCGGTGCTGATATTTCCATGTTTATACAGGTAGCGGTGTAGATATTTCCATGTTTACACAGATAGAGGTGAAGATGTATGCATGTTTACACAGTTAGCGGTGCAGATATTTCCATGTTCATACAGATAGCGGTGTAGATATTTCCATGTTCATACAGAGAGCGGTGTAGATATTTCCATGTTCATCCAGATGGCTGTGTAGATATATCCATGTTCATTCAGATAGCGGTGTAGGTATTTCCATGTTCATACAGACAGCGGTGCTGTTATTTCCATGTTCATCCAGATGGCTGTGTAGATATATCCATGTTCATACAGATGGCGGTGAAGATATTTCCATTTTCATACAGATATCGGTGTAGATATTTCCATGTTCATAGAGATAGCGGTGTAGATATTTCCATGTTCATACAGATAGCGGTGCTGATATTTCCATGTTTATTCAGGTAGCGGTGTTGATATTTCCATGTTTATACAGATAGCGGTGTAGATATTTCCATGTTTATACAGATAACGGTGTAGGTATTTTCATGTTTATACAGATAGCGGTGTAGATATCTCCATCTTAATACAGATGGCGGTGTAGATATTTATATGTTCATACAGATGGCGGTGCAGATATTTCCATGTTCATTCAGATGGCGGTGTAGATATTTCCATGTTTATAGATATTGCGGTGTAGATATTTCCATGTGAAAAGAAATAGCTTTGTAGATATTTCCATGTACATGCAGAGAGCTGTGTAGATATTTCCATTTTCATGCAGATAGCGGTGTAGATATTTCCATGTTCAAACAGATAGCTGTGTAGATATTTCCATGTTCATACAGATAGCGGTGTAGATATTTCCATGTTTATACAGATAGCGGTGAAGATGTATGCATGTTTGCACAGATAGTGGTGTAGATATTTCCATGTTCATACAGATAGCGGTGTAGATATTTCAATGTTCATACAGATAGCGGTGTAGATATTTCCATTTTCTTCCAGAAGGCTGTGTAGATATTTCCATGTTCATACAGATAGCGGTGCTGATATTTCCATGTTTATACAGGTAGCGGTGTATATATTTCCACGTTTATACAGATAGCGTTGTAGATATTTCCATGTTTATACAGATAGCGGTGTAGATATTTCCATGTTTATACAGATAGCGGTGTAGATATCTCCATCTTAATACAGATGGCGGTGTAGATATTTATATGTTCATTCGGATGGCGGTGCAGATATTTCCATGTTCATACAGATAGCGGTGTAGATATTTCCATGTTTATACAGATAGCGGTGTAGTTATTCCCATGTGTAAAGAAATAGCTTTGTAGATATTTCCGTGTATATGCAGATAGCTGTGTAGTTATTTCCATTTTCATGCAGATAGCGGTGTAGATATTTCCATGTTCAAACAGATAGCGGTGTAGATATTTCCATGTTCATACAGATAGTGGTGTAGATATTTGCATGTTTATACAGATAGCAGTGAAGATGTATGCATGTTTGCACAGATAGCGGTGTAGATATTTCCATGTTCATACAGATAGCGGTGTAGATATTTCCATGTTCATACAGATAGCGGTGTAGATATTGCCATGTTCATACAGATAGCGGTGTAGATATTTCCATGTTCATCCAGAAGGCTGTGTAGATATTTCCATGTTCATACAGATAGCGGTGCTGATATTTCCATGTTTATATAGGTTGCGGTGTAGATATTTCCATGTTCATACAGATAGCGGTGTAGATATTTCCATGTTCATACAGATAGCGGTGTAGATATTTCCATGTTTATACAGATAGCGGTGTGGATATTTCCATGTTTATACAGATAGCGGTGTAGATATCTCCATCTTAATACAGATGGCGGTGAAGATATTTATATGTTCATTCAGATGGCGGTGCAGATATTTCCATGTTCATACAGATGGCGGTGTAGATATTTCCATGTTTATAGAGACAGCGGTGTAGTTATTTCCAAGTGTAAAGAAATAGCTTTGTAGATATTTCCGTGTATATTCAGATAGTTGTGTAGATATTTCCATTTTCATGCAGATAGCGGTGTAGATATTTCCATGTTCAAACAGATAGCGGTGTAGATATTTCCATGTTCATACAGATAGCCGTGTAGATATTTCCATGTTTATACAGATAGCGGTGAAGATGTATGCATGTTTGCACAGATAGCGGTGTAGATATTTCCATGTTCATACAGATAGCGGTGTAGATATTTCCATGTTCATGCAGATAGTGGTGTAGATATTTCCATGTTCATACAGATAGCGGTGTAGCTATTTCCATGTTCATACAGATAGCGGTGTAGATATTTCCATGTTCATCCAGAAGGCTGTGAAGATATTTCCATGTTCATACAGATAGCGGTGCTGATATTTTCATGTTTATACAGGTAGCGGTGTAGATATTTCCATGTTCATACAGATAGCGGTGTAGATATTTCCATGTTCATCCAGAAGGCTGTGTAGATATTTCCATGTTCATACAGATAGCGGTGCTGATATTTCCATGTTTATACAGGTAGCGGTGAAGATGTATGCATGTTTACACAGATAGCGGTGTAGATATTTCCATGCTCATCCAGATGGCTGTGTAGATATATCCATGTTCATACAGATGGCGTTGAAGATATTTCCATGTTCATACAGATAGCGGTGTAGATCTTTCCATGTTCATACAGATAGCGGTGTAGATATTTCCATGTTCATTCAGATAGAGGTGTAGCTATTTCCATGTTCATACAGATTGCGGGGTAGATATTTCCATGTTCATCCAGATGGCTGTGTAGATATATCCATGTTCATACAAATGGCGGTGAAGATATTTCCATGTTCATACAGATAGCGGTTTAGATATTTCCATGTTCATACAGATAGTGGTGTAGATATTTCCATGTTCATACATATAGCGGTGTAGCTATTTCCATGTTCATACAGATAGCGGTGTAGATATTTCCATGTTCATCCAGATTGCTGTGTAGATATTTCCATGTTCATACAGATAGCGGTGCTGATATTTCCATGTTTATACAGGTAGCGGTGTAGATATTTGCATGTTTACACAGATATCGGTGAAGATGTATGCATGTTAACACAGATAGCGGTGTAGATATTTCCATGTTCATACAGATAGCGGTGTAGATATTTCCATATTCTTCCAGATGGCTGTGTAGATATATCCATGTTCATGCAGATGGCGGTGAAGATATTTCCATGGTCATACAGATAGCGGTGTAGATATTTCCATGTTCATACAGATAGCGGTGTAGATAATTCCATGTTTATACATATAGCGGTGTTGATATTTCCATGTTCATACATATAGCGGTGTAGATATTTCCATGTTCATCCAGATGGCTGTGTAGTTATATCCATGTTCATACAGATGGCGGTGAAGATATTTCCATGATCATACTGATAGCGGTGTAGATATTTCCATGTTCATACAGATAGCGGTGTAGACGTTTCCATGTTCATACAGATAGCGGTGAAGATGTATGCATGTTTACACAGTTAGCGGTGCAGATATTTCCATATTCATACAGATAGCGGTGTAGATATTTCCATGTTCATCCAGATGGCTGTGTAGATATATCCATGTTCATTCAGATGGTGGTGAAGATATTTCCATGTTCATAGAGATAGCGGTGTAGATATTTCCATGTTCATACAGATAGCTGTGTAGATATTTCCATGTACATACAGACAGCGGTGTAGATATTTCCATGTTCATACAGATAGCGGTGTTACTATTTCCATGTTCATGCAGATAGCGGTGTAGATATTTCCATGTTCATAGAGATAGCGGTGTAGATATTTCCATGTTCAAACAGATAGCGGTGCTGATATTTCCATGTTTATACAGGTAGCGGTGTAGATATTTCCGTGTTTATACAGATAGCTGTGTAGATATTTCCATGTTTATACAGATAGCGGTGTAGATATTTTCATGTTTATACAGATAGCGGTGTAGATATCTCCATCTTAATACAGATGGTGGTGTAGATATTTATATGTTCATACAGATGTCGGTGCAGATATTTCCATGTTCATACAGATGGCGGTGTAGATATTCCCATGTTTATAGAGACTGCGGTGTAGATATTTCCATGTGTAAAGAAATAGCTTTGTAAATATTTCCATGTATATGCAGATAGCTGTGTAGATATTTCCATTTTCATGCAGATAGCGGTGTAGATATTTCGATGTTCAAATAGATAGCTGTGTAGATATTTCCATGTTAACACAGATAGCGGTGTAGATATTTCCAATTTCATACAGAGAGCGGTGTAGATATTTCCATGTTTATACAGATAGCGGTGTAGATATCTCCATCTTAATAGAGATGGCGGTGTAGATATTTATATGTTCATACAGATGGCGGTGCAGATATTTCCATGTTCATACAGATGGTGGTGTAGATATTTCCATGTTTATAGAGATAGCGGTGTAGTTATTTCCATGTGTAAAGAAATAGCTTTGTAGATATTTCTGTGTATATGCAGATACCTGTGTAGATATTTCCATTTTCATGCAGATAGCGGTGTAGATATTTCCATGTTCAAACAGATAGTGGTGTAGTTATATCCATGTTCATACAGATAGCGGTGTAGATATTTCCATGTTTATACAGATAGCGGTGAAGATGTATGCATGTTTGCACAGATAGCGGTGTAGATATTTCCATGTTCATACAGATAGTGATGTAGATATTTCCATGTTCATACAGATAGTGGTGTAGATATTTCCATGTTCATACAGATAGCGGTGTAGATATTTCCAAGTTTATACAGATAGCGGTGAAGTTGTATGCATGTTTGCACAGATAGCGGTGTAGATATTTCCATGTTCATACAGATAGCGGTGTAGATATTTCCATGTTCATGCAGATAGTGGTGTAGATATTTCCATGTTCATACAGATAGCGGTGTAGCTATTTCCATGTTCATACAGAGAGCGGTGTAGATATTTCCATCTTCATCCAGAAGGCTGTGAAGATATTTCCATGTTCATACATATAGCGGTGCTGATATTTCCATGTTTATACAGGTAGCGGTGTAGATATTTCCATGTTCATACAGATAGCGGTGTAGATATTTCCATGTTCATCCAGAAGGCTGTGTAGATATTTCCATGTTCATACAGATAGCGGTGCTGATATTTCCATGTTTATACAGGTAGCGGTGAAGATGTATGCATGTTTACACAGATAGCGGTGTAGATATTTCCATGTTCATTCAGATGGCGGTGTAGATATTTCCATGCTCATCCAGATGGCTGTATAGATATATCCATGTTCATACAGATGGCGGTGAAGATATTTCCATGTTCATACAGATAGCGGTGTAGATCTTTCCATGTTCATACAGATAGCGGTGTAGATATTTCCATGTTCATTCAGATAGAGGTGTAGCTATTTCCATGTTCATACAGATTGCGGGGTAGATATTTCCATGTTCATCCAGATGGCTGTGTAGATATATCCATGTTCATACAAATGGCGGTGAAGATATTTCCATGTTCATACAGATAGCGGTGTAGATATTTCCATGTTCATACAGATAGTGGTGTAGATATATCCATGTTCATACAAATGGCGGTGAAGATATTTCCATGTTCATACAGATAGCGGTGTAGATATTTCCATGTTCATACAGATAGTGGTGTAGATATTTCCATGTTCATACATATAGCGGTGTAGCTATTTCCATGTTCATACAGATAGCGGTGTAGATATTTCCATGTTCATCCAGATGGCTGTGTAGATATTTCCATGTTCATACAGATAGCGGTGCTGATATTTCCATGTTTATACAGGTAGCGGTGTAGATATTTGCATGTTTACACAGATAGCGGTGAAGATGTATGCATGTTAACACAGATAGCGGTGTAGATATTTCCATGTTCATACAGATAGCGTTGTAGATATTTCCATATTCTTCCAGATGGCTGTGTAGATATATCCATATTCATGCAGATGGCGGTGAAGATATTTCCATGTTCATACAGATAGCGGTGTAGATATTTCCATGTTCATACAGATAGCGGTGTAGACATTTCCATGTTCATACAGATAGCGGTGTAGCTATTTCCATGTTCATACAGATAGCGGTGTAGATATTTCCATGTTCATCCAGATGGCTGTGTAGATATTTCCATGTTCATACAGATAGCAGTGCTGATATTTCCATGTTTATACAGGTAGCGGTGTAGATATTCCCATGTTTATACAGATAGCGGTGTAGATATTTCCATGTTCATACAGATAGAGGTGAAGATGTATGCATGTTTACACAGTTAGCGGTGCAGATATTTCCATATTCATACAGATAGCGGTGTAGATATTTCCATGTTCATCCAGATGGCTGTGTAGATATATCCATGTTCATTCAGATGGTGGTGAAGATATTTCCATGTTCATAGAGATAGCGGTGTAGATATTTCCATGCTCATACAGATAGCTGTGTAGATATTTCCATGTTCATAGAGACAGCGGTGAAGATATTTCCATGTTCATACAGATAGCGGTGTAGATATTTCCATGTTTATACAGATAGCGGTGTAGATAAATCCATCTTAATACAGATGGCGGTGTAGATATTTATATGTTCATTCGGATGGCGGTGCAGATATTTCCATGTTCATACAGATGGCGGTGTAGATATTTCCATGTTTATAGAGATAGCGGTGTAGTTATTTCCATGTGTAAAGAAATAGCTTTGTAGATATTTCCGTGTATATGCAGATAGCTGTGTAGTTATTTCCATTTTCATGCAGATAGCGGTTTAGATATTTCCATGTTCAAACAGATAGCGGTGTAGATATTTCCATGTTCATACAGATAGCGGTGTAGATATTTGCATGTTTATACAGATAGCGGTGAAGATGTATGCATGTTTGCACAGATAGCGGTGTAGATATTTCCATGTTCATACAGATAGCGGTGTAGCTATTTCCATGTTCATACAGATAGTGGTGTAGATATTTCCATGTTCATCCAGATGGCTGTGTAGGTTTTTCCATGTTCATACAGATAGCGGTGCTGATATTTCCATGTTTATACAGGTAGCGGTATAGATATTTCCATGTTTATACAGATAGAGGTGAAGATGTATGCATGTTTACACAGTTAGCGGTGCAGATATTTCCATGTTCATACAGATAGCGGTGTAGATATTTCCATGTTCATACAGAGAGCGGTGTAGATATTTCCATGTTCATCCAGATGGATGTGTAGATATATCCATGTTCATTCAGATAGCGGTGTAGATATTTCCATGTTCATACAGACAGCGGTGCTGTTATTTCCATGTTCATCCAGATGGCTGTGTAGATATATCCATGTTCATACAGATGGCGGTGAAGATATTTCCATTTTCATACAGATATCGGTGTAGATATTTCCATGTTCATAGAGATAGCGGTGTAGATATTTCCATGTTCATACAGATAGCGGTGCTGATATTTCCATGTTTATTCAGGTAGCGGTGTTGATATTTCCATGTTTATACAGATAGCGGTGTAGATATTTCCATGTTTATACAGATAACGGTGTAGGTATTTTCATGTTTATACAGATAGCGGTGTAGATATCTCCATCTTAATACAGATGGCGGTGTAGATATTTATATGTTCATACAGATGGCGGTGCAGATATTTCCATGTTCATTCAGATGGCGGTGTAGATATTTCCATGTTTATAGATATTGCGGTGTAGATATTTCCATGTGAAAAGAAATAGCTTTGTACATATTTCCATGTACATGCAGAGAGCTGTGTAGATATTTCCATTTTCATGCAGATAGCGGTGTAGATATTTCCATGTTCAAACAGATAGCTGTGTAGATATTTCCATGATCATACAGATAGCGGTGTAGATATTTCCATGTTTATACAGATAGCGGTGTAGATGTATGCATGTTTGCACAGATAGTGCTGTAGATATTTCCATGTTCATACAGATAGCGGTGTAGATATTTCAATGTTCATACAGATAGCGGTGTAGATATTTCCATTTTCTTCCAGAAGGCTGTGTATATATTTCCATGTTCATACAGATAGCGGTGCTGATATTTCCATGTTTATACAGGTAGCGGTGTAGATATTTCCACGTTTATACAGATAGCGGTGTAGATATTTCCATGTTTATACAGATAGCGGTGTAGATATTTCCATGTTTATACAGATAGCGGTGTAGATATCTCCATCTTAATACAGATGGCGGTGTAGATATTTATATGTTCATTCGGATGGCGGTGCAGATATTTCCATGTTCATACAGATGGCGGTGTAGATATTTCCATGTTTATAGAGATAGCGGTGTAGTTATTTCCATGTGTAAAGAAATAGCTTTGTAGATATTTCCGTGTATATGCAGATAGCTGTGTAGTTATTTCCATTTTCATGCAGATAGCGGTGTAGATATTTCCATGTTCAAACAGATAGCGGTGTAGATATTTCCATGTTCATACAGATAGCGGTGTAGATATTTGCATGTTTATACAGATAGCGGTGAAGATGTATGCATGTTTGCACAGATAGCGGTGTAGATATTTCCATGTTCATACAGATAGCGGTGTAGCTATTTCCATGTTCATACAGATAGTGGTGTAGATATTTCCATGTTCATCCAGATGGCTGTGTAGATATTTCCATGTTCATACAGATAGCGGTGCTGATATTTCCATGTTTATTCAGGTAGCGGTGTAGATATTTCCATGTTTATACAGATAGAGGTGAAGATGTATGCATGTTTACACAGTTAGCGGTGCAGATATTTCCATGTTCATACAGATAGCGGTGTAGATATTTCCATGTTCATACAGAGAGCGGTGTAGATATTTCCATGTTCATCCAGATGGCTGTGTAGATATATCCATGTTCATTCAGATAGCGGTGTAGGTATTTCCATGTTCATACAGACAGCGGTGCTGTTATTTCCATGTTCATCCAGATGGCTGTGTAGATATATCCATGTTCATACAGATGGCGGTGAAGATATTTCCATTTTCATACAGATATCGGTGTAGATATTTCCATGTTCATAGAGATAGCGGTGTAGATATTTCCATGTTCATACAGATAGCGGTGCTGATATTTCCATGTTTATTCAGGTAGCGGTGTTGATATTTCCATGTTTATACAGATAGCGGTGTAGATATTTCCATGTTTATACAGATAACGGTGTAGGTATATTCATGTTTATACAGATAGCGGTGTAGATATCTCCATCTTAACACAGATGGCGGTGTAGATATTTATATGTTCATACAGATGGCGGTGCAGATATTTCCATGTTCATTCAGATGGCGGTGTAGATATTTCCATGTTTATAGATATTGCGGTGTAGATATTTCCATGTGAAAAGAAATAGCTTTGTAGATATTTCCATGTACATGCAGAGAGCTGTGTAGATATTTCCATTTTCATGCAGATAGCGGTGTAGATATTTCCATGTTCAAACAGATAGCTGTGTAGATATTTCCATGTTCATACAGATAGCGGTGTAGATATTTCCATGTTTATACAGATAGCGGTGAAGATGTATGCATGTTTGCACAGATAGTGGTGTAGATATTTCCATGTTCATACAGATAGCGGTGTAGATATTTCAATGTTCATACAGATAGCGGTGTAGATATTTCCATTTTCTTCCAGAAGGCTGTGTAGATATTTCCATGTTCATACAGATAGCGGTGCTGATATTTCCATGTTTATACAGGTAGCGGTGTATATATTTCCACGTTTATACAGATAGCGTTGTAGATATTTCCATGTTTATACAGATAGCGGTGTAGATATTTCCATGTTTATACAGATAGCGGTGTAGATATCTCCATCTTAATACAGATGGCGGTGTAGATATTTATATGTTCATTCGGATGGCGGTGCAGATATTTCCATGTTCATACAGATAGCGGTGTAGATATTTCCATGTTTATACAGATAGCGGTGTAGTTATTCCCATGTGTAAAGAAATAGCTTTGTAGATATTTCCGTGTATATGCAGATAGCTGTGTAGTTATTTCCATTTTCATGCAGATAGCGGTGTAGATATTTCCATGTTCAAACAGATAGCGGTGTAGATATTTCCATGTTCATACAGATAGTGGTGTAGATATTTGCATGTTTATACAGATAGCAGTGAAGATGTATGCATGTTTGCACAGATAGCGGTGTAGATATTTCCATGTTCATACAGATAGCGGTGTAGATATTTCCATGTTCATACAGATAGCGGTGTAGATATTGCCATGTTCATACAGATAGCGGTGTAGATATTTCCATGTTCATCCAGAAGGCTGTGTAGATATTTCCATGTTCATACAGATAGCGGTGCTGATATTTCCATGTTTATATAGGTTGCGGTGTAGATATTTCCATGTTCATACAGATAGCGGTGTAGATATTTCCATGTTCATACAGATAGCGGTGTAGATATTTCCATGTTTATACAGATAGTGGTGTGGATATTTCCATGTTTATACAGATAGCGGTGTAGATATCTCCATCTTAATACAGATGGCGGTGAAGATATTTATATGTTCATTCAGATGGCGGTGCAGATATTTCCATGATCATACAGATGGCGGTGTAGATATTTCCATGTTTATAGAGACAGCGGTGTAGTTATTTCCAAGTGTAAAGAAATAGCTTTGTAGATATTTCCGTGTATATGCAGATAGCTGTGTAGATATTTCCATTTTCATGCAGATAGCGGTGTAGATATTTCCATGTTCAAACAGATAGCGGTGTAGATATTTCCATGTTCATACAGATAGCCGTGTAGATATTTCCATGTTTATACAGATAGCGGTGAAGATGTATGCATGTTTGCACAGATAGCGGTGTAGATATTTCCATGTTCATACAGATAGCGGTGTAGATATTTCCATGTTCATGCAGATAGTGGTGTAGATATTTCCATGTTCATACAGATAGCGGTGTAGCTATTTCCATGTTCATACAGATAGCGGTGTAGATATTTCCATGTTCATCCAGAAGGCTGTGAAGATATTTCCATGTTCATACAGATAGCGGTGCTGATATTTCCATGTTTATACAGGTAGCGGTGTAGATATTTCCATGTTCATACAGATAGCGGTGTAGATATTTCCATGTTCATCCAGAAGGCTGTGTAGATATTTCCATGTTCATACAGATAGCGGTGCTGATATTTCCATGTTTATACAGGTAGCGGTGAAGATGTATGCATGTTTACACAGATAGCGGTGTAGATATTTCCATGCTCATCCAGATGGCTGTGTAGATATATCCATGTTCATACAGATGGCGGTGAAGATATTTCCATGTTCATACAGATAGCGGTGTAGATCTTTCCATGTTCATACAGATAGCGGTGTAGATATTTCCATGTTCATTCAGATAGAGGTGTAGCTATTTCCATGTTCATACAGATTGCGGGGTAGATATTTCCATGTTCATCCAGATGGCTGTGTAGATATATCCATGTTCATACAAATGGCGGTGAAGATATTTCCATGTTCATACAGATAGCGGTTTAGATATTTCCATGTTCATACAGATAGTGGTGTAGATATTTCCATGTTCATACATATAGCGGTGTAGCTATTTCCATGTTCATACAGATAGCGGTGTAGATATTTCCATGTTCATCCAGATTGCTGTGTAGATATTTCCATGTTCATACAGATAGCGGTGCTGATATTTCCATGTTTATACAGGTAGCGGTGTAGATATTTGCATGTTTACACAGATATCGGTGAAGATGTATGCATGTTAACACAGATAGCGGTGTAGATATTTCCATGTTCATACAGATAGCGGTGTAGATATTTCCATATTCTTCCAGATGGCTGTGTAGATATATCCATGTTCATGCAGATGGCGGTGAAGATATTTCCATGGTCATACAGATAGCGGTGTAGATATTTCCATGTTCATACAGATAGCGGTGTAGATATTTCCATGTTTATACATATAGCGGTGTTGATATTTCCATGTTGATACATATAGCGGTGTAGATATTTCCATGTTCATCCAGATGGCTGTGTAGTTATATCCATGTTCATACAGATGGCGGTGAAGATATTTCCATGATCATACTGATAGCGGTGTAGATATTTCCATGTTCATACAGATAGCGGTGTAGACGTTTCCATGTTCATACAGATAGCGGTGAAGATGTATGCATGTTTACACAGTTAGCGGTGCAGATATTTCCATATTCATACAGATAGCGGTGTAGATATTTCCATGTTCATCCAGATGGCTGTGTAGATATATCCATGTTCATTCAGATGGTGGTGAAGATATTTCCATGTTCATAGAGATAGCGGTGTAGATATTTCCATGTTCATACAGATAGCTGTGTAGATATTTCCATGTACATACAGACAGCGGTGTAGATATTTCCATGTTCATACAGATAGCGGTGTTACTATTTCCATGTTCATGCAGATAGCGGTGTAGATATTTCCATGTTCATAGAGATAGCGGTGTAGATATTTCCATGTTCAAACAGATAGCGGTGCTGATATTTCCATGTTTATACAGGTAGCGGTGTAGATATTTCCGTGTTTATACAGATAGCTGTGTAGATATTTCCATGTTTATACAGATAGCGGTGTAGATATTTTC